>NC_058130.1:313103284-313316247 GCF_016433145.1 Gracilinanus agilis | reverse complement strand
TCTCTGTGTGTCTCTCTCTCTGTCTCTCTCTCTGTCTCTGTCTCTCTCTGTCTCTCTCTCTCTCTGTCTGTCTCTCTCTCTCCCCCTTCCCCCCCCCCCCCGCCTCTCTCCATTCCCACCTCTCTCAGTATTTTTGTCTTCTTGGATTTATTCATAACTGGGTCATTTTATTGGCTCCCAATTTTATCTTGTCTATGCCTGTCTATTCTACCATTCTACTTTTCTAGGTGGCTTTTGTGATTATTGTTTTATAATATAGTTTGAGATCTATGTTTCCCTTTTCCCTTTTTATTACTTCCCATGAAATGTTTACCCTCTGTTGTTGTTCAGTTGTGGCTGAGTTTTTGTGACCCTATTTAGGGTTTTCTTGGCAAAGAGATTAGAATGACCTACCATTTCCTTCTCCAGCTCATTTTACAGATGAGGAAACTGAGGCAAACAGGGTCAAGTTACTTGTTCAGGGTCACACAATTAGTCTGAGGCTGATTTAGTACTTAGGAACATGAATCTTCCTGACCCCTGGCCCAGAACTCTATCCACTGCACTACCTAGAAAATATGAATTATATATGAATTATTATTTTTAGTAATTTTATAAAGTAATTTCTTGAAGTTTCTTAAAACCTATAGGGTTCATCCATTCAATATATATATATGCATATATATATGCATATATATATACACAACCTGGATAGTTTCTGTAAGCGATTGGGTAAATACTATAAAGAGAGGCAGCTAGGTGGCTTGATCTGAAATCAGAAAGACCTGAGTAGAAATGAGCCTTCAGACACTTACTAGCTCTGTGACCTTGGACAAATTACTTAACCTTTGTTTGCCTCAGTTTTCTTTACTGTAAAATGTGGATAATAACAGACTACCTACTAGAGTTATTATGAGGATCATACGAAACGAGTTTTAAAGCATTTAGCATACCATCTGGGATACATTGGGTGTTATATCAATGCTTATTTACAAACAGACAATAAATCGGACACCAATTTAAACAGGAGGGGAAGAATATCTATTTCCTTGAGGAAAATGCAAAGTTTTTGTTTTGTTAAGCGAACCCTAGTTTCTCACTGAAAAATTAAATTACTAAGATTTTACTGCTGATACTGTATAGCTGCAAGCCATGGAACACTATAGTCTCCAAAGAATTGAAAGTAATGACTACCCAAAGGGAGATTCTTGGTTTGAATAGGGAACAAAATAAAATAAACAAGAAATTAGTAAGGAAAAGTGGCAATAATGATTCCACCAAAGAAATGTGTGATTATAAAAGAAGATATAATATAATGGTCACCCAGTGAAAACAGAGCATAACTAATATATAGCTCCATGTTCCATTGACAACTTTAAAATATTAGAATAGGGTTTTTTATTAGGGGCTTTGTTGAAGCTTATGGAAATACATGGATGAGAATTTCATAAGATCGGCAGTCATGGATGAAATCTATATTGTTGGAAGAAACATCCAGTGGAATGAGATCACAGATCCATTTAAGTATTTTTATGCTTGATTATTCATTAATGATAATGGCATATTATTATCCTTCTCTTCATTGGCTCTTCCAGGTTTGAGTATTAAAGTCATCACATGAGTTAAGACATCAATCACTCTGTGATATCATTGGTTCTCTTAAAAAATGAAGAATGAAAAGCAACAACAGTCATCCTTCCATAGATAAAGGTAAACAGTTTAACATTATTGAATCCTTTTTTATTTCTCTTTTGTTTGTACCTTTTTATACTTCTCCTGAGTCTGGTATTTGAAAGTCACATGTACTATTCTGCTTTGGTCTTTTCATCAGGAATGCTTGAAAGTCTTCTATTCCGTTAATTATTTTTCCCTTTAACAGATGTCTATTCTTGGTTGTAATTCCAGATGCATTGGTTTCTGGAATATCATATTCCAAGCCTTCCACTTCTTTAATGTAGTAACTATAAATCTGTTGTGATGCTTACTATGACTCCATATGACATTAATAGTTCCTTTTTCTGCTTGAAGTATTTTCTCTTTTACCCGAGTGTTCTGGAAGTTTGCTATAATATTCTGGAGAGTTTTCATTTTGGATCTCTTTCTGGTAGTGATCTGTAGATTCTTTCCATGTCTGTTTTACCTTCTGGTTCTAAGTTATTAGAGCAGTTTTCCTTGCTAATTTCTTTGTTGTAGTTATTTTCTTATATTTATTTATTTGGATATTTTATTTTAATAACACATTTCCAATTAAGTTTTGTGAAGTTCTCTGGGAGGAAACTCCAAGAAGTGACAAGCAATTCAATATGGGTTATATATGTATTACCACACATAACATATTTCCATATAATTCATTTTTGTAAGTAGATTTGATAATTTCTTCAAATATAAGGTTAAGGTTCTTTAATATGGCTTTCAAAACAATTCAATAATTATAAATTTATCTTTCTTTCCTTGATTTATTTTCCATATTAGTTTTCCAGTGAGATATTTAACACTTTCTTCTACTTTTCTTTTACCTATGTTTTTCTTGTTCCTTGATATCTCATGGAGTCATTACCTTCCACTTATCCAATCCAATTTTTAGGGAATTATTTTCTTTAATGAGCTTTTGTACCTCTTTCCATTTGGCTGATTCTGTTTTTGTTTAAGGCAATATTTCTGTCTCAAGCTTAAGGCTTTTTTGAACTTCTGCTTTTAAAAGTAGTTATGGAGGTCCAGAAGCTTTTGGTAGTTCTGAGGTAGTATGGTCTGGGGAGAGGTGTGATTACTTCACTTTTGGTTGGCATTTTGGTTCTTAAAATAGAAAGGCCTCTAGTCATTTGGGATTATAATCAATATTGTTCCTCTGGGCCCTTCCTCCCTTAGGCATGAAAACAATATTGTTCCTCTGAGATACTTTGGGACAGGAAATGATCATACCCCTCAGGACTTTCACTCCCTCTTCACCAAAAGTGTTTCTCTATACTCTTAAATAATGACCTAGAAGTAAGTGTGTATAAGCAATTGAATTATCAAATAGCATCTGATCCTGCATTTATATCTAGCATAGGGGTCCCCTCTAAACTCTTTCTGGCTGATTGTCAGGTACCCTTACTATAGAGATCCTGCTCTATAACCAGAGACTTATCTGAGTGACCTAGGGTGGTCATTGGATGTAAAGAACAGAACAGATTGGAAGCACGGCTTGTTAGCTCATAATGCTCCGAGGGATACTGGAGTCATCAATTTATTATAAAGGAAATTAAAGATCCCCTTCCCCCAAAAGCCCAAGAAAGTTTCCCACAGTTACAGAAAAAAGAATTTTTACTATAGTCAAAACAAAAGCCTTAGAAGCCTCCAGTTGTAGATAAAAAAAAAAAATCCTATGCTAAACTATCAACTATATGTGTTATCTTTAAGTGGAACCTGGGACATCTCGTTAGGCCAGAAAGCCCCTGAAGTTCTTAGCCTTGATGGTATTAAACAATTTTTTGAGCCTCAATATTTTTCTTTAATTCTGGGCAAAATGCCTTGCCAAGGGTTTGACCTTGGCCGTACTAGGCAGCTGCATTCTCGGTCAAAGGGGAACAGTGTTAGCTCCCCTCCTGCTGGATTGCTGAGAGCCCAAAGCTTTTTACTATAATGCATTTTAAAGGAAGATGAGAATTATGAAAGGAATCAAAGAGGAATCTCAGATTTTTATCTTAGATAGCCCACTCCGTTTCTCGAACCTGATAGGAAGAAAAGTCAATACATGGCTCTGCCGGGCTGTATTGATCTTTTGATGGGGTCCAGATAAAAATATCTACTTGAGATTCTAATTTCTCTTAATAACTCCTGACACCTTACCATCTCTGGCTTGAGAGCTCCTTAAACTGCTATTGCTTCTGCCACTACAACCAGTGTTTCTTCCACATGGGCTCCATCCTTTCTTTTTTTTTTCCACAGATTTTTCTTTGCAATCTCCTAAACTGTCTTGGTTTGGAATAATGTCTTACTATAATCTTTTGTTGACTATGCCACTCCAGAATTTTATTTGAGGCATTATTTTAAAGTTATTTTGAGGAAAATGTTGGGAGAGCTCAGCTGAGTGCTTTCTCCACTCTCCATCTTGGATCCACCCTGACAATCTACACATTTTCTATTTTTTAAAATTTGACACATGAGGCTGAAGAGGAATACTACTTAAGATTTATATTCAATGATCATCAAAGTTTTATTATACCAATTTTACCCAAAATTCTGTTTAGATTCTTAATTTATTTCTCACATATTTTTGTTAGATTGGTTTAATTCTGAAAAATGCACATCGAAATCTTCTAAAGTCATCTTTCTATCAAAGTTTTCCTACAATTAAGTTAGTTTTTAATGTAACACTATACAAATATGATTCCAGTTGATGTATTCACTAATGACACTGTCTTGTTATCTAGGGTGTCTCTAAGCATAACAGAGTCTCCATGAATTTCTGGTTTAGCCATATCTATTTTTTATTATTGTCCTAGATCATGATTGTTGCCCTGGCTTTTTTGGAGTTGACAGGTATAATAAATTCTGCTCTAATCCCTCATTTTAATTTTTTTGTGAATCATTGAAGTTTCAAGTGTTTCTTTTATAAAGGAAATGTTGAGTTTTACTTTCTAATTTGTTCTGCTACTCTCCATTTTATGAGAGTTTTTTTTTTTTAACCCTTGTACTTCGGTGTATTGTCTCATAGGTGGAAGATTGGTAAGGGTGGGCAATGGGGGTCAAGTGACTTGCCCAGGGTCACACAGCTAGGAAGTGGCTGAGGCCGGGTTTGAACCTAGGACCTCCTGTCTCTAGGCCTGACTCTCACTCCACTGAGCTACCCAGCTGCCCCCTTATGAGAGTTTGTTTTATTCACATTTATAATTATGAGTGTTAAACTTGTTTTACCTTCCATCAAATCTTTTCATATATAATGTCCCTTCATTAAGAAGAAAAAAAGAAATGAAAAAGACTCTTATAAATCAGAGCTAGATATTTGCAGTTTATATCGCTTGTAACAACAGTCAGTTGCCATCTCTTTCCTTCTATCCACTCTTCCAGGCTGGATCTAAAACTCAATAAAAGTCAAAGCAGGATTTAAAAGAAGTTAACAAGCACAAGAAGAGGTGAAGAGACAACTATCAAAACTACCAACTTATAACAAAGGTCTAAAATAGAATCAACAAATTTAGGAATCAATATAAAATTTAATGGAATTGAAGAACAAACTGTGGAAGAACAATGAGGGATTAAGAAACAATCAAGGAAGAGGCAAAATTATATCAAATGTCTAAAACATCCTTGGAAGTAGAAAATAACAAAATCAATGAATCTACTAAAGATTATTGTAGAACAATAATATTTAAGAAAACACAAGAAGACTTGATAAAATAACTAAGGCACGGAGGACAACACAACAGATTTCAAAGACAATGCAAAAGTACAAAGATTAGATTCATAGCCCAGAAAAATTTTTAAAAATAAAATAATCTAGACACAATATTAGAGGATGTAAGGAGAAAAAAATTTTTTTTCTCATAGTAAACTAGATCAGGTAAAATTTTACAAATTGGAAAAAATGCATAGGCACCAAATATATAGTTCTTTTGACTCATTAAGATATAAATGCAAAACTGGCAAAATTCTCTAAACATAGAAAAAGAAAAAATACACTTTAGGAAATGCCAATTAAAGTAAGGCCAAAAACAACAAAAGAAAAATATCAGATTAGGACAAAAAACTATGAAAATCTTTTAAAATAGGATTGGACCCTGGAGAATACATATCTTACATATATTGTTTGAAAAATATCGGTTCACTTCAAAGACAAATAATGATTGAAATAATTCATCAACCAAAGTTTTCAATGATAGAGAACCCTAAAAGTAAAGGAAATGGAAATCTAAATTGACTAAAAAATAAGTGAATAACAAAATCATAATGTATTTTAATTGTTATCCTAATTACTTGATTATTTCAACTAGTTAAGATTTAAAATAAATATAGCTATAAAGTGAGGTATTTAATATTTTCTAACTATAATAGATATATATCAATACTTTGTGGTAACTTGTGTTATGATGATTAGCACAAGAGTACCAAAAAATTTCATATAATATCCATGTGGTGTCATTTTTACTAAATGTTAAACATACATCTAGAAAACATCCTCCTATTAAAGAGACACTTAATATAGATAAGAAACAATGACAGTAACAAAAAAAGCCAATTAAAGGAAAGGACTGATAATTCCCAAGGCAAAGCCTATTCTCTATACTAAAAATGGATGGTATGATAACTAATAGTTTAAAAAATAGAAATATAATGAACAGGCAGTTCTCAGATGAAGAAATGAGAAATATCTTCAGTCATATGAAAAAATGCTCCAAATCACTACTGATTAAAGAAATGCAAATTAAAACAAGTCTGAGGTTGTCAGACTAGCTAACATGAAAAATAAAAGGGAAATGATAAATGTTTAGAAAGGATGTGGAAAAATTGAGATGCTAATACACTGCTGGTAGAGCTGCAAACTGATACAATCATTTTGGAGAGCGATCTGAAACCATGACCAAAGGGCAATCAAACTGTGTATACCCTTTGACCTAGCAATACCACTACTAAGTCTGTATCCTAAAGAGATTAAAGATTGGGGAAAAGAACCTACCTGTACAAAAATATGAATATCAGCTCTTTTTGTGGTGGCAAAGAACTGAAAACTGAAGTCCATCTCTTGGGGAATGGCTAAACAAGTTATGGTATATGCTTGTAATGGAATACTATTGTGTCAAAGGAAAACAAAATGATAGCAAACATCCCCCCTCACAACTCCAGGAAATCTTATATGAAGTGATGTAAAGTGAAGTGAGCAGAACAAAGAATCAGGTGCCCAGTAAAAATAATGTATGATGATCAATTGTGAATGATTTAACTATTATCAACAAGGCAAGGATCCAGGACAACTCCAAAAGATATCAAAAAAAGATACATACATACATACATATATATATGTATATATATATATATCTCCACAAAAAAGATATCCACTTCAATAGAAAGAATGGATGGAGTACAAATACAAAAAGAAACATATCATTCTTTATCCTATTTTCTCCATAAATTTTTTTCTAGTGAGAAAATATGTTTTTCACAGGATGAACATAGAAATATGTATTATATGACAATATACGTACAACCTATATCATATTACTTGCCTCCTTAGGGAGGGGAGAGAAGTGGGATGGAGAGAAAACATGGATTACAAAATATCAGAAAACAAATATTAAGAAATTATGTTGGCATGTAATCTGGAAAAATACAAAACTTATTTTTAAAATGGAAATATAGTCTGTTTATTTACTAGTTACTGGTTGAAATATTTGTAGATATTCAAGATAGACTCAACTCTCTTCATATCACCAGGAACAATAAGAATACATTAGAAAAAATCCAATTTGTTACTTGTCATGATTGTGCAAGCTTGAAAGGATCAAGTGCTACGGATTTCTGGGCCTCACTATGAATGGGTGCCAGGACCTGGGACTTTAAGGGGATGGGTCTGGAGTGTGGGGTGCTCTGTTGTTGATATAGCCAGCATCCTGGGATTTTGAAGTTGGCCTATTCCCAGGACTGGAACCTGGAACAAAATGTAGGTTAGGGAGGAGAGTGGCCAGCATTCCTCTGGGGTCAGCACTTTGCTTCCTGTTCTCCTTTATTTTGTGAAAATCAACTCTCTCTCTCTCTTTTTGCCTACCTTTCAAGTTGCATTCAGTAGGAGAGCCCCCTCATTCCATCTTCCTGTTGGTTTTTGACTCCTATCATTTTGAGGAGCTCTTGAAATATTGGTTTGGAAAAATTGTCAGAGCTCTTCAGCTTTTACTGCTACAAAGCCATCATCTTGGCTCTGTACTCTAAAGTTGATTTCTTAAATTCAAAGGTAGAACTTTATATTTTTCCCTTTCAAATTTTTACCATTTGTTCCAACATGTCAAAATCTTTTTAGATCCATTCATTGTGTTAAACTATACCTATAAGCTATATGGCATTTGCACAATTGAGAAACATACTATTCATGCTTTTATTCATTGATTGCCCAAAGATATACTATCAGAGACTTATCTTCAAGGTTTATGGGTAAGTCAGTCAATCTCCCTGGACCAATATTTCCTCATCTAAAGAATAAGGAGTTTGGACAAGATGATTTTAAAGTCTCTTCTGTATATAAATCTCTGCCAAGAATAAGTTGATATTGAACTATTAATAACTGTTCTTTAGGTCTACTCATTTGACCAATTCCAAATTGTGTCTATTACACATCTTTTGATCTTGTCCACAAGATTGTTACAATTTTATCAAATGCATTTTATAATATATTTTCTACAGTCATTTCTGTCATGGCATCTGAAATAATTTTGATGCCCATGTGAGAGATACTTTGTAAGCTGTATGGCATCAAAAGTTTTCTTTAATAATAACATTGAGCATTTATATGGCTCTTACTATGTACTGTGCTAAGTGCTTTGACAATTATTATCTCATTTGATTTGCACAACAGCCCTGGGAGGTAGAGGCAATATTATCCCCTTATACAGATGAGGAAATTGAATCTAACAGTAGTTAAGTGAATTGACCATCCAGGGTTACACAAGTGCTTGAGACCAGGTTTGAACTCAAGTCTTCTTGACTCAAGGTCCAGCATTCTGTTCATTATAACACCCAGCTACCCCTTACAGTAAATATACAATAAATACAATGAGAATTCATATTTTAAAATTTCCTTTTTAGTAGTATTATTCTAAAGATTTTCTGTGGTATAGACCATCACCAATGAAAGAATGCTTATTTTATTTTTGTGCTTTTGCTAAAGATGTCTCTAATCCACAGGCCAGTTTAAAAAAAATAGAGAGATGAGAAATCAGGAATCAGTTACTTCTTGACCATATTTTGGGGATATGAAGCTAGTAAAACCCCAATTCAGTGATCCCTTATCTAAAGTCCCCTCAGGAAGAAAATGAGGGAGGTGGTCTAGATAGCACCTGAGGTCCTTTACAGTTCAAAATCTATGATTCTGATTTTTTTCCATTTTTTTAGAATCTCTTTTTTATGTCTTGATAAAGGAGTTATGCTCTCCTTTAAAATTATTTCACCTCCTATTCACCTACTGTTTTTTCCCCCTCTGCTTGGTCAAATTTAGCAGCTTTTCTTAGCTTCATCTTCTAAATCATTCCTTCTATGTCTTCTTTGGAACAGACAGATGTGGCAGAGTCTGATCATCCCACTTCCACTACTGCTGTTGATGAGAACATATCACTATAAAATTCCTGGCAGATCTGTTTGTTTTCTATCTGTTTGTTGTCCTTGTTCCAGCTAGATCTATACATTTTTTTTCAGAATAATATAACTTGATCTTATGCCAAGACATTTCCAGGCTTGGTTTTTCCTTCACTCCTTTTTGTTGTCTATGAGGAGACAGTGTTCATAATATATCATCTTTTTGCATAGCATTTTGCAAATAAGTTGGCATTCTCATTTGGTTTTGCCTTTGGCTATCATTTTTCTCTGCTTGTTAAATAACTTAAACACTTGCTAGCTGAGCTAGTTAGCAAGCTCTTTCCACCTACTTGTTGTATAAATGACTTTTAAAAATTGGTTAAACTTCTCTAGTAAATAGTAATAATAAGAATGAATGACTTAACTTTGTTCCTTTTCCCTTTTTACAGAGTCAACAGTATTTTGAGTTGGATCCTATGTAATTTTAAACAACATTATCTTATCCTTAATTTCTTTTACCATGATACTTACTTTGATCTTCACCTAAATCTGATAATGGGTGGTAAAGATATGGCTGATTCAGAAATAACTTTTATGACTATTATCAACTGATTCCTATTAAGATATAATCAGCTTTCACTTCTCATGATGTTTCATCACTGCAAAGGCATAAAGAGATTGCTAAAGACTATCGGTCATATTGTATTTTTGTCTCTTTTATTAGTTGCCATGGACACAAACAAAAGTTAAAAAGTCATTGGGCAGTCAGTCTTTTGATAAGTGCATTTGTATTTGGCTAGACTGGTCCTCTGATTAGAGACACACTGTCTATTATTAAGCCTGAACTTGGTATGGATTATTAAGGCCATACCTATTGTACAATTCCATTGGTATAATCCATAAGAATCCAGAGCTACTGCTCATTCATGATGAGGAATTAGGTTAAGACTTTTGGAGCAGTTTATCAATGTCCCTCTAAATATTTTGGGCCCAAACTGAAAGCAAGACAATATTTCAATAGAATGATGTCCTATAATCTGGAAAATATATGTCTATTAATGAAGCCTAAGTTTAAATAAAAAAATCATTATCACAAAACCACTATCCTTTTGTTCAATTAGAATATAATTAGGTACAGTGCAGTATACCCATTTAAAAGTTCAGTAATTCTTAAATGGATATAATAGTTTTATATTCCTAGACTGAGCAACAGAATAGGAACGAGGCATTCAAGAAAGAACAAAAAGAAATAATGATCAAGAGTCCTCATGGAGAAAGGCTAACCAGAACCAGTTATGGGACAAAGACATTGATACTGCTGTGAATAATGACAAGTTACAGAATTTTGAATGAAAGAACAAACATCTTGTTCCTAACTAAAAAAATTAATAATTCTGACCTTCCTTATAAGCAAATACTGGAGTGATCAAAGGTATTATGATGATGATGATGATGATGATGATGATGATGATGATGATGATCATGATGATGATCATGATCATGATGATGTTGGAGGTCATTTAATTTAATTTTTGTCTCTCTGAAAATTTATTTTATTTTATTTTTTAATAATAATTTTAAGTTTAATTTTTTCCAGATTACATATTGATGTAATTTTCCAACCTTTTTTGGCCAATTGAATGTAATAACAAATTTCCACATAAGTTTTCCAAAGTTATTTGATCCAAATTGTCTCCCTCCCTACTTCCTTTCCCCCCTACTCCCAGAGTTGGCAAGCAATTCAATCTTGTTTATACATGTGTTAACTTGGAAAACATATTTCCATATTGTTCATTTTTGTAAGTGACTAATCTTTTAAAACTCCACAATGTATACCCAAATAAACAAGTGAAAAATCCTATACTTTCATCGGTATCCCTACACCAACAGTTCTTTCTCTGGAGGTGGATAGCATTCTTTGTCATAAGTCCTTCAGAATTCTGGATCATTATATTCCTGAGAGTAGCTAAATTTATCATATTTGATCATTCCACAATATTGCTACTACTATGTACAATGTTTTCCTGGTTCTGGTTAACCCTCTCTGCATTAGTTCATGTAGGACTTTCTAGCTCTTTCAGAAATTATCCTGCTCATCATTCATTACAGAATAATAGTATTCCATCACCATCATATACCATAATTTGTTCAACCATTTTCTAATTGATGAACATCTCTTTAGTTTCCAATTCTGTGTACCACATAAAGAGCAGCTATAAATATTTTTGTACAAGCAGGTCCTTCCCCATTTTTTAAATCTCTTTGGGATACAGACTTAGGAGTGGTATTACTAGATCAAAGAGTATGCATTGTTTTATAGCCTTAAATGGATTATTATTGATAATATTAATTTTGATATGAAGTTTAAAGGCTTACCAAGTCTTTTTCTTACAACTTTGTGAAGTACACTATATCAAAAACATATAGAAATTTAATGTCTCACTGTTTTTCTTGGCGGGGGAGAGAGGAAGGTATCCTTGGGATTGTTTTTGTGTATCAATTGCTGCTGTCATCACGTACAGCCTACTTACCTCCAGAGTTAGAACTAATTCAGGTCAGAGTCATTGGAATTGCATCTCCCAACTGTCATAAAGAAATTCTGAAACTAGGATATAATATTTGTTCAGAAGCATATATTCATGTGATATCATTTTTACTAAAAATTAAACATTCCTTTAGAAAACTAGAAGATATCTTTCTATTAAAAGACACTTAATATGGATAAGAAACAATGCCAATAATAAAAGTCAGTTTTTAAAATAAAAAAATTAATTTTAAATTTAAAACTTTCTTAATTTAAACAAATTTTAAATTTAAAACTTTTTTAATTTAAATAAATTTTAAATTTTAAAATTTTAAAAAAGACTTGACAATTCCTAAGGCTAACAGAGATGAATTACCTGTCCATCTAATTCAAAAGTTTACTGCTTTTCCTAACTTCTCTTTTTCTGAAAGGAAACTATTATTTCAACAATTAGCTAAGTTTTAATTAATTCAACTTCTGCAGTACCTTTCATATCAATCCTCTTTTCTCCTCATTCTCACAGACACCTCCTTCATTTAGATCATTATTTCTTCTTGGCTGGACTATTAGTATATATTAACATATAATTCCAAATTAGTCTCCCCCACCTTGTCTCTCTTCTTCCATCCATCCTTCCCACAATTATCAAATTAATATACCTAAGGCCAAATATGACTTTGTCAATTTCCTACTCAACAAATTCCAGTGGCTCCTGATTGGCTCTAGAGTAAAATTAGAACGATGACTTTTAAAGCCCTTTACTATTTAGCTTCAACTTCTCTTTTTAGTTTAATTATACCTTATTTTGCTTCTCACACAACAATCTATTTGTCTCTATAGTTTTATAAGGGCTTAAGAGAGCTAGTTTTAGAATTTTCATTGTGGGATTTTATCTCAGAAATTAGAAAACACTACAAATCATTGCTTGATTTGTTACTTTGTTGGCTGTCTAGACTCAACACAGTGATGAAGAAAATGTTAATAACCCTTAATTGTGTTGTGGCTGCATTTTTTTTTTCCATCAGAGAGTCAGTTGTTAAAATTTACCAGTATATCTCTGGTTACCCTATGCCTAGAATATATTCCCTCCTTATATGTATATCATAGATTCTCTCTCTTTTTTCAAGTACCAGTTTCCTGATTTGCCTCACAGTCTAAGGTTCTCCTTATCTAATTTCTATTGATTTTGAATTCAAGTTGTCTCCACAACCTCTCACACACAGAGAATGTAAGTTACGTGAGAGTAGGTTTTGCTTCATTTTTTGTTTTTGTATTTCCACTAAACCACAATTGCACTCAAACTGAAACATGTTGCCATCTTTCTGAAAGAAAGGTGATGGACTCAAGAGTGTACATTGAGGCATCTTTTTTGATCATTGCCAATATGGAGATTTGTTTGTATGTATATATGTATGTTTGCAACAGGTTTTGTCTTTCTAACTTTTTCAGTGGGAAAGAGGGGAAGTGAGAGGAAAGAATTCAGACATGAAAATTAAATAAAATTGAATGAAAAAATAAATATTATGAATCCGTGGGGCATTAGCTTCAGATCCTTCATCAGTTTAACAAAACAAAGCACAACTTCTACCTCCTCTAGGACTAAGGTTTTAACATAAACTTACATTTGACTATGAGTTTTTCTGAATAATTAAAGAATTAAACATAACTACTGATTAAAGTGAATAAATAATGATTATATCCTGCCTCTGGTAGGACAGTATTTTCCCTTGAATTTATCATTTTATTTTTAGCAAGAAAAATCTACTTTTGTTATTGTTATTGGCCTACATAAAAAATTAAGGGTTTCCATTCAAAAGAGATTTGATTTTTAAAAAAGAAATTGTATCAATTCCAGGGAAGTTAAAAAAAAGAGAATTATGTTACTTTCTGGAGCCATAAATGAAGTCTATAGAATTTCAATAATAATTGGCTTCAAAAATTGAAAAATACTAGACAATAGTATACCATTTCTTTTCTTTGCAGTATTTTGCCAAAGGTAAAATGAGATAGCACTGAAAAAAAAGTTTCCTTCTTTGTCCCCCCACCCCATTTAAGAAAAGAACAGATTTTTGAATATAATGGAGGGGTGAGCCAATGAGGGGTGAGTCTTTGGAGCTGACATAAATATTCTCTCCCTGATTTTTGTCTTTAGAGCATGGATAGATATTCTTTGTCTGCTTCTGTGTATTCAGTGAAGCATCTTTTTTTGGTCGTTGCTGATAATGGAGGTACATAATTTCAACAATGTTGTTTTGCTTGGCTATATATGTTTGTAACAGGTTTTGTATTTCTTGCTTTTTCAGTGGGAAGGAAGGGGTAGGGGGAGGAAAAAAATTCAGACCTGAAAATTAAATAAAATTGAATGAAAATAAAATAAATTTTTGAATCTATATGGCATTAGCAGCCAAAACCTTCTTCAATCCAAACCCCACTCCCATCCCCCAATTACAGCAATAACAACAAAAGCACAGAGTGTGGAGGTCTAGTGCATGGGTCTCCTTTTGGCCATGAGTGATTGAGGGACTAGTATTCTGTGGTAACTAAGAATTTTCTGGTTGGCTAAGGAGCCTGAAGGCTAATGACTCACTAGGGACTAAGTTGGATAATGACTCCTAATGACAAAAAGAATTGCCAGCTAGAGATCCTAAAAATTCAAGATCTTCAGAGCCCAGGGGAATTTTTTAGGGGCTTCACAAAGGGAGAAAAAGACTTCTAGTGCCAGGTACCGGAAGGTACTCCTTGGCCACAGACATCTGTATTTTAAGTCTGAGCCCACTTTCCCAAGGGACTCTGTGTATGCAGTGGGAGAATTGTACCCTTGAGATTGCAAGCATGTCTCATTACTCCTTTTGCTTTAACTTCTAAGTGAATCTCCCTTTTCTAAATGTTAATTGATTCCTACTGATTGTTGTTCAATCATTTCAGCCATGTCTGACTCTTCATTTGGGGTTTTCTTGCAAAGATATTGGAGTGGTTTGCTGTTCTTCTCTCCAGCTCATTTTACAGATGAGAAAACTGAGGCAAACAGGGTGCCATGTCCAGAGACACATTTTTAGTACACATCTGGGGCTAGATTTGAATTAGGGACTTCCTGACTCCCGGTCTTGTTCTCTATCCATTGTGCCACCTGATTGCCTTGATTGATTCCTACTGGTTGATTTAAAATGGGGGAACACACCAAACTGGGATTTAGGAGTGACAGTACTAGAAACTCCAATCTCTCAGTTTTACCCCCTAAAGCTGCAAGGAGACTAATAGTCTTCTGTACTCTGGGAACTGGCCTGTGAGGAGACTCCAGAGCAGGAGCTACACTCAAAGTAAACAAAAGCCTGGCAACATCAGTGCAATTTTCTGAAAAACAGAATGACTAGTTAGTGTAATGTTATAAGGAAAATGTGAAAGGATGAACTCTTTATTGGTTAAAAAAAACCTGCAGAAGACTAAGGAAGGAATATGTAGAAGAAGACATGGACATTCTGAAGCAAAAGCTGACCTCTGATAATTTCAGGGATGATCATCCAGTTTGGGAATCTTCCTCATGAGTGTTTTCATCAGCAAAAGAAACAAAGGGAGAGGAGTCAATTTTGAAAATTGTCAAGCGAATCTAATGGACAGTCCAGACAAAAGTTTGGTTGATGGAGAGGTTGTGGTCAGTGGTTAAAACAAGGTAAAGGGACCATCAATTGAGTTTGATCCATTCTGCCCTTCTGTGGTTTCATTTAATCAACAACGAGCAATTCACAATGTTCTTTGTGAGTTAGGGTATTCTTTTATCCAAAATATTTGGAAACAGAAAAGGTTAGAGAGGTGGCTCTAAGAATAAAGTTTAGGAAATGAATGAGCCAATTACATTGTCTAAAAAAAAGACACTCATTTTCCTTCATTTATATAAATGAAAATGAAATAAAAATCTGTCTGCTCTGAATTTAAGCAAACGGGATCTCCACTGATATTTAAACAAGGCAAATTATTTCAAGAAGAGTGACTGTTTCAAAATATTAAGATTTCATATCATCACCATAATCTTATGAGGTGTAATACATGCACAATTTTTATTCTTTGAGCCTTGGGTTTTAAGACTCACAGGCACGATTGGGCCATTTACATCATCCCATCAATTGATACCCTCATTGAAGTGCAGTGAAAGATGCCTGCATTAAATGATCATTCAGTGAGACACATGACAGTATCCCTCGTGTAGCACACTTCAAAAAAAATCATTTAAGTTGGAATATTGAATATCCTATTCTTTTGCAAACTACAGTATATTTTAAAAAGAAATCTCATCCAGAATGATTAACACTTCCTACTGTTCAGGAAAAAAGCCTGCCCTTTCAGACTAGCAGCTGTGGATCATTAGCTCTCCAGTGATGAGATGTGTTTGATGAGTATTTTTCTTTCTAATTAAGAGATGAGATTCTGTATTTGACTGTCTCTTCAGAAAGAAGTAAAGAAAAAAAATTCTGCCCATACAGAAAGGCCATCTCCTACAGAACAATTAATTATTTCATGGCCCTTTTTATCTTTTTTTCCTCTCTAATTTCAATTCATTTTTAACTTAACACACATTTGCACCCAGGCCTTCATGGCATTAACCCATTTTTCACCTAACCTTCCTCTCTTGATGCTTCTCTGTGCTGCCCGTGATTAAATGAATTTCAGCTACTGCAAACCAGGAAACGAATTTGAAACAAAACTGAATGTACCATCATCAAATTCAACCCAGAAGAATTTGTATTTTGTTTTAAGTTAGATGACTCTGGGGATGTTTCACAAATGCTCATTTTTGTCCAAATAAGGTGGCTGGAAGGGGGAAAGGAAAGAGGCCAAATGCTTTAGGGACAAGGACCACATATTTGCTATGCCAGGGACTGTTCAGCAATCTGTGGGCAGTCACAACAAATGTTAACCCGTACCAGTGATAAATCTCCAAATGAACCAGTGTCTTCCTCTACTTGAAAGCCAGGACTAATTTAAAAGGAAGATACCAGGAAATGGGCAGTTTGAGTTACAAAGTATGTGAATTTCCTGCCTGGAAAAAAAAGTAAAGATCATTGTGGTCAATGGCATGGTACTAGAAATCTTCAGCCGAAAATGTGATTGGTGAATACAATGAGAAGTGAAGCTTTAGATATTGTTTTTGAGATAGGCCTACCAAATGACTAAATCACTCACACAGACAACAGCAAATAAAGAATAGTCTTCACACAGAGCAGGAACACGCATATTTCTCTGGCTAGGAAGTGACTGAACAATGTACTTATTTGGAGAGAGCCAAAAAACAGCCTCATATGAACAGTTACACTCTACCCATCTTCTCATTTGCAAATTATTTATTTCTCGAATGAATACTTGAAGAAGACACAGAATGTTAGAGCTTGAGACTTTGTGGAATTTACAACTGGAAAAGACTTTAAAAAGAATTTCATTCTTTTACAAGATGAGGAACCAGGGATTCAGAGAAGTGACATTCTTGAGGTGAAGCTACTATATCGCTTGATTCCTTTTGAATTTTTTGGTTTTACATTGCATAGTTGGATATTTTAGAACCTGGTGTGCTGGGCTGCTTGTTTTGTCTGGATTTGAAGGACCAGATGGCACAACCACCTGTTATAAGTTCCATAAGTTCGGGTTGGTCCCACTGAGGCTTCTTGCATTATATGATTCATTCCAGCGAGGGCAAGGAGACCATGCAAAATATCCCCAATGATGCACAATGATTTCCAAGAATTGGAGTAGTCTTTACCAGTTGGCCTTGAAGATTGAGATAATGTTCTTTTTCAAAGACATTTTCCTTTGTTTGAAGGGTTACTTAAAATAAACAGAGCTGAGAAAGAACTAGTGAGATTCTTTGCATAGTTATGTCTCTCACACTATTTTGCTTGTTATTACCTAACCCACAAAGAGATACAGAGAATGAATCAGGTCCTATAGATGCAAACATAGGAAAGAATGACTTCTCTTACTTTCAGAGTAATCACTGGGCTCTAAGCTAGAATGATAAATGAAATGATTCCTTCTGTTGCTTTCTTTTTGACTAGTTTCAACCAAACACCAAAATGACAGACATGTGTGTGTACATGTCTGTGTATTTGGATTATTTTTTTCTCTAAACAATTCACCAAATGTTCCATGATTCTAGCTGGGTCAAAAATGCCAAGAGAATAATTTATTCCAATGTTGGCCCTATGTCCTAGTGTGAAAGAGAAGGGGGTACGTGGCAATGAAGAAAAAAAGAAAAACTGCTTTGCATTTTGAACAAAGGTTCAAAATGGATTGCTTTCATGTTCTGTGACTTGGCTTACCTATCTACTTGAAGGTGTTAACACTATAAAATGCTATTGATTCAAGTTTACTTAAGAAAAAAGTCATCAAAAAGTTCTGGTTCTTGGTTTCTGTGGTAAAATTCTGCACTAGTTTTTGCATGTTGATATCTGATACTGAAAGTCCACAATTTAAGTATATTTGTAAGCTCTTTCATCAAAGCATAGTTTGACTTCAGCTATTTAAGAAGCAAATATGACAATTAGATATGACTCAACTGATGTATTACAGCCCACCCAAACTTCTTTTGAAGCATCTTCAGAGCAAAATGGACATCTCGCCAGAACAACCTCAAAGATGATGCTATCATCCAGTCCTAGCAGAATGCAAGCTACCTGTGTCTTGATGGGTTTGTCAGTACCAATAAAACCTGCCAGCCACAAGGCTTCGGAAGGGGTTTTTTATTTATATATATTTTTTTCTTTTTTGCTTACAACTTGTACTGACATTTCACATCATTTTACAGAAGTCAGAGATGAAAGTACTCTGGCTTCGCTTTGAGAACAGTGACAACTCCAAAAGTGAAGCCCAGAGTCTGTTCAGCTTGAGCATCACATTAACAGCACATGAATAACTGATGTGAAATTCCTGCCATGGTGTGACTTTTATATTAGTAAAAGTTTGTAGGGAATGAAAATGGCAAATTCATAAAGATGCCTGAAAGTGTTTGCAAAACTGTTGATTCTCTGTGGTTATTTTCTTTATTACTTAGCAACTATTCCTTTGCTCAGGAGTTTATAATGCCCAGCATAGTGCCACGCACAGATGGGGGCTTACTGCATTTTAATATGGTTAACATTAAGAAACTTCTACTTCATCTATCGACTGATTTCTGTCTGGCTCATTTAAAATCTGACCATATACGAAGACAGCCACTTTTCTGGATGGCAGCTCAACACGTTTGTTATTTCATATTACAAAAGATGGACAATTAAGATGAATTGCTATTATTTTGCCAATGAGAAATTCACTGGGGTCAAGTAATAGCCGTTCTAAAAATACTTTAATGACTAGCTCAAAGAAATATTTTAGAATGAGAAAAGGCTATGAGATTCAATGAAGCTTTGCCCTTTTTAGTACTTCATTTCCCTCAATTGAGGCAAAAATATTTCTAGAATCCTCTTATCTCAAGATCTATGAATTATCTCAGTATAATTACTTATAGATAAAGAAATTGCTTTCTAAAGAGAAAAGTGAATGGGGAGTTAATACCTATTCTCATTTTGTTTCAGGTTTTTTTTTTTTTTTTTTTTGTGTGTGTGTGTGTCTCAGTTTTAATTTTATTTTTTATTTACCCTCTGATCAGGGTTGTGCTGGAGCCAGCTCAAACTGGTTCATGAGAACTCCTTATTAAATATGAGCATTTATACTGTGGAAAAGGCAAATGCTACAAGTTAGGACTTAATTTAATTTTTTGCTGATTGTCTAAACTTAAAAAAAGTGATGGAGAAAATATTAATGATGCAGATTAAGCTTAAAAATGTGTCATGTATGTTTTCCCTCCTCCCCAACAGTCACTTGTTAAACACCAACATACTCCTGCCTTTGACTGTTAGGTACTATTTTATAGTGTAAAACAGCATTTTAAAAACTTTTACTTAGCTGGCTCCGTCCCTGGCAGATTTTAGATCAACCCAATTCTTCCTGCTTCTGGAACTTCTTAATTTTTCACAGAACTATTGAACTATACCTGATATTTTATGTAAGATGTCAATACAAAAATCATCATTTCTAGACAATAAATTTTGGGGTATAAAATGATGAATTTTAGTAAAAAATCTATTTTACACTTTTATCACCAATGTATTTCAAGAGGAATCTGCAATCATGACTATTTCAAGAGTATATTCTCAAACAATTTCTTATGTGTGTGTATATGTGTATAACTGCTGTACTTATGTACACACAAATAAAATACTCGGTGATATACAAAACACATATATTTTTCTACGCTTGAAATCTGGCTTCGATCCTGTTAGCATCATGAATAGTTACAACATTTAGGGCCCCGGATTTCTTCGTGGGGGAAATTCCCTCTGTTGCATAAGTTGTGCCAGCAAATATGATCTCTGCCAATCTAAAAAGCTACAAAACTAGATACTTTAATCATTAATCTTAGGGTCTTCTTCCCTCTCCTCAGTTCAATTCACCACATGAGAAGATCTTTTAAAAGAGAATTCTCCTCTAAATCAAACAGTGATTTTGCTTTTGTTACTTAGTAGCTCATGTTCGCTGCAGGCATTGTGCCCTGTTTTAGAACATTTGGTACCATGCTTGCTTATTTTCATCCTCCAAGTATTTCACTCAGATTTATCAAATTCATCATGAAGATCTTCACTGAATTTCTCATTTCTGCCTTTGTCTTCTTTAGTTCTCTAGGACAGTGGTTCTGAAACTATTTGGTTTCAGGATCCCTTTTTCTCTTAAAGTTATGAAAGACCACCCTACCCCCTCCCAAGAGCTTTTGCTTATGTGAATTATATCTATTGATGGTGACCATATTTGAAATGAAAACATCTTAGGTATAATTAAGAAAATAATTCTAACCTTGGGGAACTGTGAAAGGGTCTCAGGGACCCCAAAGGATCCCCAGGCTATACTCTGAGACCTGCTACCCTAGGATACAGTCCAACATTAACTGTTGGTGTTTCTTCATCCTGACCTAATATCTTTTCTTCAATCTTAAAACCTTTCATGCGGTGTAAGACAGCATACCTTTAATGTTCTCGCTGTAAATACTTTTAAAGAATAATAATATAATATTCAGCTATCTTAACAGTTTCTGTAACTTCATCTTCCTTTCTGTCTTGTAATTTTCTAATTTTCTCCTTCACTGGTCTCAAGTCATCCCCCCCCCCCCTCAATTCTGGAAAAACTTCAAAGTTATGTTTAGCAACTCTAGCTATGTCTGAAAGTTTCTCTTTGCAATTCAAATGTTCATCTTGGGCTGATTTTAACAGCCTCCTTTAGTTGGTTCCATGTTTTACACTTGCTGTATGAGGTTTACTGAAGAAAGTGTTTCTTCTATCTCTTGACTGATCTACATGACCTAGCTGCGTTATGGAGTCCTAAATGCATATATACCAGATCTGTATTTCTCTTGGCTATTTATCATAGCTCTAAACACTATTTTAACTGAATAGGGCTGGAGACTCACCAGTAACAGGAGTCATCAGAGAATTCTAGTTTAGACAGAAGAAAGTCAAGCTCCAACTGTTCAAACAGCCTGAATGCTATAGTAAAATGAACGGCCTTGGGCCAAGACCGCTGAGACAAGCAGGTATTTTTAGTTTCCTTGTAGGCCAGCTCTAATATAATTCTGAAATGTTTTCTCCATACCAAATCTCTCTAGCTGCAGTCCAAATCAGGTAATTTTTTAAAAAGCTTTGTTTTGTTTTAATTAAGGACAAGCCTCCGGGGGGCAAGTGAAGCATAGGTCTAACTTGAAGCCCTATATCCTGTTTACAGTGACAGGAATCAGGGGTCAAAAACTGGCTCTAAAAATAGAGATGTGCGTTTTCTTTGGCTCTTGTTGAGGGTCAGAAACAAAGAAACCGTTTTCCCATGATGAAAAGTAGGGTTTTTTTTTCCCATTTCCAATTGAGCCAACACAATAAACATGCTATAGGAATATGAGTTATTGTTACGAAATTTGGAGCGACAATTCTCAAATCATCCAAAATATTTCAGACCTAAGGATCATTTGAATAGAGAAGAATTAAAAACAAAGATCATCAAGAATTTTTAGTCATTGCTGCTTAGCACTAGAAAAGCAAAGACAAGAGACAGAAAAATACTCAAATGACCCTGAGAAATCGAATCTGAAAACATCATGTAGGATCATAGAATCATAGGTTTAGATATGGAAAGAATGTCAGACCCCATATAACCCAACCTCCATGTATTATAGATGAGGAAATTCAAGCCCCAGAGGGAAAAGTAATTTGGCCAAGGTCATACAAGTGGTAAGAGACAGAATTAGAACCCAGGTCCTATGAAATGTTACATAAAGACAATTTGGCTTTCTTCAAATCCCCATATAATAAAGTTGAATAGGAAGGAACAGAAAAGAAGATGGTGTTAAGGAGAACTATAAATCTGAGACTGAAAAAAACCCAAAGCAAACCCCAAAATCCTGACATGGGAAATAGGCAGTGTCAGAGCAGCACCAGCAGTGCTAAGCAAAAAAACAACATGGCACCAGAGAATTGAAATAGGGTAGAAAGGGCATCCTCCCTGCACAGATGAAAGTGCCATTTGATAAATACAACATTATTTTCCCATTGCAACCATGCCGGGCAACTCTCTTAATTTGGGAATAGAATCTTCTGTTTTCATTTGAATTCCTCAGGGTTCCCTACTGCCAGCTTTTTTCTAGTCCACCTACTAGGAAATAAAAGTCCTCACCCTTTAACCTGCAAAGACAGCAGGAAAACACTTGAGGATTTGTGATATTTTTACGGGAAAATGCTGGTCAGTAAGTCTGTGACTCCCTTTGGTTGGTTGAGTTTGTTTTTCTCAGTGTATTACACATCAAGGAAACAGAGGTACAAACTACTGAACACAGCAGGAAGGGTGAAAGAAATCTGAAAACTGCTTCCCACTGTTATTGTTCAAGCGCTTCTAAGGTACTGCAGGGTAATCTTATCTCTTCCTATACTACAAAGTGGTCTTGCCCCTTTGGGTTTTTTTTCCTTTTTCTTCCATAATAAAGCTTATTAGATGTGTTTGTAAGTGAACTAAATTATATCAAGCATGGAAAAGACAGGTGTGCCCTGGCAGATTTCCCATTGTTTTCTACAACCATTTTCTCCATCTATCAATTGCTGCAATCTAAGCTGGCTGCGTTTTTTGCAGCCTGAGTTCACTAGACAAGTTCTAGCTTACAGGGGGACAGGTGTGGCTTTGTTTTCCCAGTGCGTGGCACCCAGTAGGATGGGGCTCACCTTTCAGGAGTTCACTGTTTCAGCAACACTACCCTTCATTCAGTCTTGCCTTTGCCATTCAGACATGTTTAACCACACTTCAGCACAGAAACGTTCACGGTAGTTTTTGCTCTAATAAAGACATTTGCTTAAGTGCCAACTCCAACTCTGATGTTGGTTCCTGTGATGGAGAAGTGGCACTGCCTCTGACTATTGTTCACTTGAGCTGGAATTGGAAAGCCCCAGAATAGGTGTGCATGTGAGATCTCTTTGCAAAAGAGAACTTCAGTGTTTGTTCATTCAATGAAGAGGTCACACTGTTTTTGAGAGCTGCTAGTATTAGCTTAATCTGGGAAATACACAAGTGTAGGTGTGTTGGAGAGTTTTCTATACAAGGTATATTGCCTGTGAAAAATAGAGAATAAATAACCAATACCGAAAAAGGGAGCCTGAGCATCAGTAATCTATGCAACTGTCTAAATTCTCTCCTTGTATTGTTTTTTTTAAAATCCTTACCTTATGTCTTAGAATCAATACTAGATATTGGTTCTAAGATAGAAGAGTGGTAAATGCTAGGCAATGAGGGTTAAGTGATTTGCCTAGGGTCACACTGCTAAGAAGTGTCTGAGGTCAGATTTGAACCCAAGACCTCCCACCTCTAGGCCTGACTCTCAATCCACTGAGCCACCCAGCTACCCTCTATTTATATTGTTAAAGAGTAGTAATTGGTGTTTATATAGCACTTTCAAGACCACAGGTTTTCCAGTCATACTCTCATTACAGCCCCCTAATAGCTCTGTGAATGTGGGCAGTCTAAATATTCTTACCCTCATTTTACAAGTGAGGAAACAGTGTCCCAGAGAACTTAAGTGATTTATCTAGGGTCAGTGCAAGTAGGTATCAGAGGTAGCATGTGAATACAAGTCTTCCTGATTCCAAAGTCTTATCTACTATGCAAAACCACTTTCACTGCATAAGACTGTTCTAATAAAAACATGATTTTTTAAAATGAAAAAGTAAAATTTGTTCTTATAGCTGCAGTTAGATTACTTTATGAAAAACAGTTAAGCTTCTCTACCAACTTTTCTATTCCTTTCTAATCTGCCTGCCCCTGGAGCCTCAACCTCAGACCAGGAAAATTCATCTACAGAAAAAAAAGTAGTTTGAACCAACTTAAATCTTACATGAGGAGAAAACAGCTCCCATCTAGTCACACACATCAGGTGTATATATAACATAATCCATAAGAAGTGTACAACTTTAAAGTCCTTGGCTTTCTCAATTCTACAACCGGATTATGAATTCAATTGCATTAGGAAAATTCATTGCACCATTTATACAACGTATTCATTCTGAAGGGCAACCATTATATACGGGGCTACTAGGATACTATTAATGTACCTAAAATGATTTCTAAGTATTCTAAATCCTCAGTAGAAATAGAAGACAACATATGCTTTAAAAGAGTTACAATTAAATTCTGAAAAAAATATTTGTTATAGTAATAATTACTCATGTACTAAACATATCTATGACATCTGGTAACCATTTTATTATTTTTTTCTTAAAGTTTCTAATTATTTTTCCTTTGGTGTTGCAGATTGGTAATGGAGTACATAAGAAGCTCAATGACACTCAAGTAACTGGCCATAAGCGATCCTGTTGTTGGTTTTGTTCACGGGTCCCTCCTGGCAGTGCTTCCACCTTTTCTGACCTGAACCCAGAGTTTCAGCTGTCTCACCCTAGAATATTCATCAGCAACTAGGGCTCCCACGCCCCTAGACCATCTATTTACAACTTCAGCATCTCATAGTGGAGCTTGCCACTGTGCCAGCCCCTTTTTTTCCCATTGGCAAATTGCTCCAAGAATTCTGTCTGGGGGATGAGCCTAGGCCAGGCAACCTATCTTTGCCTCCTGGTTAGGTTTCTGATGTGCCAGAGTCGACCACCATTCCACTCCCCCTCCTCTAAATTCCTTGTCATGGGTGCAGTTCTCCCATCTCTCTCCTCCTTACCTCCATCTTTTTAGTGGTCCTTCCTTAATGTTCTATTATTACCTCCTCCCCCAACCTTCTTAGATCCCTCTTGTGTGTTGCTTTTCCCCTTTAGAATGTGAGCCCTTCAATCATATTTCTCCAAAAAGGATTTGATAACCAAGACATGTTCACATACATGTAATTTTTATGTAATGTACATAATATTTCTATGTAATATATTATATGCACACATAAAATGTTTTGGTGGAATGGCTTTTGATTATGTACACATACATATAGATAGATGAACACACATATACACCCATGGGTATATACATGTATATATACCTATATACACACACACATAAACACACAGATACCCACATAGACCACAAGCCACACACACTCATATATGTATATGTTGATGATAAGGGAGGTAAAGCAATTTATTAAAGATCTAATAGCCAGTAAATGGGAGTAGCTAGGATCTGAGCCCAGGTTTTCTGATCTAAAGCTTATTTCCTTGTGCGCGCTCTCTCTCTCTCTCTCTCTCTCTCTCTCTCTCTCTCTCTCTCTCTCTCTCTACATATATATATATATATATCTGAGTTTCTAGTCATATAGACACAGATACACACACATATTCTTGGGTGTGCTTAATGTATACACTATATGTCTGCATACATGCACACAGTACATACATGTACCACACACAAATTTATGTGTACACATGTACATGGCACAACACACATGTACATACAACACACAATACAACATATGCCCACACATCTAACATGCATGTATGCATGCACATGTGCAATGCATATGATACATGCATGAATAGGGTCAGTTTATATGTATATGCACAGTGTATATATGTATACAGGATTATATATATGTATATATATATATACACATATATTGTGCGTGGTGTATATAATATATATACACACACAAGCATGTTCTGTATATCCAAACAACTTTCCATCTCCTGACTCTCTGAACTTTCATTCGCTGTCTCTCACAACCTGAAGGATCTCCTTCCTTATCTTTGTCTCCTGGATTCCATGGCTTTTTTCAAGTCCCAGCTAAAGCTCTACTTTCTATAGTAAGCCTGAATTCCTATTTCCTAATCCTTCTTTTCTTGTACCTTCCCTCAGATAATTATTTCCAATTTTCCCTATAGATAGGTTGTATAGGATAGTGTACATGTTATCTCCTCAATAGATTGTAAACTCCTTGAGGACAGGCACTATCTTGCCTGTCTTAGCACTTAATATAGTGCCTAGCATATAATTTGAATTTAATAATTTGCTGAGTTATGTAGATTTTTTCCCCATCTTTTTTTTTAGTCTTTAAAAAATACTGTTTGGAATGGCTCTCTGAGAGAAGGAGGGGGGAAAAATTCTGGTGGAAACTCTGATGATATTAGAAAACAAAATGCACTCAAAAAAAACCTCTTCTTTTTAAAAAGAAATTATTTTTTAAAAAAGAATGTAAGCTCCTGGAAGGCAGGGATCATCTTTGCTTGTGCTGCATTTGTATCTGCGGTGTTTAGCACAGTATCTGGCACAGAATAAGGGCTTAATAAATATTCATTGCCTTGCCTTATCCCAACTCTTTTACTCATGCCATCTCATCAGCTGGGACAAAATGGTTGTCATTTGACAGATCCCCCTTACAGAAATGACTGAGAGAAATAGTCCAGGGAAGTAAGATGGCTGCTAACTATAAATCATGGAATCATCGTGTTTTAAGAGGTGAAAGACTATGGAGGTCTTCTAGCCCAACATTCTTGTTTTATAAGGAAGTTGATATTAAGGAAAATAAGGCAACTTACTAAAGATCAAGTAGCCAGTAAATGGGTGAGTTGGGATCCGAGCCCAGGTTTTCTGACTTAAAGCTTATTTGCTCTTTCCATGAGATCTATCTGCCTCTCTTTGAAAAGGCATATAAGAGCTGTATTTCTGACAAATGACCTGGTGGCAGCAGGAGAAACCAGGGCAAATGAAATTTGGAACTAGAGCAAGAGTGGCTTTTGGGTCACATAATATAGATTTCAGTACCAGGAGATCTAATCACTGTGGTGGGGGAGAAGAACAGAAGGGGTACAGAGAGTTAGATTGATGACGGTTACTAGGGAGAGTCACTCATTAGGAGTTGGAGAAACAGGATAGGCAGATCACAGACAATCAGGGTTAAGCAATCCAGATGAGAACAGAATGCCAGTGTGTCTGAAATGAATGAAGTGCTCATTTTACCTTCCATGAGATCTGGATTTTATGGGTCAGTTGGCGCTGCCCTTTTTGTTGGTTAAACAGTATTTTAGCATCATCTTTGTCTATAGAGGACTACATATTATTAATCTCTTCCATCCATCCTCTTCTCTCCGGACCCATTTTAGAAAACAATGCTGGGGATCAGAAGGGTCAAAGATAAAGACCCAGGGAAATTCTGTAACAGGAAAACCTATACCTACCCTGCTGAAAAGCTCTTATCCTCTCATACCCCCAAGCCTCACCTAGTGTCCTGGCACTGAACAAATGTGCCTGACCTTATTTGAGGAAGTAGTCAAAAACCTTCAGTGCCACCAGCACCATGCCTTTCAGCAATGATCAAGGCCTTAGACATGCAATGCTTTTGTTACCTAAAAAATAAAGTACCCATTCTGGGATGGTCTTTCTTTTCAACTTTTAGATTAATTGCTTCATTGCCAAGTGCAAAACTCATGAGGTTGTGTCAATCTATGATACATATGATCTATGTATGCCATTCATTAAGGATGACTAAATCGATACTTACATGTCTTTTTTTTCAACCTAATAGTTTCTTAAAATAATTGGTCATCATATTTATCAGGTATGGTTAGCACAACTAAACAGTACCCTGGCAAAGTGATAAATTAAGCTCAAAGTTATCTATCTCTAGGAATAAATATCAGGATTTAAAAAATAGATTTCTGAGTGCAGAGATTTTAATGAAGACAGCTAAATAAGCATATTATTAGGAAGATAAAAGAAATGTCAACAAAGGTATAAGGTTTTAGTTGGCTGACCAGTGACAGACGTTAGACAAAGATACACTCTAAACTGTTAAACAAAGCATGTTAGACACCTCAATGTCAATTTCCTAGGGAATAAATCTATTAGAAAGGTTATTGACAAGGTTGCAAAAAGAGAACCAGAAAGAGATCACCAAATAGGAGTACTATGTTTCCATATTTCTGAGCTGCCATCTTTAAGGTGATGCTGAGAACTTTGTAAATTTTCACCGTAACAGCAAATGGTTTGAAACTGTTCTGGATGGTTCATAGTTCAAAGTTCATAGTGGACACTTAATAAATAATTGCTTAGTGAATATATGACATATTGTGATTTATATGAAATAAAAAGGAATACCTACAGAAATCTGGAACTAGGCATATAGCGAAGGGGATAAATAGGTACAATGAATAGTAAAACATAAAGGTCAAATGATGCCAACCCCATTCAATTCAATATACATTTATGAGTCACTTGCCATATGCAAGATTTAGTAAAGTTAATAACAGAAAACAGAAATTCCTAATCTCAAGAATCTTATTAATAACATTAATTATAACTGACACATATTTCTTTAAAGTTTGTAAGGTTTACCCGAGTATTACCTCAACCCCCAATCTGTTCCACCCTCTGAAATTCCCATTCTACTGTTAATAAATGAATACGTTTAATGAAATAATTTCCTTTCCTACTCCTTCCATCTTCTTCTGAACATGGAAATCTCACTCCCTGTGGAAAACGCTATATCCCTGGACATCCTCTCTGTGACTGGATTATAGTCTGTCATGTTTTTTCACAGACTGGGCTGATAGGGGAAGAGTCATACCCCTCACTTCTCATTGTCACCTCCAGATTGATTGAACCTTATTATTATTATTTTTTTTAAATCCTTACCTTCTGGATTGGAATCACACAGCTGGGAAGTGTCTGAGGCCAGATTTGAAACTAGGACCTCCCATCTCTAAGTCTGGCTCTCAATCCACTGAGCTACCCAGCTGCCCCCAATTGAACCTTATTATTCCATTGCCATCACTAAAGAAAGCTGTTGTGGTCCCAGTAGTATTTGCCAGTCCCTGAGTCATTCTTTTTCCTTTTTCAAGGAGTTCAATACTTGGTTCATGATTTTCCTTTCTCATAAATAATAATAGTAATATTTTGCTGTTGGTTGTTTACTCATTTTCAATCATGTTTGACTCTTTTTGACCCTATTTGGGGCTTTTTTGGCTAAAGATACTACTAGTGTGGTTGACCATTTCCTTCTCCAGTTCATTTTACAGATGAGGAAACTACAGCAAACAGGTTAAGCGACTTGCCCAGGTCACAAAGCTATTAAATGTTTGAGGCCAGATTTGAACTCAGGAAGATGAATCTTCTTGAGTCCAGGCCTAGAATTCTATCCTCTATCCAAGATGCTCAATTAGAATATTAGCTAATATTCATATAGTACTTACTGTGTGCCAGGCACTGTGCTAAACACTTTACAGTTTTTATTTCAATTGGTCCTCCCAACATCTCTCAGAGGTTGGTATTTTTTATTATCTTTATTTTCGAGTTGAAGAAATTAAGACAAATAGGTTGTTGTGCAGGCTAGTAAAGGTCATATGCCATAGCTGAAATTGGGCTTTCCTAACTCAAGGATTAATATGCCACCTAGAAATCTTGCCCTTATACTTAGGAACTTCACTATATATGGTGATGCCCCTCAAACAACCTGGTTTCTCATTTCATCAACTTGTTCATTTACTATATCCTCTGTGTTCACTTCAGCCACATATGGGGGTGCTCATACCTTTGAGTTCATCCTCATCTATAATTGTTAGGGCTTCTTTATTTATAAATCTAAAATTCCTCTATTTGACATGAATGGAAATTCAGAAAAGGAACCTGAGAAGGAGCAGTTAGATGGATAGGAGGAGAAACAGAAGACAGCAGTGTCACTAAAACCTATAGAAGAGAGTATCTAGGAGGAAAAGTGTAACCAAAACTGTTAAAACAGAGTTCAGAAAGGTAATGATAAGATAAAATAAAAAAGATTCTTTATAAGTAGTAGTTAAGAGATCATTGGTAACAGTGGAGATTATTAGGTTCAACAGAAATGATTATTGAAGCCATGATGGCTTCTGAGGTTACCAAGAGAGGGAGTGTAGTCAGGGGTTAGAAAGTTCAATAAAACCTGGGGGGACACCTCTGCTTAGATTGGCAGGAATAGACTGTGCATGAGTCATGAAAGAACACTGAAAATGAATGGTCAGGGAGAAAGAAGGAAAACCAGAGACCAGCAATATCAGAAAAGGCAAGCAAGGATTGAATACCTAGGAGGAGGGGGTGGTTGACAGCATCAAAAGCTACACAGGGGCCAAGTAGAATGAGAAATGAGAAAAGGCTGTCAACTTTAGCAATTAAGAAATTGTTGGTAACCTTGGAGAGAATAGTTCTAGACAAATGGTGGGGTTGAAAGCCAGATTGTAAAGGGCTGAGAAGTGAGTAGGAGGTGATGAAGTGTAATAAAGACAAGTTTATCTATGAGTTTGGCTGTGAAATAGAGGAAAGATATAGGACAATAGCATGAGGGGATGGAAGGGTCAAATGAAGGGTTGGGAAGACTTTGGCATGTTTGTAGGCAGATGGAAAGGAGTTGAGGAGATGGATTAAAATGATGAACTTTAAACAGATTCTTGTTGGAACTTTATAGGTGTCGACAAATTTATGAGATAACATCGGAAGATTCCTTTGACATTCGAAACCTGTCAGATTCACGTCTTTTTTGAGACATTGGAGCTGTCTCATTATACAATGCCTAATGGTTACATTTGGAATGAGTATTTCATTGTTCTGAGGCCCGTTATCTCCCACAATGAAATATAGGTTTTTGGTCTAGTTGGGTCTTTGTGAGGGAAGTGACATCCCTGATGGTGTATCACGTGATATAGGGGCAAGAACATTGCACTTGGAATCAGAAGACCTGCATCTGAGTTTCAGCTGTATCACTTAATTCTGGGGGTTTGGATTTGGGCTTTCATTAGTTCAGGAAACTTCTAGTGAAGAAACTCCTTCCAACAATGCAAGTCAACATCTATTCTGCAATATAAAATCTTATAGTTGCCTGGGGTAACTAAGAAGGTAAGTGACTTGCTCAAGATCACAGAACCAGAATGTGTATGTAACTTAAACCCAGAATTTCCTGTCTCTGAGACTGATTGTAAGGTCAGTCAGGCTTTCTACTCTGAAGTTTCTCTTGAAGCATTAATCCAAATCGATGATGATGAATATTCATTGAAGGCAAATCACTTAATGGACCTTCAGTTTCTTTGTTTGCAAAATGAGGTTAATGACATTTGCGTTTCCTACCTCACTTGACAGGTAATAGAAAGCCCTTTGTAAACTGTAATACTGGCAAGTCACCTAACTTGCCTATGCGTCAATCAATTCTGCAGGATTAATTTGTCATTGACTACTAATTCCCCACAGTGATAAAATTATAGGTCTTCAGAAATTCAGGTATTACAGGTGTATGGTTTTGAAGGGAGGACCAGCACCTCAAGTGTGAGAGTTTGCTGAGCCCTTTTCAGGGCTACTCATCCACCTTTGGTATCCACCTGTGACCCAACTCTCACTTGTGGTTCCCAGAAGCTGTAGCATGCTCAGAGGCCACACACCAGTAAAACCATCTTGGCAGATCAGCTAACTGATCTAAAGGTAACTGACAGAACTCAAACCCATTAGTGATTTGGCAGGATATCTGCCTCAAGCATGTGAAGACATCCTCTGGCATAATGGATGAATGAGAACAATTTGTTCTAGTGGCCATAAAGGTGCCTAAAGCAGGTGTCATCCACTGGATCCTGGATCATTTACAACTGTCCTGACTTTTGTCCTGCCACAGGGCTTAGACAGATGATGCTGGAAGAATGGGTAAAACTGAAAACTTCTTGCAACTCTGCCTTATTTAAATCCAATTCTTGTTCAAGTCAAGACATGACTTTGTGATATCATTGGTTCTCTTTGAAACAAAAGGCAAATGAACTTATTAATACCAGAAAGGCAGTGGTATATGGTGGATAGATTAACAGATCTGAACTCAGGAGATTTGGGTTCTCATATGATGTCTTCTTCTACTTTTATGTTTGAATTCCTTCCCCATGATAATTTATCCCCATCTGTCAAATGAGGGCGTTGGACCAGATGATTTCTAAGGTACCTTCTGGCTATCACATTTTTGATTTTATGAGACACCTGTAACTATGTGCAAATAAAAACATATTTGCAAATGATGTGAAACTTAACTTTTGTACTTTAAAAGTCTGTAGGCATGAGGGAAATATTATTGTAAATGGCACTGAACCAATTTGTTTTCCCCTCAAGATTCACATACACTTTAATACTAGTACCCAAAGGGCAGAAATTATCTTGTCTTCAATAATGACAATAATGATACTTTATATAGACCCCTTCCACATCATGGGGCTTGGAGGCACAGTGCCCCCACAATATAGAATATCCATGTAAAATTTTTTGTCTCTCCCTTCATATCAGAGTAGAAGTGTGTATACTTATGATGTTAAAAGATAAAAATATATTGATATTATATAACACAATATATTTATTTTCTGTATTTCTGAGTTTCTAAAGTTTTTTTTCTGTATCATCTGCTGACCTTAATGTGTCATCTGTAGCATCTGTAAAACTCTTCCCAAATTTCCATTTAATTCCCTATGTTAACCTGTGATATATTGAAACCACAATGGTGAAAGTTGAAATGTAGAAGGGAAACCAATACTTAAATATTTCTTTATATGCTTTATTTACTTTAATTTCCCCAAAGCCTTGATGGGTAGAGATTTATTGTTATTCCTGTTTTTGTTTTGGTCTAGCCCTTCTATTTCATTGATGAAATCTCCAAAGTGAGGAAATTCCCCTTCCAATATAGATCCCAATCTGTCAGTCAATGAATATTTATTAAGTAAGCATCTACTAAGTGCCAGGGGATTGTGCTAACCACTGCAGATACCAAGAAAGGGAAAAGAAGGTTCCTGATCTCAAAGAGATCACAGTCTAATGGTGGGAGACAACATGAAAACATTTAAGGGCAAACAAGCCATATACAGAATAAATTAGAGACAATCAATAGAGGGAAGGCACTAGAATAAAGGAAGATTGAGAAAAGTTTCCTGAAGGAAGTGAGATTTTAACTAACCCTTGAAGGAATCCAGTCAAAACAAAAGAAGCCATCTCTACCTTTTGGTGGAGTTGAATGAGGACAGAATTCTAGGCATAGGGGACAATCGGTTAAAAACTCAGCAACTGGGAGATGAAGTATCTTGTGTGAAGAATAGCAAAGAGGGCAATATTATTGGATTCTAGGGTGTGTGATGGAGATGAAAAGTATAAGAAGACTAGAAGAAGAAGGTGGGGAGGGGAAAAGTCATGAAGAGTTGTAAAAAGCAGAAGGATTTGATAATTACTCTTAGACACAGTAGAGAGTTACTATAATTAATTGAGTGTGTGGTAGGCGGATGGGTGGGTGAGTAGATGAAGGGGTGACATGGTTAGACCTAAGCTTTAGGAAGACATCTGTTTTTGCCATTGGAGTGGAAAATAGACTGGAGGAGGGAGAGCCTTAAGGTAGGAAGACCAACTATTCTGTAGCTTGCAGTCTTACAGAATTGTGTGATACACTGAAAGGCCAATTAACTTATTCTCCCTGGTTACACAGCCAATATGTGTCAGAAAAGGGTTTTGAACCCAATTTGTCATGACTGAGGTTGGGATCTCTCCTCCATGCCATGTTGTAGCCCCATTTTATTTTTATTATGCTTATTTTTTGGTAACAGAAAACTCAGAGAAGTTGACAGGTTTGCCCAAGGTCACATAGGTGGCAAAGTTAGGACTAGGACACAGGCCTCCTCATTCTTAATCTAGAGCTCATTCCACTTCATAGCACAGTATCTCAAGTAGCAATTATTCATTTGACACGGAATCATTAGAACTGAGAGAGATCTTTAATTCCAATGTTCCTGATTTTAAATTTCAAGAACTTAGAGTCACAGAAAGGTTAAGTGAATTGAAGTCATACATATAGAAAGTAGCAGAGTGGAAATTCAACCCAGGGTCTCTGATTTCAATTAATCAAACCGTAAACATTTATTAAATGCTTCTATCTTGCAGACATTGTGCTAAACACTGCAGCTACAAAGAGGCCAAAAAAAAAAGGTCCTACCCACAAAGGAATTTACAATCTGGGATTTGAAACAATTTGAAATGAAGTATACTGTCCATTGTATCAACAGCTGAATGACATTTATGTACCTGTCTAAATGGACTTGTCCTCAACTTTAATGAATTCTTTTAAAAAATGAGTTGCTGAATATTTCATAATTCATTCCTATCCACTAAGTTACTGGATATTAAAAGTGCATATCTTTTATGAAAACCCTATATTTTAGAATTTTTATACTAAATTCTTGTATTCTAGTACTAAGAAAATTCTCTAGCCTTCAAAAAGAGATTGGTCGACTCTGGCTGAGATTAAAGTAGTCACACTTCAGTGAGTGGCATCTTTATTTTTTCTGATGGCAAAGTATGTTGGTCTTCAATTCCCTCAAAGAACAATGAAAAGATCAAGTGGAAATAAAGCAAAATTAATACATGAAGCCATTTTATATGTTCTCCCTTTATATCCTCTTCATTCCAATGAATAGCTTTTGGCTTTTCCTCATATATATGGAAATTTATGTTTCTACACCTATGACTTCAAAAAAGTGGTCTTCTTCTCTGGAATCCATTTTCTCCATACCTCTATCTCCAAGAACCCTTAGCTTCCTCTAAAAATGCTGCTCCTTACACTCTCTCTTTCCTGATCTCCCTTAATACTCTAATTATTAGCACCTTTTTTTACCTCTTAATCATTTTTTATCATTATTATGTATGTATGTATTTTTTCCCTCAGTAGAATGCAAACTTCTCCTAGAAGATAGCACTCCCTCACCTCACATTGTTGTTTAGTCATTATGCCCAACTCTTTATGATTCCATTCTCTTGGATTTGGTTTACAGCATCCTTCTCCAGCTTGTTTTACAGAAAAGGGAACTAAGACAGAATTAAGTTACTTGCTCAGGGACACTTGCCTAGTAAGTGTATGGACTAGACTGAACTCAGGTCTTCCTAATTCCAGGCCTTGTGCTTTGTTCACTGTGCCACTTGGCTGTCCCACCCCTAACCTCATATATTGCCTTAGATCTGCTATGGGCCTTTGCAAAAATAGATGCTTATTCAATTTTTCAGTTCAATTTTTGTTGAATTCACTAAGCAATTCAGGCCATCCAGAAAGGTCTGGATGACACATTTTGTCTAACGAGGCCCCTTCCTCTTAGTGATAGGGAGAATATTTCTCCAGTGCTTCACTGTAGACTAGATAATGGCTTTAAAAAGCTACAGAAAAAAAAAACCAAAAATGAATACACTGCAATCTTATAATTTGTTTCTGCAGTTATTCCAGTAAATCTCAGGTTATATTTTTGGTTATGTTTTTCAACAGTTGTCTCTGAACATAAGAGGTTAGGCACATATGACAGATAAAAACTTGAAATCTAAAATATTTAAGAAACTATTTAAAAGTCACAGGGTTAATTTCTAGGCCACAGTGGATGAATGATCAAAGCATATGAAGAGATAGCTTCCAAAAGAAAAATAGATTCTTTTAAAAATAATCAATTAAAAATGTTAACTGCTTAATAATCAAAGAGATGTGGATTAAAACGAGCTTGAGGTTATCCCTTCATGCTTATCACATTTGTAAAAATAATTAAAACTTAATGTTTTTGAAGAAACAGGAACACATTCATGCATTAATATGTGATGGAACTACAAACTTGTAGTTTGCAATAGGATAGCATTCAGGCAGTAAAGAGAGTTATTATAGCCTTTGACTAAATAATTTCTTATTTGGAATATATCCTAAAAATGTATTTTCTTAAATCAACAAAAAAAGAGATACATTAAATGTAACTAAAAAAAGAAAAAAAATGAAAAAAAAACCTGGAAGCCACCTAAATGTTCAATATTAAGGAAATGGTTAAATAAAATCAATTATGGTAATGTAATGGAATATAATAAGCAATTAGGTGGTACAGTGGATAGAGTGCCAGGTCTCAAATCAGGAAGACTCATGTCACTGAGTTCAAATTTGGCCTTAGTCAGTTACTAGCTGTGTGATTCTAGACAAGTTGCTTAACTCTGCCTCAGTTTCATCATCTATAAAGTTAGGTGGAGATGCAAATGGCAAACCACTCTAGTGTCATTTTTTTTTGTCAAAAAATCCCCAAATGAGGTAAGAGTAGAACATAATTGAAACATGACTAAACAACCACAACTATGGAATTTAATAAATATAATTAAAATGACAGGTATGAGGAATATGAAAAAAATCTCTAAAGACCTTTATGAAATAGTACAAAGCAAAACAAAAGTAGAATTAGAAGAATGGAGTACACAATAAGTAGGGAAAATAAATAAGGATGGTTAAAAAATACTTGGGTATCCTAAAGGGAATAACTCAAATAGTGTGATGGCATTTTGTGTTGAGATTAATTTAAATGTAAGTAGTTACTAAGTAACATGGTATGGTGGAAAGAATCAGAGGACCTGTTCTTATTTGAATCAACTTGGATAAGTGTCTAGCTTCTGACCAATGAGAGGTGGTTGAACTAGATTTCACAGTTGTGTCAAACTTAAATAGAAGCGGATCTCTATAGGTTACATATTGATTTAGAAAAAAAAAATTAGCTTCATCTATGTTGCATTGTAGTTATATTTTCATTAAACATTTCCCAATTACATTTTCATTTAGGCTTTTTTTTTTTATTTTTTTATTTTTTTTTATTTTTTATCCTGGGACTCCATTCTAGGAGCATAGGGCCACAACCAGTAGGCAATGGGTCACTCAGGGTCACCCAGCTGGGAAGTGTCTGAGCCCGGATTTGAACCTAGGACCTTTCATCTCTAGGCCTGGCTCTCAATCCACTGAGCTAGCCCAGCTGCCCCTACTTTAGGTTGCAGTTTCTTTTGCAGATGTAGTTTTTACAGGGTGGGGTTGCTAGCCCCATGCCCAACCCTCCTCCTTTTTCATCCGGGCTAGGGACCTTCCTTGGCCCAGGAGTGGTAAGGGTGGGCGATAGGGGTCAAGTGACTTGCCCAAGGTCACACAGCTGGAAGTGTCCCAGGCCGGACTTGAACCTAGGACCTCCAGTCTCTAGGCCTGGCTCTCAATCCACTGAGCCACCCAGCTGCCATTTAGGCTTTACTTGGACATTTCCCCTCACTTTCAGGCTGCAGGTGGAGTGTATTATCTTATGATAAAGTGTAGTAGTTTCCATTAATGTTTCTAATAAAACATTTACTCTCGCTGCCTGTGTGTCTTTTTCTCTTTCTGTCTGTCTCTGTCTCTCTGTCTCTCTCTCCCTCCTTCCCTCCCCCTTTCGTGTGTGTGTGGGGGGGGAGAGAAAGAATACTATGAAAGCATATTCAAACCTCCTTTTTAGTAAAAAAATAATATTAAGAAATATTATTCCTCTGGTCTTAAAACAATAAACAAAGACTTTTCAGAATTTCTCATTTAAAAGTGGGTTAGATAGAGTAGAACTGTCAAACACAAATTCCACAAGCCTCATGAAGCCTCAATGAGTGAGGTCTGAACCAGATTAAAAGGTAATTGAGAAATAGTTAACAAAATAAATAAAAATTAAATAAAACAGATAATATCAAAATTTAAAACTAAGTCAATATATGATCCCACAGATCCTTATGTACAGAAAAGTGGCCTCGTTTTTATTTGAAATTGACACCATTGGGTTAGAGAACAGGTCTTTTTCCTTAGTGAAGTAACTTAAGGGCAGAACAAAACTTGGAACAAAAAGTACCTCTTGTTTTCTTAAGGAACCTTCTCCACCCCTGATATAATCAGAAGATATTGGGGCTATTGGAGCCCACCTTTCTCCATGGAGAAATGATTTACCATATTGATGGCCATTTATTTCCTGAAGGTGCACACTAGGAGGGAATGGTCAACTAGGGAATTAAGAAGAGACAATTGTTTTATAATTTAACCCTAAACTGTTTAGGACATTTTTCTTGTTCAAGGCTCCTGTAAATGTTACCTCAAATTGTCCTGTGATATCAGAGGATATGGGAGAACTATGCTGTTTTGGATATCTTATTCTAAGCCAGAAACTATTTACAACCTAGATTAATGTTAAATCAAATACATTTTTTTTCTGATAGATTTGTGCCTAAAACCCAGAATACAGTGTATGTGTGCATGTGTGTACATGTGTGTATATCAGTATAAGAACATAAAACATTTGACCTTTCTGAGAAATATTTGGGAGACATTATTTTAGAGTGGCAGCCCTCCCTGTTTGAACTATTTGCTTTTGGACAAATCAAGAAAAACTAACACGAGAAATTGTCTTCTAATCTTGATTTCCTCAGGCCACAGAAAACCAAAGTTTATAAAGTTTCCAAAGTGATTCCATGATTCCCATTGGACTCTCCATCTCAAATCTATTTTGAAGAGAAAAAATCTCTCAAAAACTTCATTACTAAATAATAAGAGCAATATTGGACAATGATTAGCTGTGAAAACTTGTCTACTCTCAGCAATGCACTGATCTGGGACAATCCTGAAAGACATGACGGGGAATGCTATCCACTTCCAGAGAAAGAACCATTGGCGTTATCTTTGACATCATTATAATTTTGGTTTTATTTTGGGGTTTTGGTTAATGTATGACTTTGCTCTTGTAACAATGACCAATATGAAATGGTTTTGCATTACCATAAAAGTTCCTACAGGAAAAAATACTTCATTTCTGTGAAGATCCTTTACCAAAAGGGAATAATTCAGATTTCATAGGATCTTATATCTAAAGTTAGAAAGGTATCCCAAAGGCTATCTAGTCCAGTCATTCTCTTTTTGGAGTTGAGAAGAGTGAGACCCAGAGATAGACAGATGCTGTGGACTATTATTGTACCATGACTTTGTCACAAGAGTTGAAGTTTTTGAGAATACATATAATACTTCTCTCTCTCTCTCTCTCCTAACTAAATATAATATATGCATATAAAAATTCCAGTTTGATTCTCAGTCCATACTCTTCTGATTCTCTCTTCAGTTCTTCTGACACTGTCTCTTTTCTATAGCCGTGGGCTTACTGCACACACACACATATACACACACATACACACACTACCCCCATAAGAAAAATCACCTTCAGAATGACTTCCTGACAAGTGGTCTTGTTCTGAGCACTACCTTATATTTCAGCTGCCCTGTTGGCTCCTGTACTTACAAAGTCTGAATTTATTGTGGGCCCTTGTAGTGCAATTTTTGACACATCATTAAGCTCCCTCTTCATTGGGAGCCTAAGGGCATATTCAGGCTCACAGCGAAGAGCAAGCCTAAATAATGGTTAAAACACGTGTCACAAGCCACGAGGAGCTTGTTTGCCAGCAGGGCAAACAGTTCACTGCAGCTCAAGCAATACCCTACAACGGGGTGTGTAGAGATAATGAGATAACCACACACCTCAAGTGAGTTGTTCGTCTCTGTCTTCAACCATCCAAGACACACAGTTATCTCAGTAGGATGGTGCACCCTGGAGTGTTATAAATATCTTTCAGAAGGTGAAAAAAAAACAAAACAAAAAACCCCGTCAAAGAAAACACACCCGAAAAACAAAAAGGAAAGAAGAGTTACAACAAACAAATAGAAGAGAGGCAAACCTCGAGGTGGAGAGCATAATGAATCAGACCAATAAGTGCTCTATGTTTTGGGGGGAATACATTTGATCTAATTGTATGTAGATTTATTCCAACATTACGTTGGAATCAACCTAAAATAAGGGTAGTGTCAAAACCTCATCAACTAATCACACTACTTCTTTCCTCCTGGATGGCTCATCATCGTTGTTCAGCACTAACCTACAGTAGAAATTAGTTAGACAAATAAACTATCGAATAAAGACTGACTAGGTTGGTATAATGAATTATGCCTAACATGCCCCCATTATGTGGCAATTTCTTTGTTTTAATTATTTGCACTGTTTTAATGAAAGGGTTGCTGCAAGGTGGAGCCATTTTGATATTTAATGGAAAAAACAGATTTGTTTTTAAGAATGAAAACAAAGATAATTAGCTCTTAAATTAGCTAAATAATAATACATTCATATTTTTAATTGTCATCATTCTCCTCATTATTATTGCTATGTGTTAGCCATCGAAACTTTATCCCTGGAGCACTGAGACTTGCTGCATGGTTGTTTTTTTTCTCACTCTATATTACTTTGCTAATAACCTGCCGTCTACTAAGATCCACAAGCAAGGGGGAGGAAATTCCTTAGATTAAGAAAATCTGGTTGGTGATGGCAAGAATGTTCTTTCAAGAGACAATTCACAAATGCATAATAACTTAGAAAAGCAAGTGGGGGGGGGATGATTTATTAGGGGAAAAGAAAAAGAACTATCCTAAATCCAACCCAGCAAATAACCATCTCCAGCAAATTTCTTCAGGGAAAGGCTTCAAATTTGAAAGGCATCAATCCTTTTCTGCTGTCATCCAACTGTTATGTATACCCGTGTGCCAGCTGGATCTGTACATGTGCCCGCATAATCCTTTTCTCACCACTGATGTCATCATTAAAGCTGTGCAGAAACTCTGATTTCTGCTTTGCACACTCATTAGCATAGTATTGGACATTATGGTGCAAGTCGGGGGTCAAGTTTTGCGAGAGTGAGACTAGCAGGTAAGTGAAATGTCACCACTTCACAATAAAAGAAAAAGATAAAGAAAAGTACGTTTTCCTAACTGGGATATTATTACACCTGGCCAGCCACCGCAGAGGAAACTTGAGAAAAATACAAACTGAATCATTTTTCTGTGGTAACAAAGACATTAAATGTTTTATCCTCCTGCTGAAAACTCTTCCGTCCTACTTGAATTTTCAAACACGAACTGTGCAACTGTTTCCTCCTGGTTGCTGGTCTATTTGTAACAAAGGCGCAGCATGTCGGTGGCTGTTGGCTATGTCTCCCCCTCACTGTACTAAACTAGGAAGAAACCAGTCCCACCTACCATCCCTGACAATCTTATTTATAATACCCCTTGCAACTCCCTCAGCCTGCTGGGAAAATTTTAAACTTTTATTTATGAATTCTGAAAACTGTGATGAATTAATTTACAAAACAGGAATTGGTAAGCAACAACAATGAGAAGTGTTAGATGTCTGGGAGAAGGGAGAGTAACACTGCATACATTGAAGGCTGCTTATCTATTCTAGAGCTTGTGACCCTCTGCACTTAGATAGGCCAGGTGGTGAGGTGAGAACGTGGGGAGTGGGAAGAAACATTTTGAAAGAGGTTTCCTCCCTCCCCTATAATATTAAGACCTGGATTTGCTCAGTATGTCAGCTGACATTCTAGTTCCGAAAGTTGCAAGAGGTGCTTTACTGGCTGACCCAACCAGCTCTTCCCCTGTTCTGTCAGCAACAGTCTGACCCAGACAGATGTTATATAATGTCACAGGCAGATAAAATGGTAAGCAAGTTGAGAAATGCTAAGCAACTTTGGCTCCAAATAACAAACTGGCTATTAATTCCTTACAGGAAGACCTCTGGGGTGTGTGTGTGTGTGTGTGTGTGTGTGTGTGTGTGTGTGTGTGTGTGTGTGTGTGTGTGTGTGTGTGTGGCAGCGTAAGTCTTGAAAGAGAATTAAGGGGGGGGAATTAATGAAAAATGGGATTTTAAGTCCCCTAGTTATGGGAATGAATTAAAAATATGGCATCTTCTTAGTCCATAATAAAGGGGATCTATTTGGAAAACTGCTCTATGTGTCCTGTGCCTGCTGTGTATGAGGAATTATAAAGAATGCTGAGCCTAAGAGGAAACAATACTCTTTAAAGACATACAGAATAAAGATATGAAACATATTCATGTAATAGTAGAGCACAAGAAGATATGATTATATGCCAAAGTGAATGGAAGAGGCAAAAGGCACGATAGGGCCATTTATTAATATTTTCCTTCATTCTTCTCCAAAATATAAGGGACTCATTTTCTGGTTTACCAGGCTACCTGAAATCAACAGAGAATCTTTTGATAAAAAAACAAAAACAAGGATTTCAGGAGATTTCACATCTAAGGGTTACAAAATTAATTTTCCTTGGTAATTTCATGGTTTCACAGTCTGAATCTTTTATCTTTTGTATATATATTTTATATACCTATCTGATAATTCAGAGATTTCCTAATTAGTAATCTTATACAAACACACACACACACACACACACACACACACACACACACACACACACTGGACTTCACATGACTTGAGAGGCAATATGGGATAGCAGATAAAGGACTGACTTCTAAGTTAGGAAGAATCAGGTTCCAGTCCTGCCTCTGACACATACTAGTAACATAACCCTGGGGAAACCACATTGCTGCTTATGGCCCCAGGTGACATGCTAAGACTATAAATTAATTTCAAATATATATTGATAGAGGGAATCTTCTCTATTAGTGATATCAGAGGCTGACTATTCTGTTCTCTTACTCCCCTATAAGTTGCCATTTGCTATTTAGACAAACATTTCCTTGAATAAGGAAAGAAATACTCTAAGCAAAGTAAATATTGCAACATGCACTGAAGAGGATAAAGGAGTTTGATTATGATACTTCCTTTGGTGAAAGATAATAGATCTTTAGCTGGCAGGGAACTCAAAGGCTATCTTATCAATTCTTCTCATTTTACAGATGAGGAAACTGATGTCAAGGTAAGGTTTAAGTTTACTGTAGCAGGATAAATAAATTTGGAATCATGAGAATCCCTTGTAGGAAAGAGAGAGATGGAATTCTATTTCTTAGCTATAAAAGCAAAACTTATTGAAGCATGCTTGACTTTTAAATATATAATCTTATGTTTCACCTTGTCTTCACAATAGTAAAAATCAATAAATCTTGAGAATTGAACTTTTATTTTTTTAAACCTTTACTTTCTGTCCGAGTAACAGTTCTAAGACTGAAGGGCAAGGCTAGGCAAATGACTTGCCCAGGGTCACATAGCTAGGAAGTTCCAGATTTGGAACCAGGTCTTCCTGACTCCAGGCCTGGTGTTTTCTCTACTGTGCTACCTAGATGCTCTGAATAGAATTTATTTTGTTGCCACCAGCCTTAGTTCCCTGGTAGAAGGTATCAATCTTGTTTTCTGTTGTAAATGTCTGAAGATTTTGTAGTCTTCGACATCTCAGGATTACATGGTTTTGTGAGTGGAGGAATACCGCTAAGGCAGATTCTGAGCCACATGCAATTTAGCAGGGAAAGTCAGAGAGTTATTGGAGGTTCTGCCAGTTTAAGTATTTTGCCCATGGTAGGAGGTAGACAGTATTAAAAGTAGGAAATTGTTGAGCTGAATACATTCAATGGTAGCCATTTAACACAGGTTGGCCTAATGCTACCTCATTTCAATCAGATTACTATTCATGCTCATACTTTTCATAGCAATCATATATGATTGTTAGACTTAATCCCCAGACTTTTATGGAATGATAAGTCTAACAATGATACGGAATGATAAAGATGGAAGATAAAAGATCATCTATTTTGACCAGATCTTGGGAAATTTGGCAGTGAAATCAAAAAAAGAAAAATCCTTCACTAATTGGTATTTTCTCTTAGGTCAAAGTTTCCTTTTGTTTATTTTGATTAACTAATGCTATCATATGCAGGATGTCATTCCTCCCATTTTGAAAATATGCCTGTCTCTGAGATTCGGTTTAGATTTTGGGTTCAAACAGACCTCTAAATGTTCTGAAACAAAATCCAATTTAAAGTTGATATGGATTTTATGTGATACTCAAATGGTTAGATGTATGTCACACAAATATCCTAGAAGCCAGTCACATCTATCATCACATTTTCTCTTCATGCAGCACCTTCCATGGCAGAGTTCAGTGAGAGGTGGTACGGTTTGTTTAAAGCAGTAATGTTAAACTTCATTTCAAATGGAAATTTGCTCAGCTACAGTATGCTTAATTTTTTCTTTCCAAGCCATGGCAAATTAGAGAAGAGTATCCCAGAATCCTGGATCCCAGACTGGTATTTCAGCTACCATAGCTATCTGTGTAGTGTAATCTTGAGAAGTTGTAGAAAAGTGGTACATGTGAGGTTCTAATGAACACAAGTAAAAGTAGATAGAATACCATGCCTGGAGACTGGAAGACTCATTTCCCTGAATTCGAATCTAATCAAACACTTATTCTATGACCCTGGACAAGACATTTACCTCTGTTTGCCTCAGTTTTCTCATCTATAATATGAGATGGAGAAAGAAATGATGAGGCAGCTAGGTGGCCCAGTGGATAGAGTACCTGGCCTGGAATCAGGAGAACCTGGTTTTGGATCTGACCTCAGATACTTTCTAGCTGTGTAACCCATTGCAAATTACTAAACCCTAATTGCCCAACCCTTGCTCTTCACTCTTAGAATTGTTACTAAGATAGAAAGTAAAGGTTAAAAAAAGAAGGTACTGGCAAACCACGCTAATATCTTTGCCAAGAAAACCCAAAATGGGGTCATGAAAGTTGGACACAATTGAACAACAAACAACAAGCTCTTTTGATTCTGAATACAGTGCTGGTCAAATCAATACTTGGGTGAATGTAGCTGGCTTAATTCCCTATAGTATTTTTGCAAATAGATCTTATTTCCTTATAGGCAGATAACAAAGGAAAGTTTAGACTTAAAAGAGCTGGAAGAGCCACTAAAGATGATCTAGTCCAACTCTCATCTTATGGGTGAGGAAAATGGAGCTCCAAAAGGTCAGGTGGCTTGTCATAGTTAAGCCAAGCAGTCAATTCGGTCAAATGAGTAGATGCTACATTCTAGGTACTGCGTAAATTGCTGGAGATATAAGAAAAGTTAAAAACAATTCCTTTCCTGAAGGAGTTCACATTATAATGGGGAACACTGAGAGAGAGAGAGAGAGAGAGAGAGACAGAGAGAGAGAGAGAGAGAGAGACAGAGACAGAGAGAGAGAGAGAGAGAGAGAGAGAGAGAGAAAGAGAGAGAGAGAGAGAGAGTATGTGTATGTGTGTGTGTGTGTGTGTGTGTGTGTGTGTGTGTGTGTGAGACAGAGAGACAGAGAGAGTGACAGAGAGTATTCAAGGAATGGGGACAGTCAATGAAAAGGAGTGCAGGTAGGAGATATGTTTTGTGCAAGGACAGCAAGTACATTTCCATAGTGTGTAAAGGACAATAAAATGTAGGATGACAGGAAAAATAGGAAGAAGTCAAGATATGACAGGCTTTAAAGGAGGATTTTTAATTTTATTCTGGAGGTCATAAAGAACTATCCCTGGAGTTTATTGAAAAAGGGGTGTTGTGGTCAATCTGAGCTTTAAGAAATCACATTGGTGGTTTTGTGGAGGATGGATTGAAGCCAGTTATAGATATAATCAGTACAAGTCGGCTAGAACTCAGTTCTCCAAAATAAATGTTTTTAGGTAGAATTAACACTCTTTAGCACGGATCTGGGTTAATTATGTATCTATGAACATGAAACATAGGAGTGTTATAGTGGAAGAAATACTATAAGAATAGTCCTGAGGTCTGATTTGGATAAATATCATTTGCATGACTTCGCAGAATTCTTTCTGAGAGCCTTAGTCTCAATATTTATAAAATGAGTTTGGGTCATTATGCTGTTGGACTATTATGTAGACCTGATGAAATTAGGATTCCACTTGGTCCACTATCCTGTCACATCACTGTTGTCTACTCTCATTTGCCCTGAATGTTCCATCATTAGAATGGGCTACTGCTCTGAGCAAGAGAACAAAGTCTCTGTCAAAATGACCTTATATAATTAGTAAAATAGGATATATCTAATCAGTATCCTCAACCTTTTTACAACTTGCCAACTATAACCTTCAAATTTTAGTTTGATTGAATTAAAATAATAATCTATTAAGTGTCTATTATATGCAAGACACTATACTGATGGTTGAGAGCTATTAAATAAGATTTTCTTTGTATAAAACACCAAGACTGTGTCAGACTCTGAGGGGTTGGAAGGTAGGTAGGGCAGCTCTTCTCATGGATGATATCACTTGAAATCCTGCATTTATTTTGGATTTTCCACTTTTCCTCTCTTCCATAACCCAATAGTAAGTCCGTCTTACTCTTATTTCCTCCTAATTACCATGTAACTAAACAGGTTCAGACCTTATTTCTTCTCCTCTAGCCAACTGTAGATAATAGCCTAATTACTGGTCTTCCTGACTCCACTTTAGACCTTTCTATTCTATCTAGCATACTGAAGCCAGAGCAATATTCCAAATGTATCATTTTGATTACATTAATCTTCTAATAAAAAGTCTACAATGGCTTACTTCATAAAATAAAAACCACTGGACCTGGCCTTCCTCAATGACAGTGAGCCAAAGGATGGAGAGGTGAGGAGTAGCATTGTATATTTACAAGATATATTCATATGAGGAGATTTAAGAACCAGATGAGGTTGGGGTGGGACATTATAGAAGGATGTTTGAATGAGATTTGAAGGATAGAGAAATAGAAAGAATGTTGTCATTGGGTTATGCTATAGATCAATGGTGTCAAATTCATGTAGAAACAGATCCCATAATGTTCAATATTGACTTTTGTTCTCATTTGGTTATTTTGGTTGGGTCTGATTCTTTGTGACCTTATTTAGGGTTTTCTTGGCAGGGACAATAGAGTGGTTTTCAATTTCCTTCTCCAGCTAATTTTACTGATGAGGAAGTAAGGCAAACAGGTTTAAGTGACTTGCCCAGGGATACACATCTCTAAGGCCAGATTTGAGCTCAGGAAGATGAGCCTTCCTGACTTCAGGCCCAGCACCCCATTCACTGTGACACCTAGCTACATACTGCCTTACAAAATGACAGTTTTATTGTGTTTTTATTTTGTTAAGCATTTCCCAATTACCTGGCAAAGCTCAGGTAATAAGGGTGAATACAGGAATGTATAAAATGTGGTCACAAATACTAAAGTTCATAATGTGCTTCATAACTTGTTGAGGGAATCTAAAGACAACAAAAACATATTTAGTTTAAATTATGTTGAGAGGGGGAAAAAGGTCAAAGAAGGAATAGGACCTTTACTTGGAATGGATGAGACTATGATAATTGACAACAGAGAGCTACTAAATTCTTATTTTCTTTCTGTTTTCTCTGTGAAGAACACTTTTTAAAATATGTATGACAACAAAAATGACTAACAGAAGGTAAATACCCCACATTAAGTAAGGTTGAAGAATAGATAGTAAGAAAGACTTAATGAATTCAATTCACCTTGTCAATACACAATGCATTCTTGTTTCTTGAAAGAACTGAGTGATGTGATGGCCAACCCACTCAGTGAGACTTGAAAGCTCATGAAAAATTGGAGGTTATGACAAGATTGGAGAAGGGCAAATGTCACAATTAAAAAAAAAAGATGAGAATAGTCTCCAAACTACAGTCCAGTGAGCTTGACTCTCTTGACTTTCAATTCCAAGGAAAGTTCTTGAAAGGATAATTAATAGACAGTTGGTGAACATCTAGAAAGTAAAACAGTGATCACACAGAGCTATCCTGAAATAATTAAGAATAAATCATACCAGACTAATAGGTCCAGTGATTGATGAATAGATCATTCCTTTTTGTTTTTGTTATACTTACTAAATAATAAGTGAAGAGAATTTCTAGGGATATAGTTTATCGAGATTTTAGCTTAACTTTTAGTAAAGTGTCTCATGCTATTCTTGCAGGGAGATGGAAAGATAAGGATTACACGGCAATAAAATGTTAGATGGACTCAAAACTGGTTAGATGGCTGGACTCAAAGAGTAGTTAATTGTTCAATATCAGCATGACAGTAGGTCTTAAGAAAATGCTCTGAGGATCTGTACTTGGCTTTGGACTATTTAACACTCTCATCAATGACTTGAATATATATATATATCTCGTAAACCTCATCAGATTTTCAGGTGACATCAAAATGGGAGAGAGAGTTATTAGTTGATAACTAAATAAGGATCCAAAAGGATTTTGACAGGCTACAACATTAGGCTGAATCTAATATGATGAAATTTGATAGGGATACATGTAAACTAGTACACAAGAATCAACTTCACAAGTATATGATGAGGGAGGTATGGACAGATAGCAATTGTTTTGAAAAAAAGATAGAGGTCTTTAGTGGACTGCAAGTTAAAAATGAGTCAGTATTATGATATAGCATCCTCTTCCCCCGCCACCCAAACTGAACCTGATATGATGTTGGCCTACATTAAGAGGGATAAAGCTTCCAGGAATAGGGGGCAGATAACCCTGCAATATTTTGCTTTCATGAGATCTCATCTAGTACTGTGGTCCATTCTTGGTGTTACTTAAGCTTAGGCTTAAGAAAGAATTTAATAAGTTGGAGTGGGTCCAAAGGCACCCAGGATAGTGAAGATCCTCTTATTATTGGCATGATAATCACCTGAAGGAATTGGGGAAACATTTTTTGGAGAAAAGATGAAGGAGAGGTATGAGGGCTATCTTCGAGAATATAAGGGTCTGTCATGTGGAAAAGGGACAAGACTGGTTCTATTTTATATGTAGAGGTAAAAAGTAGGACCAATGGTTGAAAATCACAGAGAAACAATTTTAGGATTGATGTCAGTAAAACAAAACAAAACAAAACAAAACAAAACAAAACAAATAAACTTCTTTGAAAGATGTGGGTGACTTTGAGGGTTAAGAAAAAAATTATTAAGTTGGAGTGGGTCCAAGGGCAACCAGGATAGGGAAGGGCCTTATGTCATTGACATTATGATCATCTGAAGGAAGAGCAGGTTGTGAAGAGTAGGTCCAAAATGATAAGTCCATTTTACTGGAAGGGAGCTGGGAGCAGAGTAGAAAGGTGGTCAGAAGGGGAATAAGGCACAGAAGCAGAATGGTGGAATGTTGAAGATTATGCTTACCTACTATCTACATTTCCCAGAGTGGTTCCCTGTGGAGAATGGCACTATCTTCCCTATAATTCAATATGTCTAAGCATGTGGCATCTTCTGCTTAGTACTGTTAATGGTTGACATAGATTTATGCCACTCACTCCCCTAAATTCTTCTTTGTATGTGGGCTGATAATCTAAAGATTCTTGAAAGGAAGAAATTATTTCACAAGCTTTCACAAGTCTTAAATTTCTATAATTGACCTCTGCTCCCTAATTATCCTCAAGTGAGGTCTGGAGGGTCAATGTTCTTAAATGATGATCCTTGGCTATGAAGATTCCACCCAGGGTTAATGTTCTATCTGAGCCTTTCCACCTAAAGGAGGAGACTAAAGACTTAACTCTTTGATTTAATCTTTTTTTTTTTTTAACCCTTGCCTTCTGTCTTAGAATCAGTTCTGTGTATTGGTTCCAAGGCAGAAGAGCAGTAAGGGCTAGGCACTGGGGGTTCAAATGATTTGCCCAGAGTTACACAAAGGCCAGATTTGAACTCAGGACCTCCCATCTCCAAGCCTGGCTCTCTATTCGCTAAGCCACCAACTGCACTCCCCACCTTTGATTTAATATTAGATCCCCAGACAGATCACACAAGCTGTCACTGTTTGGAGCCCAAAGCACTGGAATGACCTCTTCTTGGTCCTTTCTTTTGCTGTCGTATTGTTCTCGTAGAATGCTACAATTATAGAAATGCACAGCATGATCTGCGTGGATGGAAAGCTCCAACTTAAACTGAAATACCTGTTATGTGAAGCAATTACTTAAATTTTGCCTACCAAGAATGGTGGCAAGATTTAAATGTAATAATAAGACACGAATCCGAGGTCAATTATGAGAACTGACGCTCAGCCAAACAGAAGAATTCTTTTAGACATTATAAGAATATACCACCCCCTCCCACTGCTATCTGTTTTGAATATCAGAAAACCCCGGCTTATTTACTATGCTGTTCTTACTCACCATTTTATGAAGGCAAAATTCCCACCCCAAATGTTGTAGAATTTTATTCAGGGTAGATTTGTTTATTATTTCTTCTTCTCCTATCTGTTTTTTAGTAACTGATTAGTCTCCCTGGGATCTGGACTCATCCCTGATAAAGAGCTCCTCAACTTTTTTTTTTTTTTTTGCCTTCACACATGCATTTTAACATTTAACTTTACTGATAATGTGTTTGTATATACGTGTATATAAAACATATTTGTATGCATATATGTTTCCAATATTATATTCAAACACACATACAAAACAAATGTACATATGCACTCATATACATATAGCAATCCAACTGGATTCCCAGAGGGGAATGTGGAACACATTGTTAAAATGTCTGTCATCCATGTAAGAGAAACAGAAATGAGCTGGGCATTAAATTTGCATACAGCCCCAAGCACAGAGGTTCCTGTATGTGCCGTGTTCTACTGTTCTTGATGATGGGCATATCTGACAGAAAGATTCTGTCAGGATTAGCTCAGGAAAAACACCCCCAAGGAGATAATTTGAAGACATACTGAGAATTTGCCTCAATACATGAAAATAAACATGAAGTCCTCAGCACTCTCTGCACACTAAAAGTTACCACCAACACTATGCCACACACCAGGGGATAATCTATTTCAGCTAATTAACACACAGCCATACACAACATTGTTAGAAGTGGTTGCCACTTAGGATTGATTTAGTTGTTGCACTGCTTAAAAGAGACTTGGAGAGAGAAGGCTCCGCAAAAATGTGGGAGGAAAGAGGAGATATAACAAAGGGCACTGGAAAAACAAAATTCAAAAGAGAGGAAAGGTTTGAAAAAATACTGAAGGCAGGAACCTTTCATGAAACTATCAGTCTTTTAGAAGGGATATTCATTTCTTGGTCAATTTAATTAACTTTCTTCTACATCAAAGATAACAGGCAGATGCATATATATTTTTGTACTTTCCATATCTATAGACATATAAATCCTGGTGGATACATGCACATGTACTGTGGGCCTGAAGAATTCAGCTAAATTTAAAATGGTATGTTATTACTTCATGAGAAAATAAGATCTTTGCAAAATGTTAACATCTGGAATAAACAGATGAACTATTTCAGCCACATCATTTCAAATTCTTAAAAAAACAACTTTTTTCCTGTGTTTCTGTTGTTTTTCTCCTTTTGCTTTCTTTCTTTTCTTTTGCTTTCTTTCTTTTCCCTTCCTTCCTTCCTTCCTTCCTTCCTCTTTCTTTCTTTCTTTCTTTCTTTCTTTCTTTCTTTCTTTCTCTTCTGTCTTAGAATCAACACTATGTATTGGTTCCAAAGTAGAAGAGGAGTGAGGGCTAGCCAGTGGGGGTTAAGTGACTTGCTTAGGGACGTGTCATCTTTGAATCCAGGACCTCCCATCTCTGCATCTGATTCTCAATCCACTGAGCCATCTAGCTGTCCCCTGTTCCTTGCTTTAGATTGTTTAACATTAGATCACTCAATATTGAAAGTAATCATTATTACACAAACAATTTTGTGACCCTGAACAAGTCATTGCTTCTTCCTCATTCCAATTTTCTTTCCTAGGGTTGTATCAACATCCCTTCCAGTCTTAATCTATGAATCTATATAATAAATACTCACTGAAGCTTTCTTTACAATGTTCACTATAAAGAAAGCACAGAAGTCACCTGCTTTAAAATGTCTTTCTTCAAAGGGAATTTTAGAGGGTTTCTGAACCTTCAGTGTCTATAATGATACAGTGAGAGAATTAGTGAGCCACAGACAACAGATAATGATATATTTATAGATGGATCCTGAAATATTTTCTAAGTCTTTACAGGAAGACTTTCTCTAAATATAGACCAATAATTTAGAAGTTGAGATTATTTTGATTGTGGATAGGGCTGAGATTTCCCTTTGCTCTACTGGCAAAAGAGTTGTCTAAGCAAATTAATAATGCAAGTAAGATCGCTCTGCATATGATGACTATTTTTAAGCACAGTGAGAGCAGCCATTTCCTTGCAAAATAATTTGCTATTTAGAAATTATTCATATCTTTTCAGAAACACAGACACCATAAGGCCCTTTCTCCACGACACTTTGATAGTCATCAGAACATGTGTTTTGCTTGGGCAGCTGAGTTTGGAGTCAGAAAAACTCAATTTCCTGACTTCAAATCTGACCTCAGATACTTACTGGCTGGGTGACCCTGGGCAAGGCACTTAACCCTGTTTGCCTCAGTTCCTCATATGTAAGATGAGTTGGAGAGAAAAATGATGAACTACTCAATATCTTTGCCAAGAAAACAACAAATGGGGTCACAAAGAGTCAGGCATGACTAAAAAATGACTGAATGGCAGCATATACATTTAAAGACATAAATATTTGCAGTTAAAAAGGTTATTTTGGGACTGAATCTATATGCAAGTTTCTTAAGGTCAGAGACAGTTTTCTTGGTTTTATCTCATTTTATATCTTCAGAGTTTAATAAGTTACTCAGCTAAGGATTTACTAAATGCTTTTTGATTGGCTGATTGAAAGAAAACTCCCCCAAATCAATGTCAATTTGCAACTGCTCTGTACTTTCTAGTCTGAGAGATATTTCTGGGGCACTATTGTTTAAGTGACTTCCTGAAGGTCACACAGCCAATGTGCCACTTAAACCCAAGTTTTCCTGATCCAAAGGCAAAGTCATTATGCATTATACTAGATTTTAATTTTAAAGTTCTTTCAAATTAATATTTTTTAATTCAGACAACACCAAACCAGTGTGGCCTTCCCCCAAATGATTACAATACTTGCAAAACTCTTGTGGTGTAGGGTCTTACTGAAATTTTTATAAGTATACGTCCTTTCCACTGGCTTTATAGAAATGAGAACTACAAAAGAAATAAGAGGCCAAAACAACATCAAATATAACACAAATTCTTCAGGTGAAGATGAAAAGACTAGAGAGCTATATAAACTCTGGAGAGAGGCTGCTTTATTCTTAGGTGAATGATAAGTAGGAGGTATAACATTATTGTAGCATTAGGAATGACCGTCAGGTTTTTCTGAAAATCTGACTGGGGACTCTGAGCTGAATGAGAGGGTTTTTCAGAACCGGAGGGAGGTCTGGACTATTTACTACCTCAACAAATATTTGCCAAATGTGATTAGCAGAAATAAGTACCCAGTTCTGTCTGAAAAGAAGAGGCCAAACATATCAAAGAATGTTTTTTTGGCCAACCAGATAACTCCTTCTGTATTTTAACTATGTTCTACTTTTTGGTCTTTTCTTTGCATTAAAATTCCCATCTGCCACAGATAAAATAAGAAAATTGGGAACTGACATGACTTTACTCTCCTCATTTTTTTCTGAGGGAGGTAGTTTTTTTAAATAGGGAAAATACTCCCTCCATGTCCTAGGTGCAGTTCAACAGATGTGTGCAAATTTCAATTTTATTCAATCAATGAGTTGACCTTCACCATTGCACTCATTAACACTCAAAGTAATTGAATTACTGTGTGTGTCACTTTAAGACTGTATTTTCACTTTTGTGCCTAAGGTGACAGAGATGTACAAGCAGGTATACTCAGGGAGGAAGATGGATTGAGGGGGAGGCTAGAGTGTCAGGATGTCAGGCTAGAAATGTCATTCTCAACAGCCCTCGACTGCCAATTCGAGAAACACATCTAAACCTTTCTCATTCAAAAAATCTTACTTTATATTGATCAAAAGAATAGTGCTTTATCCTTTTCTTTCTTTCCTCTCTCTGCCCCAGTTATTTTCCCTCTGCTACTGCTTTTTACCAGTGATGAAGTCACTTTCTCTCCCTACTCCCTGCTTCTGATCTTTTCCTCTTCATCCATTTATTTTCCCTTTGAAATGTTAGAAGCTAAAATTCCAGCACGTGGCTCTCTAACCATTGGATCAAGAGACTAGTCCACCTGAGATTTTTAACTCCATTTAAAAATCCAATTAACTTCTACACATGAACAAGGAGGTCATTAAGACCTGAGCACCAGCTCATTGAACAAGTGACTACCATAGGCTTGAATCAATGAATAAATGTAATTGAATCTGAAGACAACTGAATATATAAAAAAAATTGTGACCTGCACAATATGGATTTCTGACCATGTGGTCCATTCCTGAAAAATGTGGGCAGCTCTGTAATATTGTTCTAAAAGGGCTCTGGTCAAGCAGGCTACTCCAGATCAGCTGGCAGAACCTATCAATCCAAGTAGGGTTTCACTTCTCACAAATAAGGAGCCCCTGTTAGCCATGCCTTACCTTGAAAATGATCCTCCTTGAAAGAAATGATGGCTTCTGAATATAGACCAAAACATATTCTATTTCAATTTCTTTCTTCTTTTTTGAGACCTCTTCCACAAAATAACTAATAGGGAAAAGCATTTTACATGATTACACATGTAAAATCCATGTCAGATTGTAAGGGAGGGAATTCGGAACTCAAATTAAAAAAATAATAATGTTAAAAATTATTTTCACAAGTATTTGGGAAAATAGAATATTATTTAAAAAAAGAAGATAGAAGCCATAATTTTGTTATATACTACTGCAACAGACCAAAATATTTATATTAATTTTACCCTTTTAAAAAAATCATGTAATCACAAAAAAAGATCCCCCTTGGGCTATTATTTTAAGCTACCAGATTTCTGGAATACAGTAAGAAGAGGACTTTAGTTTCTAATGTCCTTTTTTTAGTTCTTAGATGAATTATATGGAGAGTCAGGGGATTAGGATAAATAAAAAGCTGACCTCAGAGTCAGAAAGATATAGGCTCAAATCTCACTTCTGACACATACTGCTAGAGTGATCCTAGGTAAGTCACTTAACCTTGAAGTGTTCCAGGCAATTCTCTCAGTTACAGAATAGATGGTGATCTTCATTGGTAAGAGGAAGTTTTTTCATATAGAGTTATAACAGTAGACTACTGTTTCCCACCCCTAACTAAGGAAAAAAAAAGGTTTGCTTTTGCTTTTTTTTTTTTTCCTTGGAAATTTGGCATATAGTCCTCCCAGCTTCTAGAATCATTGTGAGTCCCTTCTGTCTGTTCCTAATCAATGCTTTAAAAGTCTCTCCTATCTATTCCTCTTAACCAAGATAAAGATGATATCTGTATTCAAAAGGAGATTAGTAGATAGATAAAAATCTTTATTGACTATAGGCTATAGTTTTAAAATACTTCATTGGCAGGAGAAAGAAAGACAGACAGAAAGACAGAAACAGAAAGAGACGGGACAGATTGACTTTGGGAAGCAGATGAACAAAATGAAAAGAAACAGAAAATGGAAAGAACAAAGGGATGATTATATAAACTTCATGACAGAGGTCAGTCCCTTCCCTTTCCTTCTCATAATCCCATAGACAGAGCCGATCACTGCAGACAGTGGAAGTCTGGGGCATGATTCTGCTTTGGGATTCTCTGTGACAAAGTTCTGTTGATTAGCAACGATCATTCTAATAATGTGAGAACTGGTGTGATGGCAAAATATTACAGAAAACAACTGTTTAAACACCTTTTTCCCCATTCTCCTTTTTATCTTTCAGTACCCTTCAACCCAAACAGACACCTCTAAAATCCAGAACTATCTCCTAAAGAAAGGAGTAAATCTTTTTTTTTTTTTTTTTGAGGATTTAAGAAGAGTAACAAAGGGAGAAGAGTTAAGAAGAGATGTGAAGGTTTCAGTTTCCAACTAGCAAAGATATTTTCAGGGGGAAAAGTTAGTATTCAAAAGAAAACTAATGATCCCCAACCATACTGCATATAGATGAAAGAAGAACTAAGAGCTCGTATAAAACTAACACTTAAAATAAAGAAACAGACCTTCTGAATCTAATGAATCAAAGCTAGGAAGGCAAAGGAAAAAGAAAACACCTAAATGTATAATATTAAGAAAAGACAATGTCCCTGTCTTTATCAAAATTTATTCTCATCATGGTTCATGTGCCTTTTCAGAACTGTTCAGTCATTCAAAATACTTACAATTTAGGTTTCTTTATATCCTGGGACCCACCTTGTGAGGCAATGACTATCCTATGTAACCACTACTACTAGCAGTAATAATAGTTAGCATTTGTAAAATTTTTTAAGATTTGCAAAAGGTTTTACCAATATTTCATTCTATTATCATAAGAACCATAGGAGGAAAGTGCTTTTATTTTGCACATTTTAATGATAAAAAAAATGAAGCAGAGGTTAAGTGACTTGCCTAGGGTCACACATAGCAAGCATGTTTCTGAGGTTGAATTTGAATTCCTATTTTTCTGATTTAGCACTCTATCTACTCTGCCATCTAACTGTTTGGAAAATATATTTTTGTTTGTCTATTATTATTATTATTAATTTATAATAGTTGTGTTTTCATAGAAGCTTCCTGGTGAGGAACTTTTCCTAATGTAGAGTGGCAGCTATTCTTCAGTTTACAGTTTGAATAAGTCATTTGGAGCACCAAAAGGTTATGATCTTTCTAGTGTCACTCAGTCATTATGTGCCAGAGGCTGAACTTTAGGCTAGGTCTTCCTCACTGCAGGGCCAGTCCTTTACAAACGTGGCAATAAGATATCAAAATTGGATTCTTACACAATGCTTTCCTCTTGTGTGTGGGTTAATTTCAAAAGCTTTAAAGTGGTACTGATATTTTACTCAAAATGAACTACTGGTATAAAATGTACACAAGATGGTGATATTTCTGTAACTTTCTCATGAATGTAATACACTGGAGTCTAACAATTTTTTAAACTGAAAATTGGAGTACTGACAAGGTAATATTTAGTCACGAGAATAATAGATGAGTTCTCCCCCATATAAAACTAACTTCGTACCTCAGAAGCATACTGAACCAGTAATGTGATTAGGAGGGAATTTGTTTTTAGGTTCATTGAAATGTGGAAAATTCTTGTCTAGGAAATTACATGATGTAGCTTAGTGACAGGTATGAAATACATATTAATAGGAGCTTTGAAAAGTTCTTGAACTCCAGTTTTCAATTTAGCAAGATATTTAAAAAGTTAGACATCCACAAAGGTGATACCTTAATCCATAACCTGAGAACCACTGATGAGGCTTTAATATAAATATGAAAAGCCTTTTTTTCCCCTCCTGGCAAGATAAGATTATGATAGAACTTTAAGAGAGATTTTTTTCATAAGAATTTTATTAATTTGCATTTTACTAGTAAAAATAAAATAGAATAAAAGCCCACATGTTTTACTCTGGAATCCATGATTATCATAATCAATGATAGTCAAATGTTTTTTAGTACATATTAATCAGTACCAAAATGGGACTTAGACCTCTATGATGTTAAGCAATAGGAATTATATTTCTGAAAGGATTAGCAATCTATTATTCTAATAGCAGCATGTGCCACTTCCCATAATCTGTGAAATGGAAGCCTGAGATTCACTAAAAGGAGCATTGTGGCATGGTATTCATGCATGATAGACAAAAGTGATCCACTCTGAGGACAAAGCTATGGGACAGAAAATGAAGACAGTGCTTTGATTGCTGAGAAATACCAAGAAAAAGATGGTAGCATCCTTCCGCTGCCAATTCTAACTAACCACAATATAAACATTGGTGAGTGAAAGTAAGGCAAAGCAGGTTAAGACTGAGCAAGAAATAGCATATGCCCATTGCATGAGAAGCTATGGCAAAATTTTGTAGGACTTGTGTACTTTGCTACATCAGAAAGTCAAATTCTTATTCCTCCCCCCGCCCCAAATCCTTACAGATTTATTTTATCTGAAGGACAAGCAAGTAAAACAAATAATTGCTTTTCAGACAAGGAGCCTGACCATTTATAGGATTTCAAGTGATGGGCCCAGCTGCTCTGCAGTGCCCTGCTTACATCAGGTCGCTCAGGAAAGGGCATTCTTCTGTGAAGGAAACAGTGAACCATAAGGCCAAACATCTAAATACATAATGTTTAGGCCACTGTTTTAAGAACACAGATCATCATCAAAGTCTGGAAATTATGCAAATAATATTGCTTCCATTTAACAGGTCTGTGCTGGTAAAGACTTCCCGACCTAAATAAATAATTGAGGCGCTGGGTAAATGAAGAGATTTTTATGGTGCAAGGTTGCTACCTACAGGCCAAATTAGGGAATGACATTTACGAGTAGGAAAAATGGAGATGAACGCTTATTGTGGTAAGAATGTGTAACATGCTTTAAAGTAAGGTAAGAGGCAGGGAAAAGAGTGAAAGATTTTTAAAACACTTTGTTAAGCACCATGGACTTTTAGGGATATGTGACATGCCTCAATACAAGGATTTCCAATCATTTGCCCCCTTCCCCTTTTAGAGACAGCTTTTGTTGTCTTCTGAAAAATGTAATCTTATTTTAAAAAAAAAAAAGGAAATAAAAGTTCTCTCTCAGAAAGTGTCTTTGAAATCAATACCTCTGACTGTTGCTGAGTAAGCTAAATGGTTTTCTTTAGGGTTCGAATTTGGATTAGAATAATCACAAAAGTTTTACTGATTTTGCAAGATCTTAACATATTTACTGAAAAGGATTTTGCCTGTAACTAAGCTTTGATCTCCCAAATTTCCCTTATTTTTCTTTATCCTATTAGGGAAGCAAGTTTAGTACCCTCTAGTTCAGCAAAAGATGTTTTCAAATACAGTTGTTTTTAGAATGCCAGCTTCTTTTGTTATAGAAATAAAGATACAGATTTTTAAAATTTACCTGTTGAATACCAGTCACTTCTTGCTTTTAAATACAATTTGTAATTTATTAAATTTGGGAAAGTGCATGATTTTGCTTAATTACACAGTAAAAAGGAGCAATGTTTTTTTATTGCTATCTTTTATTTTTATAGATTGCCTAAATTCTCCTCTGTATTCTTCTCCTCTCCAAGAAAGCCATCCCTTATAACAAATATTTTTTAAAGACAAAAATTCAGCAAAATCCATCAGTACCTTAGAAACTTGATTATTATTTGCAAAATTCCATACTCATTGGATTCTCCCCCATTTCTGCAAAGGAGGAAGTAAGATGTTATGTTTTATATTATCATTTGTCTTTCGTTACAACTGTGGTTTTTGGAAAATTATCCTGTGTTACTGCTACAAAAAAATCAAAGCAATCAGAAAAACGGATAATACTGAAAAGATTGTAATGGGCACCAAAGAAAATGAAATGTCAGGCATGGCATTTGTATTTCACTTACTAACAAGTGATAATGATTTACATTTTCCCTAAAATGAAATATTAATGAACAATCAACATATAAAATTAGTTTATAAGTAGCTTTATTCAATTTTGGGAAATTAGAAGTTTAAGAACAATCTGTTTAGTAGCCATAACATGAATATTTTAAATATGTGAAAAACAATTATTTTTTGACAAAACATCGAAATGCACTAGAAATATGACTGTTTGAAATATATTAATTGAGTTAAATCTTATTTTGAAAATTATTATTTATTAAATACTTTTCATCATTTTCAATTGTTTTCAAATAGAAACAGTCCCGGAGCTAATCACTATCTTGAGGTTATTCTTTTATGTTTATTATTCTGTCGACTATTATAATATTGAATAAAGCAACAGCTTTTTGTAGTTGAATAAAAGTTTACAAGCTCACCTTCAGGCTCACTAAAACAAGCTCAATGCATGTCTAATAAGAGTATGAGGAAATAGTAATAGCGCCTCATCCTGTACTCACATGATTTTGATCTAGTATTTTTGTTATTTGTCTTGCTTCCCTATAATTCAACTTTTCAGGAGACATTTTTACATGAGTGTTGAAGAAAGAACCGTATAATCTTCTCAAAGTACATTTGTAACAAATCTCTGATATTAATCTTTTATTGCTCTAAAAATACTTTGCTACTTATGTAGTTCTTGGCAAAATATGCCGTTACTTTTTCTTCTGACTGACATGATTCATATTTTTTTTTAAATTCAGGACAACTCTTAAATGTGACTAGAATTACTGAAAATGTTCTTAGTGTGTAAGAGAAACATTAATTAAGAGGAAAAAAAGTTCTTATTAGCTGCCTGATTAGGCAAACTAGATTTTAAATCACCCGCCTAAGCCTTATTATTAATGACTTGCCTGGGGGTGAATTAACTTATTTGTGGTGCTCTAATAAAGACCCTAACATAATTGCAAACTATATTAAGGGTCCAAGATTTTTCTTATCAGGTTTTTGGGCTAAATTTTTCTGGAGTGAAATAGAAAAAGGGTTAAACAAAAATTATTTGATGGTTACAAATACATCTTAAATATAAACATCAGCATGATATGTATTTATTCTGAAGAGATTTTCTTTGTAAAGATCACTGCAGAATACATTCCCAGTTAACTAGCTTGTTTTTAAGTGTGAGCAACCTTTGAATACATGAAGCAATTGATAAATTTAAAGCTGTAAAGTATATTTTTCTTTGACTTAGTGTGCTGCATACGTACATTTGGATGCTATTTCTGTATTACCACTATTCTGTTACTAAATGTGCACTCAATCTGAAAATCTAACTTCCCTTTCATATGGCGATAAATCTTGTGCCCATACTTTTTTTTTATCTGACTAGGAGATGTACTATATTTCTCTTATCTTTGCTACATTTTCAGGAAAACTTATTGTTAACCTACTTTCACAAAATGCCAGCCAAAAAACAAAAATCAAATCACCTCGTTTTCTTTATGATAGCTCTGTGATCTTTGGCATCATTCACTATTTTCAAAACCATAACAGAATAGATAACAAATATATGACTCACAAATTATCAATTATGAAAAATAATCTGGTTCAGAAAGCTGCTTTAATGTAAAAAGATGGATTACCTGTCAGAAACCAATAATGCTATTGTTTGTGAATCCAATCTTTGATTTGGTCATTCATGTTAGGAAACAAAAATGATTTTTAAACCACATTACTTAAAAAACACAACCTAATTGTCATAAAGGTGAACATTTAGGGGGAAAAGCCAGATATAATCTGTCATTCTTGAAACAATTTATATTTTTATATTCAACTTAACCTATAAGTCTAAACCTCAAGGACACTCAGCAAAGGCTGAGAGCATTTGAAGGAAGACAGTATTGGGAAAGGACCGTGTAAAAGTGTTAATTCCATTGTGGCTCCATGACACCTGTCATGTGAAATTTAGAGAGATAACAATTTGAAGCTATGATTCCTAATTATATAGGGAAGATTAATTTTATATTTTAAAGTAAAATTTGACTAGTTTTATTTTGAGATGAGGGGCTTCCTTTTGGGTTACTCTATCTTATACTCAAAAGGACCCAGAGAGGCAAATGAGCACAGGACAATTTCACTGCTCTTGTTTGTTTTGTATTTAGGAAAGGTGGCAGAGGAAGTGTCACAATATATTCTTAGGGTCAATGGGTCATGCTCATGAAGTATTTTTCAATGCTGCGTTCTACCTGCTCCCAACATCTGAGCTAAAAATCCAAACATTTGAGTCCTCTCTAGAAATCAAGGCTATAACTGGGATGGAGTAGTCTGGGCTTAGATTCAAGGCACTGAAATTTGGAGGGTTCTAGAACTTTGCTAACTCAGCACTCAGAAAAAAAGTGAGCTTAGCATCTAGTTAGTAAGGATAATTAGTTAAAAATAGGAAGCCAGCAGGTGGCACATTTCTTTTCATTTCTTTTTTCTGTGGCCACATCCCAAGTGAGCTTCTGCCAGGCTGTTTCCTACCATTTCTCCTTCCTCCAGGTGGTAGCCTTCTAGCAGTGGGTTCATTTCATTCTAGAATCTCAGTTCAAGGGATGCTCCTATCCTCTCTACTTCCCTTTTATAGTAGTATCAAGCTCTCTCTCAAATCTTCCATCCCATAATTTGTCTTAAAAGTTGTCCCAAGAACCCAAGCATTGTTGAACTTCATCTTGAAAAAAATGATAATGATAAATACATCTTCTCGTATCATGTGAGTCCCGAATGGGTATGTTGTGTGAAACTTCTCCTATGACACACGTTACTTGGTCTTATCTCCCATTAGCACACAAACATACACTAATTGACTAAGCTAATTAATTGGTCCCTTTTCATGTGTAGAATAAGTTTTAACAGTCAGGAAAATTTCAGTGAGACAGGACACGGGGAGCAAGGATACTAGGTGACAAGGGATAAAGAACCTGTTCGATGAGCTGCCCAAGCTGGGTGTTTGGGAGATGATAGAAGAGTCTGAAAAGGAAAATGGCTCTAAGGATGAAGGGAGAGGAGAATGTCTTGGAAGACAAACTCTACCTCTTGCACAAATCTGCCTGTTTCCTCTGCTCCTTGTATCCGGGTGACCTTGGGCAAATGACTTCATCTCTTTGGGTCTGTTTCCTTATCTGTAAAATGAGGGGGTTGGACGAGCTGATCTCTAAGGTCCCTTCCAGCGCTAAATCCTATGATCCTATGAGTTTCTCTCCCTCCCTACTCCATAGCTCAACGGATTAAGCGCCTCATAGAAGAAACACTGAGAATTTTGAAATAAACAGGAAAAGGGCCTGCACAATGCCTAGTGATGTATATTTCAAAAGAAAAAAAGATTCTGTACTAAACCTTAGGGTCAGCTTCCGACAGCTTGCCCATGGTGTGGGCCGTGAGAGTTCTTGGATGTATTCCTGCTTGGCTCTGAAATGTGAAAATGAGGTTGGGGGATGGGTAGGACTAACTATATATTCCTCAATTATGTCAACTGCTAGCTGATGAAGACCTGTTATAACTAAGTTTTTTTTTTTAATAGAAAATGTGCTAATTGACTAGGTTGGAGCTCAGAGAGAGCATATGGTTAGGATTTTTGATTACCTAGAGTAGATCCCTGGCACCAATCAGCTACATGATTGTGAAATATTGTTTTGCTTTAAGTAAATTCTGTTCTGACTGAAGGATGACTAACTTGCATGATGACTTTCATTTGTATTATTTGGACCTCCATTAGTCCCAAGAAATGTAATTGTGTGAGAAGGCAGTCTATCAGTTTCAGAATCATATCACTTGGCTATCCACCCAGACCTCCATCCCACACTTGAAATGTTGGAAACATGAGTCAGATCCATAAGGAAATGCTTTATTGGATTCTCCACCCCTCCTTCACCTAATATGTGGAAAAGATGAAGAAATCCCATGGACCTCATTTCCTTCTAGAATGAAAGAAACAAACAAAATATCATAGGTAGCCAGGCACAAGTCTCACGAGGGAAGATCCCAATAAAGTTTCAGTTCTGAAGTTTCTGGTTGGTCAGGTGCTAAGTCAAAGCCAAATCTAAATACCAGCTTTGTGGGGATGTGTGATTCCATTATCCCCAGCATTAAACAAAAACCTTCTTTCCTAATGCCACTTTAAGCTAAAATTCAAAACAGGTGTTTGATGCTAAGGCTGTAACCCAAATATTTCCCCTTATAACCTGCAACTCTGATAAGACCTCTCTCGGAAATATAATGATTACACATCCCTCGTATGGGTTTAACAAACCCCTATTTTCTCCTTTCCCTTCCATACAATGTGGAGTCTATTTGTACCCATTCAGGGCTAAATTACAGATAAAGTTACAGCAAATTTGTTTTCTCAAAAAGGCAGTCAGGCCTAATATCCCTGGAGTAATAAAATCCTTGTCTTTCATTCAGAACTAGAACTGGCATAATTTTCTCCAAGAAACAAACTCTACTTCCTGTGACAATGAGCCTGTTCTTAAAATTCTGAATGGGCTACAGCTCAATTTGCAGGTGTTCAGGTAGAAAGGCAAGAGGCCATTTGACCCCCCAACGGGCAATTGTTGCTGTGGTAGGTAACTTCAGTCTGCTAGTTATATCATTCTATTAGATAAGCTGCCAGAGTTTTCAGCTCTGAATTACTGAAGGAGGCTCAAGTGAATCAATAATTTATACAGATATATCTCATTCATTCTGATGGTATAAAGATACATACTAACAGCCTGCTGCAGCTACTGAACAAAGCCAGAGACATTATTTTTTTTTAAAAGAAAGAAAGGGAAACCTTTTTTTTTCACTATGTGAACAAAGCAATTACGTAATAATGATCTAATGGCTTATTAATTTTATTTTCCAACTGCTATAACAAATACCCTGTGATGATATAAATAAACTCTTTATGAGTCTGAATGAAGTTGCTTTGGTGAATATTAATAATCACCCTTTACAAATACATTAAGACTGATTTGAAAATAGAATAATGCTTGACACAGTAACATGATCTTAAAATGGAAAAAAAAACCTAACAAAGTTGCATTAATTAACTTTTTAAACTAAGTCTTTCAAATATTCTATTACCTTAGATTTCTAGTACAAATTTACTTTCTAAAAGATGAAAATGAAAGGCATTTAGGGATTGAGGACTAAGAGTGTTGTTAATATAGCCTTATGCCGTTAATCATTATCTGGGGAAAATTATATTGTGTTTCATACACTACTACTATGACATTTTTATTAACTCATAATCCCTGTGCTAACAGTGGTGCATTAAGCAAGTAATAATTAAGGGGACAGCAAATATTAAAAATGTCTTTTAAAAAATTCTTCAATTAAAGGAAAATCCTTGAGTTTCTTTAAGGGGAAAGTGTGTGTGTGTGTGTGTGTGTGTGTGTGTGTGTGTGTGTATACATATATATGGGTTAGCATTAGTGTATTTAATATATATATACATATATATATGTGTGTGTGTGTGTGTGTGTGTGTGTGTGTGTGTGTGTGTGTGTCTATGATGGCCAAAATATAAATTAAAAATGAATAGTTGTAAGGCTCCTTAAAAAACACTACCATAATTTTTTGTTTCTCTGCCCACAATAGCTGTTAAGGGAATTAGTTTACTTTAAAACATGATAAAAATATCTCTCCTAGCAACTTAATTAGAAATGGTGTCTGTTACTTGACAGATCTGAATAGGGGGCCTGATGTCTCTGGATAAGATGTATCTGGAGTTGGTCCCTTGCCCGCCCCACCTCTGTTCAGGGCACTATCTATGGCTGGCTGGGAGACATGCATTGATTGGCATTCAGTTCCCTCTGACTGGGTTTAGGCAGTCTGAGTGCAGAAATAATTAGGAAATGGACCCAGTGGGAAGAAAGAGAGTAGTTACAAGTACCACCTCTTTCATATGGAGAAGATATCTATAACCCTTTCTCTAAGGAAACTCCTTCCATAATATCACAGAGGATAAGTAGTGAAGGGGTTTGGTGGGTTGGAGTAAGAAAATAAGGAAAAACACTGTTGCCTCTAATTCAAAGATCCCAAACCTTTCTAAGCTACACTCTGGGGTTGTTCATAGTAGCCAGTTAAAGTTTCTCCGAACAAGATTAACTTGGAAATAATAATAATAATAATTTTTTTCTTAAAAAGAGTAGAAGGAAAAATGGTAAAGTACCTCCTTCCTGTCAGCCAAGAGGGAGAGAAATGTTCCCACACCGATCTCATTAAGATGATGAAAATAATGAGTGTGAATCTCCTCGTAGAAGAGGGTATAAATGTATCCCACATTAGCCCTTTATCATGCCTTATAATACTGCATTTATTCTCAGCTGTGTCTGATGCGATGGTTTTTTTTTTGTTACAATATTACAGTTTTAACTCCAAGTTTTACCTCCAGAGTCATCATAGTCAGTCAGTCGATGGAGGTTTATTGAGTGTGGATGATAACAGGGGAGGAAGATCTGTTAATGGCAACTGAAATACATTTCAATCAAGATAGACAGAATTTATTCTCCGTCGTTTGTTCTAATCATAGATTTAAATGCAGACAAATAGAGGTAGCTATTTTATTCAGTTTATAATTTATTTCCTAGAGTTCCTTAAACTGGAGTCAAACATTCTAGTCAATTAGAAATAGAATCTAGGCACTATAAAAATCACATTTCCTAGACAATTATGGAGAATAACCATGAACCAACATGAACTGATTAAAAATAGGTTTGTGGCTTATTCTAAGTATTAGTGTATCTAGTACAAAAACTGCCAAATAATTATATTATCTTTAAATAAATTTTGCAATATTGACTGAATTTTGAAATATTGCCTACCAGTAAGAAAGATATATATATATATATATGTTTCGTTGTTATTGCCTCCTAGCTCATTCCTTAATAATAAAGGCTTAAATTATTTACATATCCATCTTCTTGGGGATTTAAAGCATTTTATAGAGATGATTTTTGTAAAGACCAATATATCTAATAAAACTACACTATAATTCTGCCACTTCCACTGCAAACCATATGTCTCATCTCAATTCATACAATGAAGAATAACATTTTTCATATTCTAATGGTAACTCAATTCATGATCAAAGTCTTTGCTAATTTGAAAAGGGGTATAATAATTTCAGAGTAAGTAAGTACAAATTTAGTACTACATCTTTTCTTATTTATATGATTTAAAAGTATAAAAAGTGAGCAGTAATAAATAGTGAAGCCCTATTACCTAGTTTCTCTAAACACTGGGCTTTCTATGCACTTTGGAGATTTGGGGGGTATATAGGTTTGCCACAGTTGTCATTAAATCAATATGGATCAATATGGCTGATTCACACTATTTTGTAAGCTCAGTGAAAATATACTTTTGAAATTAGGCACACTGGAAACTAGGATTTGCTCTTAAAGATTCTTCCTTTTCTATGGAAAAACTAAAAGTGTGATTCTGAGGTCAAAAAGCACTTTTTTTGCTCTTTTAAAAATATAATTTACTGTGAGATCTTCCACACTCTTTTATTATTTGTTGAAACAAATGGTTTATTTTTGCACCTTGTATCTTGAGAAAAGCCGCGTGTATCCCTTCCAACTATCAAAAAAAAGGTGATAAAAAACAACAAAAAAAAGTACATACTGCTTAAATTTCTGGTACCAAAATGAACATGGACTTATTATGTCCAGTAAGCAATTTCACTTCTCACTGTAACCCTTTATGATGGGTACTCTGGTTAAAAAACAATTGTGAAATGCCTCATTTAAGAAGCCTTTATGACTTTATCAGACTACTGATCTGACTTTTAAGATAATAGGATGGGAATGCAGATAGTCTGGATTTGTAAATAATCCAACTATACAGATATTGGCAACCATCACTTCCTGCTATATCCCCACTCATTAAAGTCCTCATCCTTTCTCAATTCTGGAGCCATCTTGCTTCTAATTATGCTTTAGTGACCATAGCTATAGAAGCTTCTCTGTCAGAACTTGGCCTTCATCTTCTCCCCATTCCACAAATCTCCCTTCCCATCAGCCATAGGGCCTTACGGCGCAGGGCAACATAGATTCCATAATAAAATGCTTTTTGAGTTCCAAAAGACAACCTGTTTCCAAGTTCAGTTTTTACCATGAACTTAAAATTGTGGCTAAACTCTCAGGTTAAGAAATATAAGACCCAGAGGAACTGAGAATGAAAGAAAAATAAAGCATTCAAACCAAACAGTTTGTGCCAAGATTTTCATGAATACCCGTGAAGACATGAAGTTCTATTTTCCTGGATGAGAGGGATGTAGAATACAGTACTTTTGTAATCCAAGAGGCTTTATTTATATTTTTAAAAAATAGCAAAAAAACCTAGTTTGACATTGAGTCTACTTAGCTTTGGCTTTGAACCTGAAAAAAAAATGAACTCAAATCAGAGATTGTATAGTAATGGATTAAATCATGAGGTTCTCCTTGAACATTTCCACTAATTTTACTATCTAATACTTAATACCACAGACCAATTACAGTATGTTCTCAATGGAGTCATTAATGCATTACTGAGGGGCTATTTACAAAATAAGTAATCTATCATCTTTAATTAAAATCAAATTTTTTTTTCCAAATAGCTGTGGGTATCACTGATTTCTGATATTATTTAGTCTCCAAACTTGCTAGTGGAAAGCAGAAGAAAAGATATTTGCATATATCAGATATATGTATTATTACCTTATTTAAGCTTTAAGACTATAAAAATGATATTAAGGTCCAATGTAGGAAACAGCATATGGTCAAATGCAAAATCATTGGTATATACCGTGTATACTATATAGTGTGATATGCTATATCTTAATGCTTATTTATAGTATATATCAATGGTAAATTATAATGGTCATAAGGAGCTTCTTTTATGATCGTGAAGGTAAATTGAAAGGGAGAAGAATAAGACTTCTGGCATTTCTGTAACTAGCTATGAAAAGTAACTAGTTGGACCAATTATCTTCATCCTTTAAAATGAATTTTTCTCCCTCTGTCAACCTTGACAGACCCCAAAGTCCTGTTGTTTCTATTCTTCTAAGACTGAAAGGAAAGTGGAGCTTAATTCAGTATGTAAGTGTATTTCAGACATAGAAGTATTCACTTAAGAATGTAAAGATCATCTATTAGTTTTAAAGTGTAGTGCTTTATAAAAGGAGAAAGCTATGAGGTTATCTAGATCTAGATCTAGATCTAAAGATTATTGGAAAGAGGCAAGGAAGGAATAACATCTAGCCCGATTTTTTTACTTCATCAAGGCACTCCACCACACACTTGGAACATACCCATAGGGGAGAAAGCATTCATTATTCACTCTCACCCTTTTTAAAAATACTCAGAGCCCTTTTTTCCTGTTGAAGAATTGGAGTCAGTATGTACTTGATTATTTCGGATAAGGCAACATTAGATCATTATTCAGCATGATTACTTATGGCTTTAATTTGCATTGTATGCAAAGTATAGAAAAATAAAACCAGACTTCATTATTAAGAACATATGCAACAACATGGAAGCACATGTAGGCACTTCAAATTAAAGAACACTAAGGGTCAAGCCAAAAACTCAATTAAAGAATGAAATCTTTAAGAAATCTAACATTCTTTTTTTTAACTTACACTAAATGGACTGGACCTGTGAATGCACTGTATAGGGAATACTCAGAGAGGAAACTCTGCCAGTATATACTAGCAACAGCTCTATAACTTGTAGTCATAAGGAGTAGCCTGGGACAATTAATGGACAGCAGCATATCTAGCTTGCTAAATAGTGCTTTAAAAGACTGGATTGTTAGTCCCTAAATTTTGGCTGCCTTGATTAGCTGCCCTCCCATGGTTTCAGTCTGGATAAGGACCACCTAAAGATGGGTCTTGAACTTAGGTTAGTTTGACTCAGAAGCAAGGTTTCTAATCTAGTGTGCCAGGCTGCCTTTGAAACTGCCATACTTCATTTGGGTCCAAGGTTCTATTTAAAGCAAAATACACTTTTTAGCTTTCCCTGTTTCTTTTTTTAAAATTTGTTTCTTAAAAAAATTTTTTTTATCATTGACTCTTCTTCCCTTCGAAGGCTTCCTTTTCAGTCATTCCTTGCTTGGTTTGATGGTGGATGGGGTGTTTCAGGAGGTATGAAGGCTTGCCTAGTCCTTTTCAGGGTTGTTCATCTACCTTTAGTGTCCACCTGTCACCCAACTTCTATCTGTGGTTCCAAAAGGCTGTAGCATGTATAGTAGTCAGACCTCAGTAAAACTGTCTCCGCAGTTGGGAGGTAGGTTGAGGGTAGCCCACAAGCCTCAAACCCAATGGTGAGTCAGGGGGATGTCTGCCCCACGCATGTGAAGACTTCTCCCAGAAAAATGGGCAGCTGAAAACAATTTGTTTCAATGGCCATGAAGGTGACTGAAGCAGGCACTGTGGAAGACATAGAATTAGGCCAGACAACAAAGGTGCCAAGATCTTCCAAAGCATCCTGGGGCATCACCAGTAATCCTGTCTTTGGTTTTGTCCAGGGGTTGGCAACCTTTTTGGCTGTGAGAGCCATAATCGCCACATTTTTTAAAATGTAATTTCCTGAGAGCCGTACAATGCTCACAGTGCGCGCTCCTGTAACAGCGCCTGAAAAAAAATTGACTTTATGGCTCCTGCAGAAAGAGCCATATCTGGCCCTCAGAAGAGCCAGACATGGCTCAAGAACCATATGCTGCCGACCCCTGGTCTTGTCACTGGACTTTGACGACTCTGGAATAAGAAGTAAGGCTTGACTAGTTCTTGAGCCAGTCAGGACATCACCTTGTGATGTCACTGGTTCTCTTCAACAGCAATAGCTTGGTTTAAATGTGAGAAGAGGTTACTCTTTTATTTTTTTTAAACCCTTATCTTCTGTCTTAGAATCAATACAAAGTAGCCATTCCAAGGTAGAAGAGTGGTAAGGGCTAGGGAATGGGAGTCAAGTGACTTGCCCAGGGTTATATGCACAGAGTCACTTAGCTGTTCCCCACCACCCCATCTTTTTTTTCCTCTTTTTTTAAAACCTGTATCTTCTGTCTTAGTATCACTTCTAAGACAGAAAAGGGACAAAGGCTAGGCAACTGAAGTTAAGTGACTTGCCCAGGGTCACACAGTTAGGAAGTATCTGAGGTCAGGTTTAAACCCAAGTCCTCCCAGCTCCAGGCCTGGCATTCTATTGACCGAACTACCTAGTAGTCCCTGAGAAGTGTTTACTCTCAAAGCTTTCCATCTTTACTCTAGCTGATGACTTACAGATATTTCATTCTCTGAGTGTTAGTTTTCTGTTACCAGAGGAAAATTAAAGATGTGGCATACATACAGTCAGTTCACAGACTTACCTTGGGGAAAGACTAACAATCTATGTACCCAATTCTTGGTATAATTTCAGTATTTGGTGCTCATATTTTCTATCACAAATGTCCTGATTAGTTACCCATATAGAACCATAGTTGATAACTTCAGTGTATTATTTCATGAGTCTTGTGATTTTAGATCATTATTGTAAGTTAAGTCTTGCAAGATTTTGCAAGAAGCCATGCCTGTGGGCACAGTTTGCAGGTGGACACTTGGAATCTTGGGAGAGTCCTGATGCCATCCTGGGGCATGAGACCATCATCAATTGGGCTGTGCCCTATATAAGGGAGGCAGAGACTGGACCCTTTGGTTGAGGTAAAGCAAAAGTCCTTGATGACAAAGGAGCTTTAAACTTTCCTTAGGTATAAACAGAAAATCAGATAGCTCAACTAAACTTCCTGTAGAATTCCCCCAACCAATCACAGTGTGTTTCTTCCTAGCCTCTTGGCACCAAGTGATGTTTCAATAAATGATAACTAAATCTATAATATCAGAATAACAATGATAAATTGGTAACACATCTGACTAATGAAGTTACTGATGGTAGTAAAGCTTAACTTCAAGGAGTAAGGTTGAAACCTCCTCTGGCCCTTCAACTTGCCCTAAGACTTCTTTGAGGCTGACCTGCTGCCAGGTCAAACCAACAAAAGGTCAGTAGCTAGATTGACTTTTAAAAACAAGGCTTTTACTGGTGTAAATCAAAACAAAGGGGTAACAGGTAGGAGGGAAGAGGGTTATTAGGAAACCCTAAATGTAGTTTGATCCTAGTTACATGTGCTATATCTAACAGCTTTAGAATGGTGACAGCTGAACTAATCAGGCCCACTGGCCCAGGCAGGCCACTGGTTGATCTGGCCTGCTTTGGTGAGGCACTGCTTACTTGAAGACAAATTAGATGGTAGCTTGAGTAATTAATGCTCAACTGCTGGCCCAGGGCTGACAAGCCCTGAGCCAGATGAAGAATAAATAGTTGAAATGTATTTTGTTGCTTCAGAGATTGTTGGGTTTGACAATGAATTGTTGCTATTTGTCAGCTAAGTTAGATAAATCCTACCTAAGTTATCTAATCCCACGATCCTCCTTCCTCCACCCTGGATCCTAGGCTCCAGAATGAGTCAAAGGGTCCAGTCTCTGCTTCCCTTATCTAGGGCACAGCCCAATCGACGATTGGTCTCATGCCCCAGGATGGCATCAGGACTCTCCCAAGATTCCAAGTGTCCAACTGCAAACTGTGCCCACAGGCATGGCTTCTTGCAAAATCTTGCAAAACTTAATTTACAATATTTAGTATAGGAAGCTAAATTTATCCCAATCATCCTCCTTTACTTGTGGTTTTTAGAAGATTAAAAAAAACACTTTTGTGAGCTAACTTATCACATGAGGTATAATCACAACTACTTTACTCTTATCCCTATCTTTTACCACACAAATCTGCAAAGGTCTGATTGTTCTAATCACATCCTATTTTATCTTTTAAGGACATTTAAAATCATTTATAGAATTTAAATGGAGGTTTGGAGAAAGAGGAAGGAAATAAGCATTTATATAGTGCCTACTATGTGTCAGGTACTGTGCTACCTGGTTTACAAATGTTATCTCATTCTATTTTCATAACAATCCTTCAAGGTAGTGTGTGAAGGAAATTATTTAGGGGTTGTTGATCCAAGTATGTAGTCTAACCCTGGTCTCCATGAGTGTCAGTGTCAATGTGCAATCTTGCCACAAAGGGAGGAGTTAGTGGGGTTTAAAAAAGACAAGTATGGGAAGGAGAGAGCTCTTTTTTACTTCTATTCCTGAACAGACTGACTAGTATTTGACCAGGTAAAGTGTAGCATGGAGGGGTCCCTGATCTTCTTACCTTAAGTTAGAAAGGCTGAATACACACACACACACTCTCACACTCACTTACTCTCTCTCTCTCTCTCTCTCTCTCTCTCTCTCTCTCTCTCTCTCTCTCTCTCTCTCTCTCTCTCTCTCTCTCTCTCTCCCCTTCTCCCTCTCNATTTGAACACAGGTCTTCCTGACTCTAGGCTCTGTGCTCTATTCATCGGGTCGCCTAGATGCTACTTTCTCAAGATGGAGATATAGTATGCCCTAGCAACCACTATGGCCAACAATGAGGGAGTTTTAAGTGAGTCCAGAAAGGCAAAAAAAGCATAGAGAAGCTCACTGGCCTTAGAAGCAAAGACAAGTGCCAGCACATTCCTGAGTAAGATTTACTTTGAATTTGTTCTCCAGTAAAAAAGAGGATGAAAACTATATACCTGATTTCTTTGTCCTGCTCATTTCTGGCATTTTTGACTGTAGTCACATACCACTTTAAAAGCAGAGCAAGAGAGTTGTAGCACAAAGTCCAGTTGTAGCACAAGCAAGGGAATGCCCTATAGCACCATTTGAGTCTGACAGCCATCCCAGTGCTTCACTGGGACATATTTAGGTAGGTTAATGCATGGGAGAATGCAGCTTAGCAGCACTCCACCACAGTACAAAAAGGTATGATCTATCTTGTTCACATTATGCATCGACCCATTGAAAGTCTCTTTCCCTGGGTTGGCAAAATTCTCTACATAGGGAGACATCTACTGTAGGGAAGAGTCATAATAGTATGTAAGACATGTGAAGTGCTATAGAAATTAAACTAAAAATTCAATTGAATGGGAGCAGGGTGCCAATAACTTGGGGTTTACAGAGATAATAACTGAGGCAGCTATTATGTAGGCTCAAGAGGTACCCATCTACCAATAAGCAATGAGTATCTTTTCTAGTCACTGTCGCTGAGAGGTTCCATGGTATCAGTTAGAACCACTTGAAAGGACTGAATCAAACTTTCATGTGGTATAGATTTTTTTTCCTTGTTAAACACCATTTGTGCCAATAGTTAGGTTTAGTTGTATATGAACTGGTGTCAGGAAAGACACTGTGACTGGTAATCTTATCGGATCCTCCTTTTCTGGCTTTCAGGTAAAGGATATTTCAGAGGAAAACCCCAAAACAACAATGATGGTGATGACAGCTAGCATTTATGTAGTGCTTATTATATGCTAGGAATTGTACCAGGCACTTTATAAATGTTATCTTGTTTGATTCTCACAACGCCAGAAAGTAGGTGTCATTGTTATCACCATTTTGCAGTTGGTAAAATTGAGGCTAATAGAGGCTAAGTGACTTAATCAAGGTCACATAAATAGTGTCTGAAGGTGGATTTGAACTCAGATTTTTCTGATTCTTGCACAGTGTTCTATCCACTGTGCCATCGAGCTACCCCGTGTGAGTCTGCAACTAGTAGACATATGTAAGAAGAACTTGCTTATGAGAAGTTCTGCCCCCAAAGTCTGGGTCCTCTCCATGAATTTTTATGTCTTCTCTGTGACAGAAGCTCAGGAACTAGCATGAGGGAAATGAGAAAACCAGGATTTGGAGGGAGAGGAGTAGCTAATTTTTATCTCTTAGCTTGAAGAGATCAAAATTAATCTAAATCGTTAAATTTGTACATATTAGCTGTTGGTTAGCATTGGTTCCCCTACTATTTAGGGACTTTAGAGATTATAAGGCTTCCCCAACTGTACCACTAAACAAGAACACATGGGGAAGAGAACACGACTCATTCATAGGTGATCTTTTCATAGCTGGCCTTTTGAAATCACTTTACCCCCTCCTCCCAAGGACCTCACAGCCATTTATAGATTTGTTTCCAACATATCTGTGCTATACAACCTGATGTTATTCATAATTACAAAAAAATACAACCCAAGTTTAAAACCTGGTAAATTATAAACAAATCACATATTAAAGAGATAGCCTAATGGCTAGATAAAAGACATCCTTTTGGGATCTGTCTCTGACATATACTGTGTGACCATGGGTAAGACAAAGAACATTTTCTAAGTGGCAGATGAGTTGCTAACGTGCCTCACTGGAGAAACAGAAATCTTTTAAATGTCAAATGGATAATACATCTTAACTACATCTTGTGTTAAAACAACAAAACCCTGCTTAAAACCTGAATAACTTACTACATATTCATAATATTTAGAACTAATTTCTCCTCATAATGCTGTTTTCCCTTACATTATGTTTTATCTGAACCAATTAATCATGTGAGTTTTCTACTTCAGTGGTCCATCATGACATAAAGATGACCTTGAATTGTTAAATGCTGTATAAGAAGACTGCAAATAGGGGCAGGTTCCATCAAGCTGAGAAGGCTCCACTATCCCAGTGATGAACAGAGTCTATCACTCAAAGGTCAGCCTAAATATATATACGGGGCTCATCAGCTAATTAGCTTTTTAGTTATGGTTACTCACAAAACACATTAGGTTGGCAATCAGCATTAGACAACATGGGTATTTCAAAGGAGAGTGGTACAATGCAAAGTATATTGGGGTTGAAGTCAGAAGCATTGGGTTAAAATTCCATCTGCATCAGTTACTACCTTTTTTGTAACGTTAGACAAATCATTTAATCTCTCATAGTATATTTATACATCATTAAAATGAAAGGATTGCATCACATCATGTCAAAGGTCCCTGCCAGCTCTAGATACATGATCCTATGCTGTTAGGTGGGATGTACCTTCATAATCAAATACTATATAGTACAGTGATGGTAAGTCTTTTAGAGAGGTGGCTGATGTCCTTAGGTGTGTGTGGAGAGCAGGAGGGGAACAGCTCAACCCCTTGTCCTTCTGGCTTTCTAGTAATGAACTCTGGTGAACTCTGTGCTGGGACAATGGCATGTATGCCCACAGAGAGGGCTCTGAGTATCCCCTCTGGCACACATGCCATAGGTTCACCACCAAGGCTATTGGGCAGTTAGGTGGTGCAGTGGATAGAATTCTGGGTCTGAAGTTAGGAAGACTGTCTTTCTGAATTCAAATCTGCTCTCACACATTTACCAATTATATGACCTTGGACAAGTCACTTGATTCTCTTTGCCTTAGTTTCATCATCTGGAAAATAAGCTGCAGAAAAAAAAATGGTAAACCGCTTCAATATCTTTGCCAAGCAGACTCCACAGGATCACAAAGAGTCAGCCATGATTGAAATGACTGAAGACAAGATATAGCACAAAGAATCTTTGGCTTGGAGTCAAGAAAGTCCGAGTTCAAATCCTGTATTAGATATTTACTAGCTATGAGATGTTAGACAAGTCGCTTAACTACTTTCAGCTTCAGTTTCCCAAACTATAAAACAGGCATAATAATAACACCACCAGCAGCCTTCTTAGGGTTGTTGTGAGGATCCAATAAGATATATAAAACCTTAAAGCGCTGTATCAATTCTAGATCATCATCATCATCATCATCATCATCATCCTTTGTAAATATAGAATTCCATGTATTTTAGCACAATACCAGTAGAATTTAAATAGTTTTGTTTTTAAGAAAGTAATTTTTGTTGGCTTTGCTTTTAACTAAAAATTTATTTGGAAGAAGAAAATGAATTGGTAGAGAAGGTATTAGAGAAGAAATCATTAAGGTGTTTTTTTTTTCTTTTGGCAATGGGTGGGTGATGATACTGAAAAAGCCTAAGGCATAAAGAGAGTAAAATTCAATACAGTTCTACTTTAGCATTGGTTGGGCATATGGTTCTTGGTGTCCTTCTTTATCAGCATTTGTATAAAAAAGTGAGAAAATATAATTTTGAACATTTTCACCTTTTCTGCCAGAACCATAAAATAAAAATAATAACTAAAATAACACTTTTTATAAAAACCAGAAAGCTGCTTACAAGCTGCCACAAGTGTGAACTATATTTTTTTGCTGGTGTGATTTAAAGCTATTGATAGGTCCCTTAATGTAAAAAATAGAAATTTACAATGAAAACTTAAACTGACCTTCAATTTCTTCAGACCATAACTACATCTTACTCATTCTTACTCAATAAGAAAGCCAAGGGATAAAGGCAAGTTACATAGACATGCACGTGTTTTCTACATTTATATTCCTTCTAAAGTTACACTTTTCAAATCAGACCTTGAACTTAAATGGTATTCAAAAATACTAAGAGCCTCTGATAAAGCCTACAGGATGACACCTGAGGCTTCTCTTAATACCTAGTCATTAATTTATTTATTCAGGAATCATTAACTCTTTGCCTACTGTGTGCAGAACATTGAATGAATAGCTGTCCATCACTATAGCTTAACATCATCTTTTTGCTTTCCATTCCTTTCAATAAGTGCTATTTGCCCACATTAAACCATATCATGTAATCCGCACACCTCATTTTCCATCTTCCTCTTTTTGGCTAATGGGATCCTTCCATGAGTAGCCATCCCTTCACAGAATCCATTGTGTTAGTATGCGTTTGCTTTCTTGAAAACATGGAATGAATGAAAGGGACATGAGACTGAAGGCAAGATGGACCATTAATACAACCTGGAGGGAGGAGGTTGATGAAACACAGTGGTATAACTCTTTTAATCATAGCCCAGGGGAAAAAAAAAAACCAAGTCTGTCTTTCTACACAAAAGAAGCATGTGGACGGCAGGAAAAGAATAGGGAAAGAGAGGCATGTTGGCTCACAAAATCTGTCTTTGATTCTCTCTGGGAGAAGAGGGTTGATAGCAACTGTCCTCCAAATGAGAAAGAAAACAAATTTATTTTATGAGTAACAGTTAAATACCCATCAGGCAATTAAAGTGCTTTCTAAAGGCATTTTGGGAACACAGGATGCTTGAAGATTAGCCATTCCTTCATAATTCAAGTTCATTGTTCCTCTAAGTAAAATATGTGGCTCCCTTTAGTTATTCTCTCACGAATTATACTTTAAAGGCAAAAGGACATTTTTGATAATGCACAGCTTAAACTTTTCATTAAACTACCAAATTTAAATTCTACCTTTTTGTGCACTCTGACATTTTTGTCTGGCATTTTCATTAATTTTGCGACATACATAAATGTAGCTGAAATGTTAACTGATCAATACTTTGTCTCTCTCGTGTAGCACTAGAGCTCTGTTCCCCAAGGACCACACAGCAGAACAGAAATTAAATGTGTAAAATATCAAATGTTAATGTTAAACACAGCGGCACTTACAGTATAACGACGGAAAAGGCTAAAACAATTCCAAATGGACAGATGGTACCACAAATTATCTACAATCACATTTAAAGATTAAAGTTTGTCCTGTAAAATAATTCTTTGACGCACACTGAAGTGTGTCCTTTTACTGATAGCTCAGTTGTCCAATTATTTCTATGCTCATTATAGTGAGAGATGACAGTCCTGGAAAGAGGAGAGACTATGTATTTTTTTCCCATGTTGCACCCACTGACATCCACAAGAACACAAATGTCTGGTCAAGAGCCTGATGAAAATTAGGCCCAATTTAGGACACGTTTCCACAGCTACAATAGGCTAGTCCAAAAGAAGAGCCCTCTCTCTTCTGCACTATCACAATTTCGTGGTATAATTTTTGATGATCAATAATGATATTAACATATATTTAAAAAAGATATCAAAATGGTGCTAAAACATTATTCATAGCCTCCACAAAAAAAAAAACAAGGAAATTCATGGCAAAGGATTCTGTTTTATTTTACTTTTTGCATCCCATCCAATCCAACCTGCAACTATTAGCCCACACTGATTCTCCTCTACACAGAACAGGTGGTGGTAAAGAAATTTTATATTTCATCATATTTTCACTTAATACAATTGGGGAACATGCCAGTAATTTTCCATTTTGTTTTCATTCATAGTAAAAATGGGAAAGGGAGATTAAAAGTATATGGAAATTGGAAACATTTCTCAGGGAAATTCTCTGATCTTGGACCTCAAACTAGTTAAGGTAATAGTATAAATGTGTTTTGAGAGGTAACAGCAATACTTTTGGAAAAATAGTACAAGTGGAAGCAACGTAATTATAATAGACTTGTAATGCCACTAAAGGGGACAATGGGAACAATGTGTCCTTTTAAAAATGGTGTACTATTCATATACTTCTTTTAATGGAAAGCAACTTCCCTTCAAGGTTCAATAACTTTTTTTTTTAAGTCCCTGGTTACAAAGGTATAAAAAGTTTCATTTTTACTTATCCACATTACTTGCAACAAGAGAGTTTAAAAAAGATAATCTGAAAGGGCCAGTTTCTTTTGTTGAATCGTTACAGCATTTATAACATAAAACAATTATTTTAAGAAGAAAAAACCAAACAATTCTGGAGTCCAACAACAGCTTGTGTTGTCAGATTTCAACCTGATGGTCTTAAAAAGATCTGATTGACAGACCATTGAAAACATCATTATGAATAGAAAACACCAAGTTGTAAGTTATGATGTATTAATTGTTTGATAATAAACTGTAGGCTTATCATCAAACAATATCTGTAGATGGACATCAATATCTATTTTTGTGGAAACCTTTTCTTTCTAAAATGTAAGATACATTCTGCCACCTTTTTTAAACAGATGATATTGAACATAATTTAATCTTTCTTAATTACTCAAAATCATCATTGTGATCAATCTGTTTTTTATTTTTTTTCTGTTCCCTCTCTTGTTGCCAGTTAAAAATTTTCCCATTGTCATCAAAAATGACCTCATTCTATCTTCCTCTTATTTTTTGCCAGGAATCTACTCTTCTCTGAGAATGCAGATGACCAAATAGTTTTAGGAATAACATGAAAAATAAGATTCAATAAATTAATGGATGAATAAGGGTCTACATTCTTGACTTTAGAGGAGGGTCTTTGTGATAGTTATTTGGGCATAAAGATACAAAATTTCATAAGATCATAGATTGAGAGTTGGAAGAGACCTTAATGATACTCTAATTCCACCATCTCATTTAATAGAAGAGGAACAGTGGCCTAGAAAATGTGATATGCCCCTATCTACAAAAATAGGAAGTAGAGTCAGAATTTGAACCCAAATCCTTTGACTGCAAATTCAGCACCCTTTCCATAATGCCATGCTGACTTTACTTTCATCTGCATTAGGGCATGGGGCTGTGTTCTAAGGGATTGAATTTACATGAAAAGGATTCCCTAAGAAATAGGTTCTTCTTGTACGACTAAAAAAAGTAACATTTGATTAGCTTCCAATGAGATCAGTTAAGAAACAACACCTTAGGGGTGTCTTAACAGTCTCATGGGAGTCCCCTACAAGATTCTGCATGCAGGCTCTTAATGAGAGTTTAGAAATCTGGCTGCTATTTTGAACTCTCTTTATCTGAGAGAGAACTCTGTGCGCCAGTTGCAAAGCTTACTTATGAAACAAAAAATAAAGCTCACTTGAGAAATCACAGTGTTCAGAATTACCTTAATAATTGCTAGACAAATGGCTTAGGAGTAGTTGTGTTTTGTGTAGTTGTATCATTCATAATCATTTTTCTGTTCTCTCTTACAAGGAGTGAATCAAAGATGGAAGCCACAGTGTTGCAGACTGATATTTGCTCATGAATCACAGGTCTCTAGGAGAACCACGAGTGATGACAGCAAGTATTCAACAAACAAACAAACAAACAAATAAAAAAGTCATTCTCTATTTCTCAAATTACCACTCACCCCTCCCAGAAAGAGGCAAACTTCAGCTAGTGTTTTGTCTTCTCCAACTCTCACCAACCTGGCTAGTGCAATGCTACTATTATTGAAAAGCCTCTGCAGAAAGTAACAACACCATGCTTGTTTGTTAGATTAAACTATTTTAGCTCCCACAGAATCTGCTATGTTAAAACTTCATGATGACAGCAGTCGCTTTCCTTATGGCGGTAGAAATATGTCAATGGGAAAAAGGCAACCTCACTTTCTGGTAACTTGCAACACAAAGGGAGATACCCTTTGTTCCAAGGGCCCAGACATTAAAGAAAGTTCTATACAAAGACTGGGGAACAGACTACAAATTACTAAAAAAGATGTGCCCACATTAATTTGAATGGTAATACTAACATTTCCATTTGTTACTATAATTAGATAAATTTTCAAGGACGACCCTAATAAAACCCGTAGTCTACCAAATCAGGAATTCAAGAACATGGAAGTACTTTCATTTATGTCATCACCAACATGAAAATATAATTTAGGGATTTTAAAAAGGAGTGGTACATTTAAACTTTAAAATCTGCCTCATTCACAAATCGTGAATAAACACAAAGAACATTCCTCTCCCAAGTCCCACTTAAAGCAGGGGGGCAGGCATCCTGGATCTAGGATTCTCTGGCTCTGTGACAGTTTTCATCAGCTCTTTTTAAGTAACTGAAGTAAAAGACTATAGGATGGACACTTTTAGGGGAGCTATTCTGATCTATTACATCCTCTCTTGCTGTTTTTTTTAAACCTGACACTTCAGAAATAATAACATTTCTCTTAAATAGGTCACATCAATTTCCCATTGATTCACATTTTTTTTCAAATCACAAAAATAGCATTCCCAGTGGTGTTATACTCTTTTTTTAAAAGGCAAATAATAGAAAGAAATAAAATCAAAACATAGATTGTCAGATTTATTAAAAATCTTAGCACTGAGGGCTTCTCTTTGCTATGCTATTGCACACTGGAATTGTGCAATATGGACAGTATATCTTTTTTTACTTTATTTGTCACTCAGATAATGAAAAAAGTTGCTAAGATGTCTTATTTCTGGATTTTTGAGTGAGGGGCAAGCATTCTTGGGCTCAGATATAACACCATCCATCGGGTTCTGGCCCACAAAAAAATTTCCTGGCCAAGTCTTAAAGATAGGTATTTTAAAATGGCAACACTGACATGACTGTCAGTATGGTCGTAGGACCATGTAGCTATTATTGCCAAATGCAGTGAATAACCATGAAAAGCAGTCCAGTGTGATCATACCACGAAAGCAGCGAGACTCCTTGGGGGTGAATCCCAATCGAAGCAACTGTTAACGTAGTAGGCAGCATTTACCAGTACCATGACACAGCGCTTCATCCGAATAAAGTTTCTGAGCAGCAGCTGTGAGGAAGATGGAAAAAGTGTCAGAATTAACCAGGCTTCCACCTAATCCTCCTCCAGCTCATTTTGCTTGAAAAAATGAATGGGAAAAGTGAGTCAACTAAAAGGACATGCAAGTGGCTTTGCTTACATGTCAAAAGAAAAGATGTCAAAACCAAGTTTTTAAAAAATAAATTGTTACACAGAATTATAATAATCAAATATGCTGACAATCCCTATTTGGATGTTAGGGAACTAATAGGGTCAAATCAACTCCCAGAAGTAAAATTCTCTACTAAAGCACTATTTGATATAGAAAAAGATGAAACTTATCATTTAAAATACTAAATAAGTTTTAAGATTGTTGTATTACCAGTAAGAGATTTTACAGTGAAATGCATTATTTTGAGATTTCTCTCTGAGGACCTAATACAAAAAAAACTTGCAAATTATATCTCTAACAAACCCATATACAATTTTGCACCTCTATATTTGAATAGTTTTTTTTTCTGATATGCCTTGAACTATAATTCTGATCACTGCAAATCTAACCAGTATATTATAAAGTAATTTTCTCACTCAGTTGAAAAATTAGGGAAAGAGATATTCTCTTTTAATTGTCTGAAAGAACACCTTCTCCCCCAAACCATTACATAGGGGAGTGAATCATTTCCTTTCAGCTCTATTTTAACACTGTCATAAAATACAATTGTGAGAAATATAGCTTGCTGAATCATAGGAAATATTTGTAATGACAGAACTACATCAATCATTCAGTTTAGCTCTGCAGGTTAATTTTTTAAGTGCCTTTTCCTCTAAATTAAAGTATATTCTAATGTCAATCTGATATGTCTAAGACTTGAAGTAGCTGGTAAAATTTACTGTGATCGTCATTTACAAATGGATCCATGTATGCTGAGTTTATTTCAGTTTGTGTACTAACAGGTTTTGAAAAAGAGCTCATAATCTCGATTAAATAAGACATTTTTGGATTGTTTTTACTGTCTGGCCCTACTGATAGACTCTCTAAGAAGTGGTTTTGCTCTAATTCTGAGTGCAACATGCAGACTCTAAAATGAAATAAGAAAATGCATTTATAATTGATCCATTATTTTTATGCTTTGAATCATATCAGAAAACATGGTGGCTCATTATCATTCAAACTGATTGGTTTCCTGGCATCCAAAAAAGGACTGAAAATGTTGAAAAGCACAGATTCATTTTAAAAAATTAACAGATAAAACAAAAAATAGACCTAGCAAAATTTTATAGCCAAACTAAAAATAATTCATTTGAATGCAAACATTTTAAAAATAGGATGTAATTGCAATTTCCCCCTTCATTTTAATTTGGTAATAGACCTATTTTAAAATAACAAGCACTTTCCTCATCTGATGAAAAATCTAAATTATTGTACTCAGTGGCCTTAGCTAAAGAACTGAATGTATTTGCTTTGAAAGTGACATCACAGTTAAAACCTGATTAACAGCAAGATGACAACCTTCTTACCCATAAAAAGATGGAGTTGTCACTCATCAGGTTTAAAAGGAAAAAAAAAAAAACTTTTACTAGGTGCAATTTACATACACCTGCATTGCACCTGTGGATGGATTGTACATACATATGAACTCAATTTGGGGCATATTCATTTACATTTTTCGTGGAAACCAAAAAATGCGTTTTATGTTAAAATGATCATTTTCCCCCCTACAACATCTGAACACATATTAGGAATGTACAGTACCCCCCCTCCCCCCCACACACACCTCCCACTGGTTTTCCCTGGAATTTTCTGCAGGACTCCCAACATTTCCACATGAGTCAATGATCTGAATCTATTTTCCCCCAACTCCAAAGTTTATTTGAAATAATTTTGCAAAGATTTCTCTGATCATAACAGGTTTTCCTGACGGGTTTAATCTTTTTTATTTATTTTTTGTTTTGTTTTTACCTGTTTAGAGAGTCTGTTTTCCTCTTCAATGTACTTCTGCTCTTTGGGAATTAATGTTCGGATGCTGGCTTTCACCTATATATCAAAATATGTGTCTATGTTATGGATTTTTCTGTTACTAGTGTATACTAGTTACATATAGTTAGTTCCGTTTGCCATAATCCCCCAAGTTTCAAACTCCTGGCTGCCATGCTCATAAAATATAAATGTCTAAAGTTCCCCATGCATGAGCTTCAATCTGTTACATAAGCAGCACCAGGGGCTGCTGCTGCTCCGCCAGCCTCAGCAGCAGCAGCAGCAGCAGCAGCAGCAGCAGCAGCAGCAGCAGCAGCAGCAGCAGCAGCGGCCCCCAGCCGGCTGGCTGGCCCGCGCTGCCGCCGCTGCCGCCACCACCGCCGCTGCTGCGCCACCGCATAGTAATAGGAAGAGTGGGTGTGCCATGCAGAGGCAGAGGAGTATTCTCCAGTATACATCAAGGTTTAGAGAAAATGAAGAATGACAGAAATTCTCTACAAATCAGGAACAAAAGCTTTCATGAAACTGAACTCTTTAGCAGTACAAAAAAGCCAAAGTTAAGACTTACAGCATTAAAAATCACATCTATTTCAAGATAGATGACCCCCTTTGTTGGCCCTGTCAGCTGCTTGTTTTTCAAGACGTAGGCTTTCTGTTCACCATTTTGAATCTGCGGGAAAAGGACATGACAGCCGTCTGTCTCGCGGTCTCCACTGAATACACTCCCTCACTGACCTTTGACCCCCAGCTGCTGAAACTGACAGAGAACCCAAAACAACTGTGGCAATTCTGACAAGTACCTGTTCATTACCAGGATCAAGTCTGTCAGGAAAAATTAACTATCATGGGATTCAACATGGCCGTGAACTGAGTATGTTAAAATTTTTAGTGTTCTTATTACAGACCTTGGTTGAGAAATGACAGACACGGGGCTGAGGGTTCCCCCCCCTTTTTTTTCCTTGAGCAAAAGCAATCACAGCACAGGGTGTCAGGTAGATGAGACTTACAGTCAGCAATGGTATTGCAACTTTGCCCAGGAAGTCAGCACTTCGATCCCGATCTTCATCATAAACCGTCACTTCAAGTACTGAATGGATATCTTTAATATTGCTATATTTAAAATGAACATAGGCAGAAAAAAATGCCTTCATTAGTGGTTAACAAGGACAAAAAGGGGTTTTGAAAAGTCAGCTGTCCCCCACTGATTTTCTATGTTGGTGTGTATACACAGAAAAGGGAGAGAAGACACCATGTAAACCAGAATCTCCCATCATGCATCTGAATAGGCTGCAATTCATGAGTCGGTTACCAGGGAATGTCCACCATCTTTAAGGAGCCAAAACAGAATTTTTTCTGAAGTTATCCAACTGATCAATGATCAGAATAAGTTATTTTAAAGATCATCACTAAAGGACTAACTAAAGGAATAACACTGCTCCCCAAACAGTTTTCCTGTCTTCCCATTTCCTCTCACTGCCTATGTTATTCCCTCCTACTACTCAGCCTTGGGGCACAAACTCCAATAAGTTTGATGGCTTATGAAATGAATATACTTGCCAATTAATGCCTGCAAAATTTACGGTACAGTTAAATAACATAAGGATTGCTCTTAATACTAAAAGATTCTTTTCGGTTAAATGTCTTTTTCAAACTGAAAATCTAAATTCAATATAAAACAGGAAACTCTTCCTGCAAAAGCAGGAAGGACAAAACATTTCTTGTATAGCTACAATAGTGTCCTGGGATTTAGAAACTAAGTAGTGTTCCATTATGCTCTGCAGATGACATATGTTGTAAGAGACTGTGTGAGCTCCTCATATTTTTGTTTTTGGAAAAATAAAACCAAATTGTTGACAGCACTTATTCTTTGATCAAACTGCTTACCAAGAAAACATGAATTAAGGGAAAACAAAAATGAATATATTCATTAGAGAAAAATCACAACCACATGTGAGAAGAGGCTTTATCAGGGGACAATCAATTAATGGATCTGATAATAATCAAACCAATTCATACAATTATGCATGCCAGAGACAAACACTCTCCACAACCATCTTAAAAGTGCTGCTTTCCAGACTAGCCTTTGGTCTCATAAAAATGTGGAATTCCTAAAGCTTTAGCTACAAACTCTGAGGAGATACAAGAAAACAAATTAATGAAGAATTTGGCATGTTTCTTCATTGACACAGACTGAAACCATGACAAAAACCTCATGAACAGGACAACTGTTGAGAGAGTTTTCTTTTGTTTAGACTTCATTACTGAGCCCCCAATATGAAAAGGGTAGAGCTGTAAGGATGCTACAGAATATCCAGGGTATTCTGGGTTTGATTCTAAAGATTTAAAAGTTTTAAAACAATAGGGAAATTAATCAAAGGATGTTTAGGGGCGAAGGACAATACTTAATATTCTTATTGTGCTAAAAAGAAAGACTAAAACTAGAGCATCTGCAGGGTTCTTGATTGAGTTTTTTTTTCTTTTTCTGATTTTAGTAACAGAACAAATAGGGCTTTGTCTGCCTTGGTGTCAATGCAACTGGAGAAAATTTCAATAGCAAGGATAAAAGAAGTAATAATATAGTGATTCATTTAAGGGGAGAAAACCCCCGAGTTGAATTTCATTTTTTTAAAAATCATATGCAAATACCAAGTGATGAAAACCTATGTCCTCTTTCCTATTAAGAAGGAACAGACTTTTCTTACAGGATACTGTCTTTGGAAGTCAATTTAGTCAAATGGAAGACCCAATGAAAAGAGGGCTTGGGGGAAAATCTTACAATTTGAAACATATTTTCCCAAATATATTCAACTATTCAAAGAAGTAGGCAAACTTACAATGTAAAGACTTTGTTCCATTCAGGGTTGAGATTTTTGTAGACAGTGTGTGTCAGTAATCTATCATTGTTCAGTTCTACTACGCAAAACGGGTCACTTTTACCTGCAAGGAAAGATTGGGATTACAGATGAAAAGGGTTAGTATAAAAATGACTAGCTGACATAGTGAAAATCTTTAGCTGTTGGCTCCTATCCCATGGAATGAGTTCTTAAGGACTAAGAAGTCAACATGACTTTTATTTTATTGTTGCTGTTTAGATATAATTAGATGATATAACAATCATTTTGATTCACTGGAAATTTAGAAACAGAGAAAATGGTGAGCAAATTATATAGTTAGGCTTTTAATTTAGATTTTATTTTTTACAAAAATAACAACACAAATGCCAGTTATATGGGGAAAGGTTATTCTTTGTCAATCACTAAATATTTATTATTTCTAGAATGATCATTTAAAAAGTATTTTGTCCTCATGAATAATACTTTAGATTCATTTGATCAATAATTAATGAAGCAAAAATTTCTAAACAAATTCATTAGAAGAAAACTGCAATGCCATATAATAATTATACATACATATACACACTCATACACATTTCTAGGTCTTTATGTCTTGTCTAAGGGTTGTTTTAACTCTGTTCTCTCATTGTATTTCTACAGGACAGTAAACCAGAGAAATTCTGCCACATGAAATGTAGCCTTGACAACTAATATGCATGTTAAAGAGCAGTAAATTTGTCTGTCTACCCAGGGCAAAGGGTTTGAAAATTCTGGACTGCCTATAGTGACTCTGTCAAAGTAGGATTTAGCTCATTCAGCAATTATTTTCCATGATGTCATCAATATTTTTGTAATGTAATGTCATGTATTATAAGAACCCACAAATTCAAAGGCTCCATGGGGCAGCATTAATGATATTAGTACGGCATGTAATTTGTTTGATACCTTATACAAATGACAATGAAATCAATATTTAGACAAAGCTGTGCAGAGGTCATATCTTCTAAACTACAATATTGATTTAGACTACATAAGAGGTTAATGTGCATATTATTAACTTTAATGATAAAGAATAATTGTTTTAAATGCATTGTGAATTGCAGTCACAGTGGTTTACATTTCTGTGAAAGCTTAAATATCATCAAAGCTTTTCAATTAAATTTTAATAGGAATGAATTCATTATTACTGAAAGAAAAGCAATGCATAACAGTACAAAGCTATATGTACCTTGAATGGGCCAATTCTTCAAAGAAACTATATAAACTTATTCTCCACTTTCATTTATTTTTTCATTTTGAAACATAGAAAAGGGCGAAAATGCATGTTTGCTAGTTCAGTGGTCTCCATATACTCTAAGAAAAATAATTTATTAAGGATTATGCTTTGTGTCTTTAAGGCCTATTTTTCCTATTTCTGCAATCTTTTTATGTACATACCAAGGGCATGTTTGATGAAGATATAAGAAGGGAATAAATAGGCTTTTGCAAGTGATATTCAACAGCAAATAAAATCTTTACAGTCATACAATTGACTGGAAAGACTATACAATAAAAAGGTCCCACTGTGTTTATTGTTTTTGACTATAAGAAAACATTTGGTTTGGCATAACAAAACACACTTTAATAGCTTGTTCTAATAAGGTATCTTTCATGTGTATGTCAAAATCATGCAAGTTCTCTTGAAGGAGGTAAGTACAGAAATATGTATTAATAAACGGGAGGTACGACAGTAGCAGTGGAAAGGATGCTGACTGGTTTGAAGTCATAAGATTTGGGTTCAAATTATGGCTTTGCCAATCAGAGAAGTTGACCCTACACAGATCATTAACTTCTCTGAGCCTCAGTTTCTTGATCTGCAAAATGAGGGACTTGATCTGGATGACCTCAAAGAATTGGTCTTGATCTGAGTTTGCGACCCTATAAAAGGGAGTAATTGACTTGCCCAAGGAGTTTGCTGTTATCCCGAAAGATATACAACAGATGGTGAGGTCCTCCAGACATTCCTATTTGAAGACGACATTATGCATATTGAATCAAGCCTTGGAAGACCGACACCAAGCCAACAGTCATTTGAAACACCTAGGCTGTCTACTCAGGAAGAACCAAGTAAATGAGGAATTTCTACATTCCAGTCCAAGACATGAAATATTCCATAAATTTGGTTCATCAGGATAGATATATTGACAAAAGATAAGCTGGGCCAGAAATGAGAAGATAGAAGGGAGGGGTCTGCTTTGACTTTGTCCTTTAATGACGTCCTCCTCTAACCCTGAGTTGTTTTTGCTCTTTAAAAAAAAACCTTTTAAAAAAAAAACTTATCCTTTTGCTGAGACTGAATGTCTGCAAAGACTGAAAGTACTAGGTAATGTTGCAAAGGAAAAAGGAGAGAGACACATGGTGGGCATAAGTAGATTGCAACTCATCAAATAAAAATTGCTCTGGAGAAGTGGCATAAAGGATGTTATCAGTGAAACTAGAACATGAGGTGGGCATGCCATGTTTCTGTGTGTTACTAGAAGTCATACTATGAGAGATTACATTTAAAACAGCAACAAAAAAGAATGCCACATTCATTAAATAAAGAACAATATCACAATGGATTATATCATAGAGTGCTAAGTGTTTCAATTATTTCTCATGAAATTTAGGTGCCAAGATCATGAAAACAAAACATGAAGCTCAAAGCTCGGACATTTAACTCCAAATTCCCTTTTCAGCCTAACTGTGTAGAACTCTCTCTCATTCCAGGAAAGAAGGATACTGTACTTGTGACTCCCAAAACATGTCTCCAAATGATCCACCTTCTAACCTTTGTTCACATAGTTCTTTAAGCTTGGAATGCTTTCCTCCTATATTTGGAATTGAAAGCTTTCAAGGTCTAGTTCTAATGCCACCTATTCCATGAAGCTCTTCTTGATCCCCGCCCCCCAAATTCTCAGCAGGAAGTGATCTCTTTCCTACCATGAACCCTTGTAAAACCTTTCATCCATCTGGTATTAGTTTAACACATTCTGTTTTAGATTATAATTATTTATGCACACGTCTTAGCCCTCTTCCTAAACAGTAAACTCCCCAAGGGGAGAGATCATTTAGCTATATTTTTTAGTTTCCTCAAATCTTAGCCAAATATTATTCTATTATATGATAGTTATTTAAACATTTTTTGAATGAGTGAATGCATTTCTCAGACAGTTCCACATTTCCCCAAAACTGAATGAAGAGATACTGCTTAAAGGCAGGTATTGTTTTTCTTTATTCTTTCTATTTTTTGTCCTTACATGCCCAGGTTTTCCATATCATAAGAAACATTTGTTGAAATGATTTTCTAGAGCCCTTCATAACTTAGCCCCCTCCTACCTTTCCAGTCTCCTTTTACCTTACTCCTCAACTCTTTGATCCAGGGACACTGGCCTCCTGGCCATTCTATGAACTAGACACTTTCTCTCATTACCTGGCATTTGTTCTGGTTGTCACCCAAAACTGGAATGCTCTTCCTTTTCTATTCTGACTACTGACTTCCCTTGCTTCCTTTAAATCCCAGTAAAATCTTATCTTTTACTGGGAGCCTTTCTAAAACCCTCTTAATTCTAGTGTCTTCCCTCTTCATCATTTCCTTTTTATCCTCTATATAGTTTACATTGTATATATTTGTTTACATGTTTCCCCCATTAGACTATAAGCTCTTTGAGGGCAGGGGCTGTCTTTTTCTTCTTTTTGCATCCCCAGAACTTAGCACAAAGGTAGAGCACAAAGCTATGTAGGTCTTTACTACTGACTTTTATTGCCTCCTTTACATTTGTTTTATTTCATTTCAAAGTTAGAATTTACCCCTTTTACCAACTAACTGTTGAAGCTCAAGGACAAAATAATGATGAGCAATGGATTCAGAAATAAAATATATGTGACTTCCTGAATGCAAGAGAATAATGCTTTAAGTTGTGTGTTTGCAGTGTAAAGAACACTGGACTTGGCAGTAAAGGCCTTTACATTCAAATCTCAGTTCTGTAACTTATTTTCTATATCACCTTAAGCAAGTCACTCTCCTTGGCCTCAATTTGCTCATCTATTAAATAGGGGAATTGGATTAAATAGCCTCTAAAATAGTTTCTAACATCAATCTAGGATTCTATGAACCTAATTTTATTTGCAATAGTAGTATTCATTTCCTGAATTTGATCAATGGAACTTTCCAAAATTTACTTCATTCATTTCTCTGATTAGATCACAATGCAAGAAGGTCTAGATTGTATTTAGCTGTTAGCTGATATATTTTTATTATAAAAATTCTCCTTCAGAATAACAAACTCATTTGTATTTGTCGAGGCTTTTTAGGGACTTAACCCATAAAGAATTAAATATCCCGAAGAGATTAAAGTTAGGCGGAAATGACCTAATTATACAAAAATTATAGGAGATCTTTTTGTAGTGGCAAAGAACTGGAAACTGAGAGAATGTCTATCACCTGGAGAATGGCTGAACAAGTTGTGGTGTACAATTAATAAGAATGATAAATAAGATGGTCACAAAAAACCTGGAAAGACATATTGAATGATGCAAAATGAAGTGACTAGAATACTAACAGTAATAATGTATGATGATCAACTGTGAATGCCTTTATTATTAGCAATATAAAGATCCAAGACAACTCCAAGAGAATCGATGAAAAAAGCTATCCACTGTCATAGAAGGGACCAATGGATTCTGAATGCAGATTGAAGCATATCATTCACTTCATTTCCTATATGAAGTGATATGTCTTCTTTTACAATATGATGAATGTGGAAATATGTATTGTATGATGACATATATACAATCTATGTAATACAACCAGCCATCTTGGGGTAGGGGTAGGGATAGAAGGAGGGGAAAAAACATGGATTGCAAAATGTCAGGAAACAATTATTTAAAATTATATTGGCAACTGGAAAAATTTTTAAAGAATTTTTAAAAAAGTCATACAACCACATATAGATCATGTGGAAGATAGACTACACTTTTGTTTTGATGGAGGGAAGGGTTATTTAGTTAATGATGCCTTAGTAATAGTGATGTTATATTAATAAATTACTGAACAAATCATTCCTTTCAATAGTTATGAAAATATTAAACTGTTTAAAAAAACCGCTCTCCCACATAGCAGTTTAAGCATCATCTTAAACCACTGCCTATCCATTTTCCTTAGTCAATGACACTAGAATTCAACATTCCTGATGCATAAGAGGAATCCCAGAGAGAGTACTTGTCATGTCATAAGTGGCCAATAGAAAACATTTTCTTTACTACTTGTAAGCACCATAGTTCTTGAAAGCTCAAAATATATTATAGTAGAAAATAAAAAATACCATTTTCTAAATATTTAGGTTAAAAAAAGATAATAGAAATAATGCAAATTATTCTGAATTACCGTCCATAGTGTTTCTTAATGTGTGCTGATTTTCCCAATGTAAAATCTAAAATTTTCACTAGAATCAATAGAATGGAACAGTAAAAAAAAAGCACTAGACTTGAAATCAAATGCCCTGAATTTTAATCTTTGCTCTGATACTAACCAGCTTTGTGAAAACCTCTCTGAGTCTCAGTTTCTTCCTCTGTAAAACTGGGATAATAATGTTTTTACTTCACAGGTTCTTGTGAAAAACTACTTTGTAAACTATAAAATGTTTTGAAATTGAGTCATTTTATTATTATTATTTATAGCAATAGTATCAATTCAGATAGGAACTGAGGGTCCTGGTGGGCTGCATATTGATATAGGAAAACACCAATATCTCTGTTTTGCTATATTTCTATTTATTTTATTAAATATTTCCAAATTACACCTTAATCTGGCTTAACTGCCCTCAGGAACATGGTGGACCACAATGAGCCACATGTTCAGGACCTCTGGCTGGCAGTGTGGTACAGAGGAAAAAGAATTGGCCTTAAAGCCAGAAGGACTCGAGTCCCCATGCTACCTCTAACCTCTGTATAGGCAGTGTGATTCTAGGCAACTGTTTAGTGTCAGTCAATAAGCATTTATTAAGCACCTACATGTGAGGTACTGTCTAAGTGCTAACAGTTTCTTCCCCTTTCAAGGAGCTCATAGTCTAACGTGGGAAATAACAGGCAAACAGAAATGGACAAATAATGCTATATTCATGATAAATAGAAAATAAAAGGAAATAGGAAAAAATTAGTGTTTTAAGATTACAAATTGCAGGGATAGTGTCAACCTGCTTTTATGAAATTTCCTTATCTAAGAATTATCTGTACTGATGAAATCACAATTCTAGAGTCTAGTCCTAAAGAACTCAATTCTGAACAGTGACATAAATCACTTAATCCTTAAACTTTAGACACTTATTATTCTTGTACAGTTACATTAATCCTTAGCTTTAGGCACTATTCTCATCAATGTCTTTAGTTGTGACTATATAGGACCACTGAACCAAATACATGAAAGACTTTTGGTGAATGAATTTACATAACAGCAAAATGTTTTCATTTGCAAATGAATTTTTTGAGGGAGGTATACGCATTCATTGAAAATGACCCTGGATTATATGAAGTCTTGGGGATGGTTCATTGGAATTTTATACTTAATAGAAGTATTTCATTTGTCTTGAAATATATTTTATATGTATTGTTTTTCTAGCATTTGAATTGTCAAACCTGTCCGTCAACTCCACAATATATTCACATTTGCTCATGTGTGCAACTCAATCTGTCCCGCCCATTGGTTAATGCCAATTAGGTAGCAAGCTGGGGAGCAACAAATAAGATTAAGAAAAGTCAAATGACAAGAAATAACAAAACCCAAATTTCAATTGAATCAAAGCTTAAGTACATCATTATAGTGGTCTCCAAACTTTTAAAATCAATATAAACTTTTTGAGCATTGTACTCCTCCCCGATGTGTGTGTGAGAGTGTGTGTGTGTGTGTGTGTGTGTGTGTGTGTGTGTGTGTGTGTATGTGTGTGTGTATAAAGTATATAATTCACTATTGGGCTAATTCTTATGTATACTGTAAAACTAATCAAAATAGAAGTTTCCAAAAAATGGGAAAAATATAAAATGACACATGGTCCGAGAGTCAATAGGGAACCTTGAGAAGGGTATGATCGATCAAACTCACACAAGGAAATATCAGTCCAGCAGCTGTAGAGGGGATGAGCTGGAAGTAGAAGAGAACTATAGAGAGAGCAATTAGGAGACTATTACAGAAGTCCAGAAGAGAGGTGATGGAAGACTTGCTCTAAAGTGATAGCTATGTCATAGGAACATATTGAGGAGTTGGAAATAACAAGATTTGGAAACTTATTAAACATGGGAAACGAAAGAAAGTCGGGAATGGAATATGATATGGAGGTTGCAAACCTAGGTGACTAGAAGAATTGTGGTACTCTTGACAGAAAAAGTCTAGCCCCAAAGGGGTTCTTGTCATAGCCACAAGGTAATTTTAGGATCATGGTAAGACTTTTCCCATTGGCTTTTATTGTGGGTGTTTGGAAAGAGATTAGATTGTAATTCTTATTAGGAGACAGCAAGGCTCAAGTTGAGGACATTGAACCTCGCACAGCAGAGGGAGGGGGCCAAGTCAGGGAGCACTGCAGTAAGGAGAAAAAGGATAGATGTGGTTAATGTAGAAAAATCTCAAGAATGACTATCAGCAGAAGGATAATGGTTGATTACATACCCTTTGGGATCATGCCTTGCTCCATCTTTGTGGACCACTGATTTGGGGGCTTAGGGTCTTATTTAAAGTGTTCTTAAAATGTTTCCAGGTTTCTTTCATTTTAATATCTACTTGCTTAATAGAAAGTATTAACCACTACTTCACAAAGGAAGACTGTTAATTAGCTGGGGTGCCTTTTTGTATAGTAACATTTATACACAGCTCCCAGTTTTTCTGACTGCAACTTTTAAAAACAATGAGATTTACAGACAAGTGCTTCATTCAAACAGACATTTAGATATTTAAATGCACGACACTAAGTACACTTAGTATCCAGAGGAAATTCCTGGAGTTGTATTAAAAGTTCCACTTTTTGGAAATGTGATTTTTTCCGTGTGGATCAAAGTCTATCCATGTCTTAATGAACTGTTGCAGTTGAGAAAATTCATCACTCTGGCCAATTCTCTGGCTTTTCTAAACTGAGCTAGGCTGGTCTGTAGAAGACTTTGTAGCTAGTTTGTAGTAGTTTGTAGAAGTTTGTAGCTAGGTGTAACTGCTGGAAAGAAGCTTTTTTCATCTTGGTAGGATCTGCCAGGGCCATCATGCTGCTGCTGGAAAAATCTTGTTGTCACCACAATGCCATGATGAGGTGAACTTTACTGAAAAATTTGAAAATTATATTTTCAAAAATGCCTTTGTGGTAGGCATAGAGTTTGGCAGTAAGCTGCTAAAAATGCATCCTTCAAGGCTAATAGGAACATATGTCCTTATGATAAAGCTATCAGTGGCACCTCTTAGTTTACTGGCTAGCAATAGCATAGCAATGCCCTTTATAGAAAGAAAATAAAAGAAAATATAGGAAATGTTTCCCTAACAAATATAACTTCATAGTATTGCTACTAAGACATTAGAGGCAATGAGGTGGTGCAGTGGATAGAGCACTGGGCTTGGAGTCAGAAAGATATGAGTTCAAATCTGACCTCAGAGATTTAATAGCTGTGTAATCCTGAGCAAATCATTAACTTCTGTTAGCTTCATTTCCTCAACTTTAAAATAGGATAATATTAGCATCCACAGTGCTATTAGCCATCTCACAGGGTTGTTATGTGAACACATACTTATATGTATGTATATACACACGATTATATATAATATATATATACTTATTTTATATACTATATATATGTATACACACATATCTTTCCCTTTTCTTACTGTGCCCAATAAAATGTAACCAAAACTGAATGTAATATCATTCAAACAATTACCCAATTACGAAATCAAATATTGTGTCATTGCTCCTATGGAACCAATAGCAGCCTCTGTTCCCAAAATTGTTTCCTTTAATGTGTTTTCATGGAATCAATTAACTATATTAGGTCGGCTGCTTTAAATCACTTTAAATTCAAAACCTGTTTTTTTTGAAACATATTTCATTACTTTTATTTTGTTTTTAAAAATATATGCCATTTGAGATGTGGTTTAATAGACACTGAGCAATACTGAAGGCATACCCTGGTAGATTGTGGGTTATTAGTGTATTTCTGCTGCAGACATTAGTGTTGAAAGATTTAAATGTATCATGCCATTATTCCCTGGAAAGCTGAACCAATTCATAAAGATTAACCAAATCAGCCCTTTCTTCCCCCCTCAAAGGTCACTAAGCACTTGGGAAGGTGTTCAGCCTGGAAAGGTCCTGCAGTCTGTCAAAGAGAGAAATAAAAGGTGGGCAGCCTTGGGAAGGAAATGAGGAAGAGTGTCCTCCTGCTTATCTATAATAATTTAATTTGAACATCTATCCCATATTCATCTCCTGCTTTCAAGATTTCTCTTTTGTTCACACTATTACTCTCCAATAATATTTGGAAAGTGTCCTGTCACAGCATGCTATGTAAGCAATAAACATGGAAATGCAATCGTAAAAATAAAAAAAATAGCAAATATATGATATAAGCCCTCCCCCTAACTCTGCCACTAAACAGCTTAACATTGTGGCCTTATTTTAAAGAGCTGCTTACACACAATTAATGGACAGCACATCTAGCTTGCTAAATGGTGCTTTAAAAGACTAGATTGTCAGTCCCTAAATTTTGGCTGCCTTGATTAGCTGCCATTTAAACAAACAAAAACAATTGCAGAGACACTAGAGATGGTCTTAACCATCAATTATCTCTTTAATTATTCCTTCTTTTATCCTCTTAATGCTCTAGTCACTTTGTGATATGCTACTCTGCCCATTTAAAATATCTGAGGGGCTGTATGTGCTACAGCCATACCAGAAGGAAGGACATTTGTAACCTGGCCTTCCATACGCCAACACTCCAGAGAGCTCTGGTTTTCAGCCCTTGGCTCTGTTCTTATTTGCAATGACTGTCTGTCCTACGTGGCTGCTAGAAGCGTGCGTATGGCAATGATGGTAGCATAGAGAAAGATGACAAGTTTATTACAGAACACATAAAATGCCAAAATGAAGGAGAAAACACAAACTCCCTCATCTTTTCATCAGTGAACTCATCTAAACCCTTATTAGCATAGTAACTGAGCTCAGGCAACCAGTCACTGGGCTCCCAGCAAAACAGTCTCCCAAGAGCAAGGCTTTGTGGTGGAGTGGGGAGAACATTGGCTTGGAGTCTGGAGGACAGGACCTGGGGACAAGTTCTGACTGGCATTTATTAGCTGTGTGAAATGGGGTAAATCATTCAAACTCTTAGTCAATTCATAAACATTTATTAAATGCTTTCTCTGCACCAGAACTGTAGGTTAGGAGCCAGTGATACAAAGAGGAAAAAGTCGTGTCCTGTAATGTCCCTTTCTTCAAGGAGGGGATAACATGCTAATAGGAGAGACTCTACAGAGAGCTATTAGATGGCTCAATGGATAGAGCTCTGGACTAAGATCAGGAAAACCTGAATTCAAATCTGGTCTCAGATACTTATTAGATGCATAACCCTGAATAAATCACTTAACTTCTGTTTGCCTTAATCCACTAAAGAAGAAAATGGCAGACCACTCCAATTCTTTGCCAAGAAAACTCTGTGGATAGTATTAGTGCTATGCATGGTCTATGTAGTCATCAAGAGTTAGATATGACTGAATAAAAAGATACAAAAATGTATATATATATATATGCATATATATATGAAATATAGATAGATACAGATACACACATATCTGTGTGCACATATTTGTGTAAATATAAATTCCCACGCATATATATTTATTTATCAAAGAATGATAAATTAAGGTATTTAGATTACAGATGGACATATCTAGGGATAAGCAAGTTACAGATGTTTCTTTATAAATAAACTAAAACGTTTAGATCAATTAACTAACTAGCTGAGCACATGTTTATATACATACAAACATATGTGTATATATATATCATAGAATGATAAATTATGGCATTACATCTACTATTGAAGACTAGGAATGGGCATATCTAGGAGTAAGCAAATTATAGATGTTTCTTTACAAATAATCTATCATATTTCAATCTATTAACTACTTAATTATATGTATTTTAAAAAATATATGTATATATGTATACACATGCACACACACATATATGAAATCTACTCTGTATAGTAGTTCTCTCTTTCTCACATAGTCTTCTGCCCTCTTCTTGTGTCTTAAGAGATCAGCGGTTGTGAATTCAAAAGAAAAACATTATTTTACATTATCATTTGGGCTCATCTTGGTTCCCAAGGGAAGACGTTTTAAGGATTCACTTTAGGGATCAGAGGTTCTTGATCTTGAGTCTGTTAACTTATTTATTTTTAGTATTTTCATAACCCTTTCAATATAATTGATTTCTTTTGTAATCTAGGATATTTTATTTTATACACTTAAAAATCTTATCTGAGAAGAGGTCCATAGTCTTCATGGAACTGCCAAAGTGGTTCATGCTATATGCAAGGGAAGTTAAGAACCTCTGTTACAAGTTGATATGGGAATATGGTTTTAAAACATCCATTATTTTAAAATATAGTATTATAGGATCATAAAGTTGGAGCTCAAATGGACCTTGGAAGTCATCTAGTTATCTGTATGTTATACTCCCCATTAGACGATAAGTTCCTTGAGGGCAGGGATTGTCTTTTGCCTCTTTTTGTAACCCCAGCACTTAGCACACTGCCCAAAATAATATGCTTGTTGACTGACGAATGTGGAATTCACTACCCTTCCAGGTAGCCAAGAGTTTTATTTTATATTGAACCAAAATCTATAATTTTGACCCCATACAATCTACATTTTCCATCTATGATCAAGGGGAAAAGTTAATTTTTTCTTCCACTTGTAGGTGGTCTAGTGATAGTGTTAGCCTCAGAGTCAAGAAGATCTGAATTAGAATCCTATCTCAAATATTTATTAATTTTGCGACTTTGGACAAGTCTCAGGATTAAGTTTCCTCATCTGCCAAATGAAGATAATTATACATAACTCCTTCAGTTGTTGTGAGGATCAAATGAGATAACATTTGTATAATGCTATATAAATTGCTCTATCAGTGCTAGTCATTAGTGTTTTATATGATAATTCTTTAAGCATTTGAAAAATCATTAATGAAATCTTTCATCTTCCCACCCACTTGTCTTTTTATTCAGGCTAACTAGTCCCAGTTCCTTTCATTTGTTGCTGCTCATATAACATTAGTATGAACCCCAATCAACATAATGGACATTTTACTTTGGACAAATCCTTTGTCAACATTCTTTTTACAAGATGGTGCTTCAAATTAGAGTCAGTATTCTAGACATGGTCTGCCTGACCATATTAATGCAACCTAAGTTCTCATCCTTCTGGATTCTGCATGAAAGAATTGATTTGTAATAATCTTGAAATCTACTATTCATCCTCTTCCTCCTAATTGTTTTCACTTGAATAAGTTGTTCCTCCATACTATACTATACACTTCATTCAACCCAAGTAGAGGTCTTTACCTTTATCCTTATTAAATGTAATATTACTAGTTTCTGCCCATTTCCCATATTATCTTGGTGATAGATTGAGATGTGTTCCATTGTCCTCCAGCCAATATTCTTTATAATCTAATGGCGGCTAGGTGGAGGAAAGGATAAAATGCCAGGCCTGGAGTCAGGAAGACCTGAGTTCAAATTTGACCTCAAGTACAAACTACGTGACCCTGGACATGTCACTTAACCTTGTTGGCTTCTGTTTCCTCATCTGTAAATGAGTTGGAGAAGGAAATGGCAAACTATTCCAGTATCTTTGCCAAAAAAAAAACCAAAACCCAAATGGGGTCATGAAGAGACAGACACAGCTGAAAAATGATTGAATAACAAATACAATCTAAGGAGGTTATTGGAGAGAGATGATGCCATTATTATATGACATATCAATAAAATCTATTCTTTAATTCTTTAGGTCAAAGATTTTTTATACAAAATAGGTACAGACTAAACAGCTGTCTTTCCTTTCTGGTACTTTTCAAGACACCAAGAACCCAATTCAATAACTAAATTATTCTATCTCTAAAGGACAGGTTAGATACACACAGACTTGAAATTGTGGAAAATTTTCTATTGATGCTGCTTAGTCTGTACCTATTTTGTGGGCAAATGGAAGATCCTAGGTTGTATACATTCTTGGCCTGGCCATTAAAGTCACCTTAAGACACTAAGTGATACTTGCAAACTAGGAGAGTTAATCCTGATCCTTTAGAGATGGGCTTTGTTCAGGGTCATTCTGAAGCTAAAAAGTCACACATTTTCTACATGTGATATGCCAAAAAGGTAGGGGCAATGGGAGTGGAGAAAACTACTGTTCCTTTGTTGCCTCATCTCTGAAAGGAGAGAAGATATTCAAAAGCATGGAAAGAAATTCACACCCATGGGGGCCTTTTCCTTTGGACCTATCTTACACAAAATTAAGCTCTTTGGTTTAATTTCCTCAGTTGCCACAGTTTGAAATGACTATACTTTAATCTTTTTTCATTATAATCAAAGTTGCCATCTGTCCTTTCTCCTATATGGAATTTCTAATCACAACATATAACAATGTTTTAGTGGAAAGAATTCCACGGGGTACATCAGAACAAAAAGCAAAGTATGTCCGAGACATCTTCCAGCCAGTGTATTATCACTAGAGATTGGGATTTAACCTTTGTCCTATTCACTGACTGACCTAAACATATTTTAAACATCTAATTGGTAGAATTAAATTAACCAGCACTCTTCTCTAGCTTCCCACTAGATCTGATTCTAGGGCACAACAATAGTAAGACTTTTTTTTACTGTTTGCCACATGGTACTAAAAGTGAAATCTCAGAATGATATTTCAATATAAATTAGGCTTTCATGAGAAGGTAGTAATATTTTCCTTTGAAAATTTTAAATATGGAATTATCAGTGATACTTGTTAGTAGGGAAAGCATCTTTCCTTATAAAACTAGTCTCAAGTTGTTTACAATGAAGCTTAATCTTTTCTACGTAAAGTCCTCCAAAATTTCCCCCTTTATCCCTATGCTATACTTGAAAGACCAGTGAATTTGGAGTCAGAATACCTGGGTTCCAGCTCAACCTCTACTACCTGTGTGACATTGGACAAATACTTCTACCTCGCTTCATTTCCTTCATCTATGAGAAAGTTGTCCTAGACGGCCACTAAGATCCCTTCCACCTCTAAATGATGATTTCTCATTTATTGCAGGTTTGTTCCTTATCCTCAGACTTCATGGACCAGAATTTATAGGTTCCATCAATATATCATTTTAGGCTCATTTTTAAAAATGAAATTACTTTAGGAAATATTGCCCTGGAGAGACACAAAATTCCATTAGGGAAATGTATGGAACTTAGAGACAAGGATCAGCTTGATCCCTTACCTCAAAATGGGACATTTTCAGAAGTAGAATATGATGAAAATTTTCAGGTTTGCATAGATTTGGAAATTTCCTTGAGTCCTGTTATTCTGGAATGAGAAATTTGAAGAAATTTGAAAGGACTTGGAAGGAAGGAAAAATGGGCCAGGTAGGAATAAGCATCAGATCAGCATTGAGAGAGAGAGAGAAACAAGAAGGGAAATATGGGAATGCACTGATACCAGGAGAGGGAGGAGATGAGGGGGCTTGATAGGGATATCTTAATTTTAATAGCTCAGATGAGGTAGAGAAGAAGCACCTTTTCATTTTAAATAATTTGTTAATAAAGTTTCTTAATGTGATGTACTAATGGACTGTTAGAATAATCTCTAATGTATATTCATTAAAATAAGTGATAAATTATTTCATAAATTCAATTTTCTCTCGATATGTTTTAACAAATTTAAAGACTGCTGGTGAATATATTAGGATATGAGTTGAATGTTTATTTGATTGGACAATGGAGTGGAGCATGTGATTTCAAATAATCTTATTTTGATAAGTTAGTGTATGAAGAAATTTATCATGGAGTAAAAACCTCTCTGAGTTGTTTTTGTTCTTGCAATGGGTAATAACATTTTTTAAGTGTAATTTTTCAAGTATTTTCCCTTAGGATATTGCATTTGTATCTTTGCTATTCTACTGCTAAGAACCATATCTTCATTCATAAAGATTCTAGTTTCATATCAATCATAAACCTTTATTAAGCATCTACTATGTGGAAGGCAGTGGACACTTTAGTGCCAGACCAAGTATATCTCAGTAGTATCACAAGTTTCCCTAAATTTACATTGAACTTAAGCAAATAATAGCAACAATGACTTAAGTCAAAGCTCCATTCAGCTTCACATTATAGGCTTTTATCATCTGAAATGTATTTTGAAGCAGTGAAATTCTATGGATACCTAAACTCAGTTCCATACATAAGAATTAATTATTTAATAAGTTTCTCCTCTCTCATTTACCATTGATAACATTCTTTGGTAATTTTACCACCTCATATTGTATATTCATGATAAGCACTTGCAAGGCTACAATGAAAATATTTGAACCTTATGAGCCATCTCTTGTTGTAGGGGATTGGAAAATAGAAAATTTCTGCAAATAAATCAATAAGACCTTTCAAATTAAATCAACATATCCTTTAATGCTTGATGACTTCAGTGCAGAGATGACTATTTAGGAGAATAGCCAAGAAAGATATAAGTAGAAAACATGATTCAAGGAGTAAGGAATGAGACAGATGAAAAGTCCATAACAAAACCTCATTCCTATATATTACATGAATACTTTCACCATGAAAAGCATTGGATGGTTAGGATGGGTATGGACTAAATGAAATCATACACATAAAAAATGAAACTGATACCATTTTAACAGAGAAAAATTGCTTGGTTACTAATTTGAGAACTGTTTCTGAAGCAGTTGTTTATATGTAGTTTATACATATAGAGATATGTATAGTCAGATATAGTAAAATTCTTAGGGTAAAGATAAAAATTAAGATCAAAGTAAAAGAGAGGGGGCGGGAAATGAAGACATGGTGTACAGTTGAATAAACTTCCATCTGACATATTTAAACAAATTGTTTGATGTCAAAAAATGGGAACTAAATAAAAGAATAGATGTCAGTACAGATTATTTCCATTTTTTCCATTTTATAAGGAAGTCTGACCAATGTAAAGTAATAGCCATACTGAGGACAAAAAAAAACTGAGAAAGCACTTCAATCAGAAATACTTGATTTTCTTGCTACACAGAGGTATGGGAACTATGGACAACATTAGTTTAGAATACAAAACTGTAAATCTTACAGAAGAGAATGATGGAAGATTATAAACAATAGTCTCTCATAAAAGAGTGAAAACCAATGGTAGAAAAATTAATTTCACAGAAAGATTCAAGAAAAAGCTAACTAAATAAAGCCACCTTGAAGGCATTTGAGGATACAACTGAAAGACAACAAAGAAGTCCCCAAAAGAAATGATTCTTTGAGATTTTTAATAGGAAACTAACTACACCATGGAAATGAGTGGAGTCTCCACATTTGGACTATAATATCACCCCAAACATAGTTCACAAGGAAGCAAAAATAATGCTAAACAAACAAAGACAAGAAGAGCATTTTGATTACGTGATATATTACACAGAGGAGGCCCGTTCCAATGGCAGCACAATTCCGATGCTGTTGAGTGACAGAGTTCATGATAAAGGAGAGAATAGTTTTGTTTAAAAACAAAACAAAGCAAAGCAAAACCTCACAGGGAGCTGGGTTGCTCAGTGGATAGAGAGCCAGGCCTGGAGATGGTAAATCTTAGGTTCAGATCTGGCCTTCGATATTTCCTAGCTATGTGACTGGGCAAGTCACTTCATCTTCTTTACCACTCTTCTGTCTTAGAACCAATACATAGTATTGATTCTAAAATGGGATGTATGGGTTTAAAAAAATTTGGACAAGGTTACCTAAAAAATGAATTAAATATAACCCCGAATGCCTGCTTTCCCCTATCTATAATATTTTCATGACAATTAAAAAAACCATATACATATGTAGAGAGTATCTTTGATGAAGATATAGGAAGAGATTAAGTAAGCTGTTAACATCTTTTCTATCACAAAATTGATTGAAAACAATAGATGGCACACAGTTCTGGTATGCTTAGTCTTAAACTACAAAAAGGCAATTGATTTGGTAAAACAGAATCTTGCTTTAGAATTTTTTCTACCAAAGTATTTCCCAAGCACAAGTCAAACTGATAGAAGATACTCTGAAAGCTAAAATAACAGAAACAACTGTGTTTGGTGACACTCTAGTTATTAATATCAAGAGAGGCATAGAATAACATAGAGTGACCAGGGCATAGTCCCTAAGGAAGAGAGGTTCCTTAGATTTTCTTCAGATGCCCCTGCTGGCATTTGAGTTAGTATAAATTGCATTAAGACCTGGACATTACAAAGTCTTCTAAAGATCCATATTTATTCAGAAGAATTCAGCCTAACTATCCACCCTAGAAAAACCAATTTGATAAAGAATGCCTATCATATATATATATTTGGATGACAACTCAAAAATCTAGAGCACAAATACACATATTTTGGACAGACTCAACAAATAGAAAAGGTTGGGTCTAAATTGTAAAGATGGAGGAGAGTGGGCTAGATTACTTTGGAGATTACTTGTATCATGCTTTTAATGATTCCAATTTTTTTGCAATATTTTTCCAGTTATGCTGCATGGCTACAAGTCATGGAATACCACAGTAACCAAAGAATTAAAGTTGAACATTATCAAAATTCCAATAGAAATGGACATTCATAAGGTTCAATGGGAGTCGTAAATGAACTGTGTAAATGACTTCATCAGAGATGACATCAGGGATCATTAAGAGATATAGATAAAAAGAACAAAGATGGAATGGTCATGTGTTGAAAGGGAATGATGAAAACCTCTGTGCCCTGCTGGTATCCTTGCAATATAAGGAAGGTAGGAGAGACTCCCAGCAGGTAGAGTAGACTCCCTTTGAGGGATTTATGGGGAGACATACAAGAATCACAGAGAATGAAAGGTCATGGTCAGTTGCTATTCTGCATCACTGGAATTAATACTAATCACACTGATTATTGTGATTTACCGTTCCACTGAAGTATTAAAGAAGAAATGTTTCTCCAACAACTTCTCCCTCCATCATGCTTTTCCTCATGAGAATATCAACTCAAATTACTATATTAACCTTTTCTTTCTCTCTACCAGTCTCTAACTTTCATCTGTATTTCCTAAGCAGTATCTGTTGACCATGTGGAGGCCATATGAATCATACAATACCCCAATAATGCCCTAAGAAGCGTATATTTAGACTTGCTCCTTTCCATCACTACTGTTAGGCTCTTCCTCTATATTTTCCCAAATATTTGGTTAGGGAAGAAAACATGTTCACATCATTGATGAGAAGTTGTTTTAGCTTCTTTAGTGTCAGTAACATAAGGAAGCATCCTTTCTAGTGTGATTTAGTGTCTATGGCTGCTTGCTACCATCAGGAACATTTACCTTCCTCGTGATTCTTTAAGAAATTTGAAAAATTTGAAAACTTCTCAGCCATGAAGTTCTTCAGGACCATGTCTGGGTGGTGTTATTCCATAAATCCAAACAAGTGAATATACGTTGGTACCAAGAGAACAACAGGTCTTAAGGCCTGTTATTGGAATAGGGTAAAATTTCAACTTCTATGCCCAGTTATTAAAAGCAGTGAGGCAAGATTAAGTTATATAACAGAAACTCTGTATAAAACAAATAATAGTTAGGTTTATTTCCTTTTCTTTTTTTTAGAACAATTCTATTGCATACTATTTATTGGAACTAAGAATATTATTTGAGGTGTTATACATTAAAGATGCTATTAACACAATTGTATTTCAAATGTGGAAAATATTGTGTTCAATCCTTTCCTTTAATTTTTTTTTTCATGATTGCCTCCTTAGATAATCTAGAAATTTGTACCATTGAAGTTCTGCTACATTTGATATACTTTCTGTTTAGCTGCATAGTTAAAAGTAGGATTTATTTTTCTCATTGTTTTCTTCACATCAGTGAAATAAATGAAAACTACAAATCTATGTTCATGGAGGATAGGACTATTTTTAGTAGATATTATCAATGAAACTGAATGTAGTTGCAATTTTGTGTCACGCACATTTAGATTGGAAATGGCTGCAATTATATACCAGGAGCAATCCCAAACCATTTTTTTCATCAAATCATGTGTACTGAACTTTGTAGGCCACTCTAAGAAACATTTACATATGCCAGACTTAGACTGGAGTAACTCACTGCACAGGACACAAAAGTTAATGGATTTTTTTTTTGAGATTGTATCTTGTCTATGTGCAGTATATGTACTTGGTATTTCTCCAATCATATATAATACTCTCAAAGAGTAGCACTCGCCCTTTTCTCTACCGCTGCATTTTCGATTCATTTTCTGAAGAATCCTGTGATGTACAGAATGAAGATACCAAGAATAATAAATCCAAATTCTGTAAATCTCTTTACAAAATATACCTTTATGACAATCTCCAGCTGGAAATCACAGAAAGCCAATAAAATGCAGACAGCCTACTGATAATGAGGTCAGAAATACAAATAAATTTACTTTTAATGAAGACCGGAGGCACAGTAATCAAAGTGTTAAAAATTCATTTCATGCATATCTCATTTGCTTCTTAGCTGATATTTATCACGTAATTCTGTGAGAAAGTAGAGGCCTAAGATGCTCCAGATAAATGGCTCAATTAATTGTACAGAGGTAGACCTCTTTGAGCTGAACCAGAGCTGTGAGCTCTTTATTAAAAGCACTATTCTGTAGCCCATAACCTTGTTCCTTGACTCCTCTCTAGTTTCCAATTTAAACAAGTCCCCATGCGGCCTGCTCTAAAGGGCTTTGTCTCCCTGTCATTGTTAAGAGAGCCGAGGCATCCTGGAAGTGTGAAATCAGACCTCATGAGCTGAACGGTTCCCCAGGGAACGCTGGACTGCGCAGAAGGTCAAAGTCATGGGCTGGACCATCTAAAAGTGTCTGATCGCCGGTCTGTGACACAGCAAGTGGGGGGGGGGGGAGGGAGGACAGAGGAGGACTGAAATTGAACACATCTTAATTAAAGCTCACAGACAGCAAAACAAAATGTTTTCTAGGCAGCCTGTCAAATGGAGCTTAAATTTAGCTCTGCTAATGAATCTGAGCTGCTAACTGTTATTTCTTAAGATAATAAGACTCACACAGAAGCTGATAAAAAACTGTAGCATGTCTTTTTTGGCTGTTTTGTTACTTAAATATTTTCCAACAATGAAGACAGTTTTCCTAAAGAAAAGCTTGGGAAAAATCTATGCTAATAAAGGGGTAGTAAACATCCCTCTTATTAACTAGTAGGTTTTCAGTCTTTAAGGGCAGGGGATTACAAATCTTTATACATGGTCTTGTTTTAGAAAAATGTGCTTTATTTAATAAGACCATTCCAGTGACAGTATTCATTGTAAAAGAGTCTCTCTCTCTCTCTCTCTCTCTCTCTCTCTCTCTCTCTCTCTCTCTCTCTCTCTCTCTCATTTTGTGAAAGAAACAGTGCATTAGTTTGAGAGATCAATTCACCTTCAGAGAAGGAGTTTTATATTAGTATACCTTTTAGTGTTGTGAAAGATAGGCTTTCAGTCTATTCACCCATATCTCGGTTTCTGAAATTGTGTGGCTGGCCTCCCTGGGGAAGAGATGACCTCTTCCATGGGAGGCTCAAACAAACCCAGGGAAAAATGATGGGGAGGAGCTGAAGAAAAGAATCCTTTCTCTTTCTTCACTTAGCTTTTGAAAGAATCAATAACCCAGGACTAACTATTCTGCAAAGAAGGCTCATCTCAATAGGTTGAGTATAAATTTGTCTTTTGAAAGACAATTTTCAACCCTCCTGTTAAAAAGGAATCATTAGAAGCTCTCATGATAAGTTCTAAGAATTACTTCTCATCCCCTTAAGAAATTCTCCCCACTGGTCCTTCACCTCTTTGGGACACAAGCCTTCTTCACTGTTCCATGTTAAAGAGCATTAGACCTTGGGGTGTGGTGACTAGTCCCCATGCAAATCCCAAGTTACCCTGGGGTCAGTCATTTGGTCTAAAGGTTTTGGTTTAATATTTGCACAGATAAAATATTAACCTTTTGACTGAAAAGTTAAAAATCGCGTGAATTGTACTGACCAGTATTTCTTAGTAGCTATGAAGTTTTCCTAAGGAAAAATTTCATGGCCCAAGTTTAAAAAGTGGAGTACCATTTTCTCAGGCTGCTCACAATTTGACTGAAATTTCAATCTGTTCTTGTGCCTTATTCAATGCATGTGGATGTGTCGGAGTGGTAAATTGAGGCCTTAACTACCACAGCTAATCTCTCTCTCTCTGTGTCTCTCTCTGTGTCTCTCTCTGTCTCTCTCTTTCAAATCAGTATTAACCTTAATGATTTGAAGTGCACTGTCCAACACTGGGCTATTGAGACTGAAGAAAAAACTACCCTCAACTATCAACAGTTTATTAGGGGCTTAACTGAAGTGACCTACTGTAGTAGTATTCAGCTGAACAAGGCTATAGGCTTTTTGTGCAAAGGGAAAGAATTGAGGGTTTCATTAAAAAGTAATTTGTGCTTTATACTCACTCATTCAAAGGGAGTCTCAATTGCTCTTTATTCACACAGAGTTAATACAGTATCACAATGTTTCTCAATGAATGTGAAGTAACAAAAGAAAAATTTTACATTTTGAAAAGGAAAAATTCTTTGTAACTACAGTGAGATTGATGGCTACTTAAAAGATTACGAAATCTTTTCCTCTTGTACTCATGCTTAATGATGAACTTTTTTCAAGTATTTGGTTTTAAACTATGGAATTTCGACTCAGAGACTTATATATGCTATATATTTAAATGACGTGACTATGAGAACATAAAGAAAGTAGAACAAAGTTGGATAAGGGTTGATTTCATTAGTCCATCAGTTAAAAATATCCAGATTTCTAGAAAACACTTAGCTAATGCCAACCCAGAATGTTATCCTGAAATAACAGGATCATTTGCAATCAATCAAATCTAAAATTATACTTCATTCAGGTTCAACATTGCTTCCATTAAGACATCCTATGCAATGCCACCCCTCTCAACATATGTTAATTTTTAGGATACAAAGCATAAATGTTTACTAAATACCTTCCTTTACTACTAAACCAGTAATCCCTGTTTCATACCACTTTTTTATAGTACATAATAAATTTGGCATGTTACTTTGAAAAAAATGATGAGCAGTAATATTTTCATTCAATATGGATCTCATAATCCACTGTGAAATATATAGTTATTTTAAAAGCACTCTTTTGCACAGCTCACAGATAAATCTTCAGAAAGTTCATTTCCTTCCTAGCTACAGTATTTAGGACCAAGAAGAGCAGGAGTATTTGAAAGGTTTGTAGTACACCTGGCCATCTCTGAGTTAAATATATGTTCCCCAATTTTTGCAATCAGCACAAATGTCATGATGACCACAAAAGGTCCAGGAGTGAATAAGGTCAAAGACTAAATTACCCCTTTGCCCCTGGAAAGCTCAATCTTCTCTTTTTCTCAATTCAGACTACATTAGATTATAAGGTCAAAAAGGAGTGGGGAACCATCAGATTTATTTCTCCAAAAACATAAAAAAAAAGAGAGAAAAAGCTGTGTAATAAAAATAAAATTGTGTCTAGTTGGATCTTGGGAAAGATTCTATTGTTAGTCATGTTAATTTACATAGTACCATTAGGAGAGGAATATCTATATTCTTCCACCTGTGAAAGAACATGTTCTTTAACTTCCATAGAGGCACACAGGCCAACCAGGTTAACAGAGTTTGCATATTCATGAAGTTTTAACCGCATGACAGCTTCTCTCTGAGAGAAGACAATCTCATGTTATTGTATTCAACCTCACTCTGGGCAGGTATCTGAGCCTTCCAAACACATGGTGCTAGTATTAATTTATCAAAATAATTGTGCAAAAAATAATTTGTCTTGAGCTAAACTAGAAAATAAAATTCCAACAGAAGAGAAATTAATCATTTAGGAACTGGTCTTGGTAGAAATCATTAAACATAAGAATCCAAATCAGCAAACGTAATGTAAATGATAATATTTAACATTTCAAAAGTACTTACTGTGTGCTAGACACTGTTTTAAGAGCTTTATAATTATTATCTCACTTGATCCTTAAAATAAGCCCAGGAGATAGGTACTATTATTATCTGCATTTTTCAGATGAGCAAAATGAAGCAAATAGAAGGTAAGTGACTTGCCCTCTGTCATAGAGCTAGTAAGTATTGAGGCCAGATTCGAACTCAGATTCCATGTCTGGCTAGCTGCCCCAAATGAAATATTAAAGGAGACACATATTTAAAGTTAAGAAATAGTTTGCTACTACTATTACTTTCTTCACTGTAAACTCCTAATTTGTTTATTTTTCATTTAACCCCTTGCTTTCATAACAATAAAAAGGCACTTGATAAGCTAAAAAAGTAAATTCTGAGAATAGTATTAGACTAACATTTAGCATACTCTCACTTATGAGATATGAATTAGTTTTTTAATCAGCTTGGGTTTCTCAGGATCCATTTAACACTATAGTAATGAATGACTCATGAAATCTTTGTAGGCCCTCTAATGGTAGGAAAGATATAATTCTTTTCAAAGCCATTCTTTTTAAGGACAGTTTTGTTCACATGTAAATGGTAAGCCTATTTCCACAAATGAGTACTTTCCTTAGGAAACACAAAAACTGAGACAAATATGCATTGAACTAATCTTGCTAACTGACCATTCTTAGAATGAGGGAAATAGTCAAAAATCCCATGTAAAATGAAACAATGAATTTTTTTTTAGGGAGAACAAGACACAGTTGTAAAGACTCTCACTTTAAAAATTTAAATTTTAGAAAGTGCTAAAATAACAGCTGTCAGATAATTTCTCACACAAACTGAAAGAATGCTCTCAGCTTGGAGTTTGAGAAATGCCACTGATCCTTGGTCCCCTTAAGACCTTTGCCTTGGACAATGGATCTATAACAACAACAGATGCCCAGTATGGGTGTTCACCGTGATTCCATGAGAAAATCACTTAGACATAGAACTCTTTGTATTGCCTAAGCTAAGGTGAACCCATCCAATGTCCTTCCAGTTGGCCCACAGAGTAAGAGGCTGCGCCAGGGTATTTGGAACACCTTTTATGTATATTTGCTATAATAATACTTGGCCATCCTTTTAAGGAATCATGTAGGAGAAGAGGTAATGATGCTCTAATATCAAGAATCTGGGAGCATATTTCCATTACCCTACTTCTGTCCCTCTGTAGTGTTCTAGCCATATTTGGGGTGGGGTGTCTTGAAGGAGAAAGGTCAATCATGTGTCTATAATACCCTACTCATTCCAAATATCCAATCACAACAAAAAGAGCTTTGTACCTGTTTTGTTAATGTGACTCCCCCCCGCCTTGTCATTATTAAGATTTAATTCTACTCTGTGTTCCTTTAAAATATTTTATTTAGAGTTTTTTTTTTCTTTTTTTTTTTTTTTTTCTTTTAAACCCTTAACTTCTGTGTATTGACTTATAGGTGGAAGAGTGGTAAGGGTAGGCAATGGGGGTTAAGTGACTTGCCCAGGGTCACACAGCTGGGAAGTGGCTGAGGCCGGATTTGAACCTAGGACCTCCCGTCTCTAGGCCTGGCTCTCAATCCACTGAGCTACCCAGCTGCCCCTTTATTTAGAGTTTATAATCCAAAATAATGCAGATTTAAAAATTACTTAAAGGCAAGGACCTTTTGTGTTGTTTGTCACACACTATTAGAGAAGTTACATAATTTCTTGCCTGTGACATCAGCTGCCATCAGTCCTTCTGCTCTGATGACTTTCACCTGGAGAAATCCTACATCCTTTACATTATGAAACATTCTCATTGGACTCTGAAAGACAAAATTGTTGTTGTTATTAACATCATCATCATCATCTTCAATATTATTGAACAAAAATATCTAGAAGGGGACTTTTCCTGCAAACTTTGAAGGACTCTCAAAATAATTTAAATGATCCAAAAGGACAATTGTGTTATTTCAACATATACCAACCTTCTACTAACACTAAAAGGGAAAAATTATACATATGCAGTAAAGATTTGAAAAATAAGAATATAATTCTAAAAACTTACTTATAATTAATATAACAAATACCTATCTACAAAGCTAGAAAGACAATGCATTTAACATCTAAGTGTTCTTTCTTTCCCTTTCCCCTACAATTCCCAATGACTTTTTTTTTGTTTTAAAAGATCTCAAGTTTTGAAAAAAAAATGATCCTTGATATTAGGTCATAGCTGATAATTCATTTAGATCTTTGATATTTGTGGATTAAAAGAAAAATAGCAATAGCAAATTATTGTATTTGCTATTCTTTTTTGGATAAGTTAAAAAAAAGAATGTTCTATATAACAAAAAATTTAGGTTTTGTTTTTTTCATAAGGAACTAATTGGCAAAATGATCTTGCTAAAGGCTAATGATTAATTCAAGAGAAAGCTATAGAAAGATTATGTAAAATATATTTTATATAATTTGTTGACATAACGAATTTACATTTTCATAATAAATTCAAAACATCATTGATGGGAAACCTCTTGAATTTATTTGATTTTAAATCTGTAAATCAAACAATAAAAAAAGGAAAATATCCATACTCATTGAAAAGTTATTGATAAATTGATTCAACTCATCACGTATTATATATTAAAAAGCATTCTGAGGGCTTAAAATTAATTTCCATCCTTGATTATGAAAATATTTATTCAAGGATTTAAGAATCTAATAAATGAGCATACATGTTAAGAAAATAAAATCACTTAGAAATTTCAAATAGGTATTTATTTACTTCCCTGAAATACATGATATCTTTCCTCTGAAAACTCAATAATTTTCACTCAATAAATCAAATACAGGTTTATCAGATCTTCAAAATATTTCATGACCCAGGAAAGTAATATATTTTTTGTAGGATAAAGTTATCTATTAAAATGTTACCAATGAAAAGAGCATTGCCACTTTTTTTTTTATTAATATTGTGAGAATAGTGACAGGCAAAGCACACTCTGATATTAACTTTATAAGTCCCATCTGACTAGTCATTGTTTACAGTGAAGCTATGACCTTGGTAGAGTGAGATGGGGAAATACAGTTACATGTAATCTCATAACATTTTTTTAAAAAGTGTTTATCATGAGGATTAACTTTTAATCCCTTTTAAAAGCATTAGTTTATCATCAGAAATCTGTTTAAGCTACACATGACAGAGCTCAATGATAATACATTTCACCCTCTGTTTCTATGCTTGCATGTCGAAAGTTGGGGCTGGCAATTATAGATACTGCCTTGTACTGATACACAGTGTTATAAAACAAATCTTAAGGAGAGAAGCGAGAGAAGAGAAGGATGGATTTACCAAAAGGCTAGAGGAGCTATTTAAACCCAGTTTCATTGTAGCTAAAACAAATAGGCCTAGTCCCGAAGTCTTAGAATTATTTTTATTGCGGGTAGCTCATTGCACAGACAGATTGCATTCTGATGCTTCCATCCGGATACTCTTCCTCCTGTATTGTGGGGGTAATTATTGTTTGAAGTTTTCATTTCCTCAAATCAGCTGATTTTGAGTAATTTATTGCAAATTTCAACAGCTTAGTCCCAGGACATATGATATTAGAGAAGGAGCTCTAAAAAGCAAATAACTTTAATATGTGAGCTTAAACATATAACTTTAAGTAATGATTTATCAGAAGATATTCCTGTCTTGTTATTTATGATTATTGTTGAAGGCCTCAAAACCTGGATGGCTTCTGAAGCCTGAAATTTCCATAGCAGAGGAATCTATGATTTGCTGTGAATCCTTTCAGCCCTCAATAGATGGGAAAAGATTGAAATGCTCTGGAGATGAGGCCTCTTTATTTTTTTAATGAAAGGCTGTATAATATATTTTCTGTATGGCTGCAGCAGCTGTCAGGGAGAGCATCTCAGTTCAGCTCTATTATGGGAGAAGCAATACCCCATCCTATGGCATCGAGATCCACTGAGGGGCCAGGACTGATTGACAGCTTGTCACCGTGACGTCTTATTCCATCTCTGTTATGGAGAAAATTAATGTCACACCACCCGCCTTATGACTCGCTGTCATCTTCGAACCGCTCACCTTTTATCAATGCTCTAAATAACATTTCAAGCCCATCGTCTCACGGTGGACAATCCGGTCAAGGGACATTAAATCGGATGACTGTGAAATGTCATAATAAAAATGGAATGCTAACAACTTCTTCTCTAAACTAGCTTCTCTGGTTTTTAAATGGTGACAAGGGGGAGCAAGGGTTCAGCACACCCGTTCTGAAAAGGTCATACAATCTCTCTTGGTCTGCTACCCAGTACTACTCTCCCCCTAACTGCTACCCACTTAAAAAAAGAGAGAGAAATAAAGAAAAAGAAGAAGGAAAGAAAAAAAAAGAAAGAGAAAGGAAAAAATACGGGGAAAAAGAACTAGTAGTCTTTTCTCAAACTGGAATGTCCAAATAATGTTTTACACCATAATGTCTATTTAATTTTTAGGGTTTAGAGGTTCACCTACAAATGTTTAAATGATTATAATGAAGTCATTCTCGAGGACTGTTTGAATAGTGATGTCAGTTCATTTATTATCCTGAGCACAACAGGTGAGAAAAAGTTAAATCCAGAATGTTATTAGTGTATGAAAAAAAATTAGCTAACTGATTATACTTCCTAAGATAATCACCTCAATTATAAAAGCACATCCTATCTCAGTTATAGGAGAGTTCCTCCATTTCACAATGCTCTCAAGAGAAATCAAATTGTTTGACGTCCTCTAATATACATAGGTGATTTGGATTCTCAGAATCTATAATGCTTACCATTCTTAGGAGTAACTTTCTCAAGCAGCACATCTTAATTTTATCAGACAACATTGAACCTTGCAATACTGCTCTGAAAGTACAGTACTGACATAGGTTGAAATATGTATTGTGAGTAATATTTGCTCATCTTGCATTTTCACATAATGTTTTACATTTAATGTAAGAAGTAAAATATTTGAACATTTATATAGTAACATAAATTGTGGAAAGTATTCACAGTATGAAGAGAAAGTGACCAGTTTAATAAAACCTATTTCAAGGGGGGAAATGCAGTAATAACAGCTGGGTAGATTATGCCTAAATTTCTAAGCTAGCTGTATCATTTAATGTATAGGATATTACTAAAATACTAATTCATCAAGTACAGCGTATACATAGTCAAAATTTTATACTGCTATAAAAAATCCATTTGACTATTTATGAAGATCCTTCCTTGGGAAGAAGAGAATCTGTCTTGGCAGTACCAAAATTTGAAATAATTCCTGTAATTATAATTATGTTTTCAAAAGATTGTGCACAATAGTTTAGCTCTGGGTTGGTTTTTAAAAATATGATGTTTTGCCTTGCTAAGTCACCTCTATTAAACTGTGTTTATGATAACACTATTGGTGTGTGAGTTGTACAAGCATTAACAGACAGCTGATTCAGAGGAGATATCCAGAATAAATTTGCTGAAGCGCACATCCTGCTAATCTGTTTGAAGAATATTGTAGAGCATTAGTACCAGCACTTCATGTTATCTGCACAGCCTGATAAGGTACATCTTTATTAAATTCAGTTATTGAAAGGATGTCAGTCAGCGAATAGGAATATTTTAAAATCTAAAAAAAATTAAGCAGTTCTTTGTTAGTCAGAGCTTGGTTTAATGGTTGAGTGTCTAGAGAAGCCTCCTAAACACCTGGCAGCATTGTACAATAAAAGCTTTGTAATTTTAAGTGGAAAAGCTCCCCACCACCCCCATCCTTCAAGGGTAGTGAGACATTTACTTTTTAGTGCTTTCATTAACAATAAATGGTGGAGTAAGAGCTCCCCTCTCTGTTGCTTCAATAAAACTACATAATAGCTGCTCGATAGTGTGAGGATGCTGGGAAATAGAACAATTTGGTTCAAAATGTTAGGAATTGGGAAAATCCAATTCATGTTACCATTCTGGGGATTTTCTGCCCAAACTCATTCTTTTGAGAGCAATCAAAAGGTGAGAACTCCTCATTTCCAATGAACTCTACCACTGAGCAAAAGAGAGGGCTTTTTCCAATCAGCTGAAAATGAAATCTATTCCTGTGCACTTAGTTACCACAACCTATCAATTATCATAAGTGGCACTAAACTCCATTTCATTTGGGATGAAAGAAAAAAAAGTTATTTGCATCTATAAAGAGCAAAGATCCATTTAAAAAGTAAAGCAATATTCTTTCAGATTAACAGAAAGCTTGTTAAAATCACAGAATAAAAATAATCGAATTTCAGTTCAAAGAAGGCACTGGAGAGCTGACTGACCCTGACTACAACAGCAAATGATGTAACTGCTCATATCGAAAGAAGGAAGCCTTTAGATTTTCAGAGCTTTGTGTGTTTCCATATCCCTCAGATAGCATGTGTTCTCAGAAATGTTTCTGACACTGCAGGTAAATTATTTACATTTTCTTCTAGTCACGTATGAACACTGAAGGATGAGTGTTACATACATGAGATAGATACATACATATCTCTTTAATATCGCCTCTCGTTCCTTCTGGTCCTCCAAGGAGTTTACAGAGAGGTCAGATATACTGACAGTAGCAGAGGCTGTCAGGGTGACCAGCAGCACCAGATGTCCTTCTCCCTCTTCCAGCTGTAACTCCAGCTTGTGAGTCTGTTCTCTACTGAGGGCTGACAGGTCGATCTGGCACCTAGAAACAAACATTTTGAATCAGCAAGTGGCTTTCTTCCCGAGATCAAACGGCAGCATTGCAGGCCGAAATGCTCAGAGCTATGTGAAAAATAAATCAGTGCAAATATTTTTTTCTGACCATTGGAAGGATTTATCTTTCCGCTGAGCAATATCTCTATCTAGCACTCAGACTCATCATAATACTCTATTATCTTCGAGTTTTCCCTGAAAGAAAAAGGGTGAGCTGTGTATTCTGGTTTAATTGCTTCCCAATTTTTAGGGCCCCCAGACTCAACGCTCATCATTCCAATGTTGGTGAGGTTTTGCCTAGAGAAAGACTAAAGAGATGAAAATGCAGTAAGAAGCCTAGGGGAGCAAACCCACCACCACAAACTAAGGGGGAGTTAGCAAAACACTAGTTAGAAAATGCTCATCTCCCAACATCTTTCCTTCCTCAAATATTCACTGAGCAGTGGATTTGAATCTACATTATCATTGTGGAAAGTGCTTAAAATTTTAAAATGTCAATATATTCAAAGTAACTCATGTAAATCTAAATAAAAATCAAGTAAAACATATGCAAATGGTAGAATGCGATTATGCATGACACTTGTTTTGCAGCAGCTACATCCCACAACAGTCCTCCCCTCCACCATTCTAGATGCCACTCTCACCTTGCAAACTCTTTTCATAAAAATGTCAATTGATTTTGAAGAGAAAGATAATGTGGTGACCGTAAGGCCAATAAAGTGAGAGGAAGGTGGCAGACATGAATAAATAGGCATTTAAAGACAGGAAATAGCCAATTACAAGAATAAATATGGTCCCATAAACTGAGTGTTAGGCTATCAGGGACAGATTAAATTCTTGCCTCCCTTCTTCATCCTCCCCCACTTCATCCCTTTCTATTCTCTATTGTTCAGCTGTTAAAATTAAACTGTGAATAGGACTATCATGTTCCTGATGGTTTCCAAGTATTTGCTCTAGCAATTTCACAGTCATCTAAGTTTGATACTTGACTTATATTCTGTATATTAAGTAACAAGTAGAGATAGAAGGGAATTGGCAAAGATGGAAGCAGCAGAAGAAAACTGATGGTCAGTGACAGAGATGCCTGTATACCCTGGAGTCCCATGGTTAAGCTGACAAGAACCTAGAACTATCTTTATATCAAGGAAAGATACACTGCTCCCAAAGCTGAAAAGTCATATCAAATTACTATCATTTTAAATAAAAGGCATATATTCATGTACTGTCTCTTTCTTGAATTTCATTCCCAGCTGTCTATGAGACACATCCAACTGGATGTCCTGAGTTTTGTTTTTTGTCTCTAGGTTCTGCTATTGTACCAAATATTCTTGTCTTCAGTTGAGTTCCCATGCATGCCAACATCTTCATGGTCCAAACTGTATTAAATGACTTCTGTCTTATCATGAAGTGGGACTCCTCCAATATGGATACCTCCCTGAAGATTTTTCAGTCACTTCAAACTCATTTCATGACTAATAGTTGGACCATGTTTATTTAACATGAGAGAGAACTGTCCAGGAGAGAGCTTTGACCAGATGAGGAGATTTTAGGCGTCTAGATTTATTTCCAGAGAATAGGTTTGAATCTTGTCTCTGACATTCACTGCAAAGAAGAGCATATCAACTCATTTTCCTTATCTCTGAAATGGTGGGGAGGTCAAAGCAACTTTGAGTTTTTGGACTCTTCCTTCACCTGAACATTCCCTAACTCATGAAGAGCATGGACCTTCTGGGATATCAGGGTCCTAATTATGATGCTCCCTACAATCCAAATTAGGTATCATGAGCAGTAAGCATAAATCGAAACACATATTCTTAGTGCCTTTCAGTCAAATGAATTCCAATTGTTTTAGAATATCATTTGTAAAATTTTCCTAATCCCCTTTCATGTCTTCTTCATCAAGGATTTCTGCAACCCATATATAGTAACATCATAAAACTGCACAAATGTGAGAAATTATGTGTATGGGTTGGTAGTTACTATTCTTCTCTTAGTAGCCTTAGAAAATGAGGTATCATTATATCCCACCCCCACTCCAACCCTTCCAACTATTACACGACCTCAAAATTGTGTCACTTGCAGCATGGCCTCCTTTGTGAATACTTCCTTATGGTCCATATCCTTTTATTTTTCTGCAATGCTATTTTCACTTTTACATGTAGGGAACAGTAATGCTAGGGCCCAGGTGTTGTGCAAAAAGAATAGTTATAAAAACATGAAAATAGTTATAAAAACTTATACAGCTCTTTCCCCATTTTTGCTTTTTTTCAGATTTATCTTTTGTTCTTGGAGTAACTATTTGCTTTTCTCTCTGAGCTTTTTGTAAATTTGCCTCTCCACTGATTTGGGGGATATTTGTTGGGATAATTCTGCTCCTAATTACCCACCATTCTTGTCCATAAAATGATTCCAAAACATTTTTGACTTCTTTAGTTGGTCATTTTGACCACTTCATCACTTTGCCAACTGAATAAGTATGCCATTTGTGCTTTTATCTAAATCACTAATAAAAATGTTAAGTAGCATAGGACCAAGCACAGATATCTGGGGTACTCCATTAGAGAGTTACTAGTTATTACTTAGTATGCAGTTATTCATGCCCTCATCACCTCTTCCCTGAACCATAGCTTTCTTTTATTACTAAAATTCTCCTCAATTATCAATTTATTTTCTCAGTTACTTATTTTCTCCCTCCTGCCTCCAAGCCCCTATTGGAAAAAAGTAGGAAAAGAAAAGCCCTTGTAACAAATAAACCTAGTCAAGCCAAATCAACTCCTATATTGGTTATTGGACAATAGCTTTCTATTTGGTATCTTATCTCAACTCTTTCCCAACTCTAATCCGTTCTCCACTCAATTTCCAATGTGATATTACTAGCATCTAGTTCTGACCATGTGATCTCTTCCTAAATAAACTCCAATGGCTCTGTATACTCAGGATCAAGTATAGTTCTTTGCTCAGCATTTAAAGGTCTTCACAACTGACCTCCGTTTTACTTTTCCTCTTCTTATACTTTGCTCTGATCTATGCACTCTACACTACCATACTTGATTTGTGTTATGCAGGACCTCTGGGCTTGGAATGTTCTCCTCTTTGTTTCTCTGGCTTCCTTCAAGACACAGATCAAATCTGATCTTCTTCATGAAGCCTTTCCTCATCTTCATGAGTTGCCTTCCTCTCTCAGATTACCTTCCTTTTATTCTGTATGTATCTTTTATGTACTTAGCTTTTTATAAGTTGCCTCCCTCATTATCATCTGAGAAGCTTGAAGGCAGGGTTTTATCAATTTTATTATGTGATAAGGTTACAAGCAAACAAATATATACATAACAAGCTATATACAGAATGAATAGGAAATAACTAGCAGAGGGAAGGCACTAGGATTGAGAGGTTAGGGAAGGCTTCTTAAAGAGGGTAGGTTTTTTTTTAAACCCTTGTACTTCGGTGTATTGTCTCATAGGTGGAAGATTGGTAAGGGTGGGCAATGGGGGTCAAGTGACTTGCCCAGGGTCACACAGCTGGGAAGTGGCTGAGGCCGGGTTTGAACCTAGGACCTCCTGTCTCTAGGCCTGACTCTCACTCCACTGAGCTACCCAGCTGCCCCAAAGAGGGTAGGTTTTTAGAGGCGATTTAAAGGAAGCTAATATGCAGGGATGCGGAGGAGAAATATTCTAGGCTTGGGGGGAAGGCAGAAAAAAATGCTCAAACCTGAGAGAACTGTAAGGAGTCCAGTGTCAGTGGATTTAAGAATATGTGACAAGGATAAAATATCAGAAGACTGGAAAGGTAGAAGGAGCTAGGTTAATGAAGAGATTTGAAGTAGGGACTTTTATTTTTGTTCTTGAAAGAGACAGGCAGCCACTGGAGTTTCTTGAGTAAGGGTGTGAAATGGTAAGATTTTAGGAAGATGACTTCAGTGGCTTAATGGAAGATGGATTGGAGTTGGGAGACATTTGAGGCAGACAGACCCACCAGCAGGCTATTCTTTACAATAATCCAGGTATGAGCTGATATGAGTCCGCATCACTGATGGCAGTATCAGAGAAGAGAAAAGGTGTATTTAAGAAATATTACAAAGATAAAACCAATAGCCTTCAGCAACAGACTGGCTACAGGGGTGGTGATAAGAGATGGCGGGGAAGAGAATCGGTCTTAGGTTGTGAACCTAAGGGATTGAGCAGATGGCATTATCTTTGACAGTAATAGGAAAGGTAGATGTCAGGGAGGGAATAGGGAAAAGGCCAATGTGTTCTGTTTTGGACGTGTTGAGTTTAAGATGCCTACCAAATATCCAGTTCAAAATATCTGAGAAGCAGTTGAAGATATAAGACTAGATGGTTAGCAGAGTGATTAGGATAAGATGATTAGATCTGAGAATCATCAGCTTAGTGATGGTAATTAAATCCATTGGAGCTCATGAGATCTCTAAGTGAATTAGTATTGAGGGAAACTCCATCCAAAGAGACTGAGAAAGAATAGTCTAATAGGTATAAGGAGAACCAAGAAAGTATCCTCAAAACCTAGAAGGAAGAGAGTATCAAGGAGAAGAGAATGATCAGCAGTGACAAAGGCTGTAAAGAGGTCAAGGAGAATAAAGGATTGAGATAAAGCCATTGGTTTTGGTAATTAAGAAATAATTGGTAACTAAAGTGAACAGGTTTGGTGGAATTAAGATGTTGGAAGTCAGATTCTAAAGAGTTGAGGAGAAAGTAAGAGTTAAGTGGAAATTTATTGTGATCCCCTTTTCAAAAAGTTTGGCCACAAAGGGCAGAAGACATATAAGATGACATAAAAGTTTCTGTAGAAATTAGGAGAGTAAGTTCATTTGGGTGGTATAGTAGAAAGTCTAGCAAGAGTGAAGGCTCAGCTGAGGTTGTATAACAAGTCCACACTGAAGTTTTCTTTCTTCGCCTTTGCTCAGGACATGTGTAGAAGTAAAAGTGGCAGATGGTGGGAGTAATCCAAGGCTGAGGTTTTGCAGGGCACAACTAGCAATATGATAATGGGCCTGTGGGGACAATAGGAGAGAACAGTGTAAAGCTGAATTGGTTCACTAAGGGTATGAGAGTGGGGGAAGGGGAAGGACTGGTGGGTAAAATGGCAAGCCTGGGAGAGAAACGAGAAGCTGAAGTAATGGAGATCACCATGTGGATAAAGAGTAGGGTTAGGTAAGGGAAGGCATAGGGAGAGATAGAAAGCCAATAGATTGTGGTCAGATAAGGGGATTCTCTAATTCTTAAATATGGAAGTGGCACAGTTTCAGATCTTAGATCAAAAGGATGATCATCTTTGTGTGTATCAGACCTGGGGTGGAAGAATTGGTCAGAGAAAGTGAATAGGTTGAGGAAATGAATGAAGGTACAGCCTGTACTGGAAAAGGTGGCCAGGGGGTATTATGTCATCAGGGAGAAGCCAAGTTTCAGTGATAGTTAAGATGTCAGAAGTACTGGGAGAGGCAAAGATGTGGAATGGAGAGAAGTTTGTTGCCAATGGAACAGGCATTCTAAAGGAATAGGTAATATTTGGCAGGAAATTTAGAGGAAGGATTGAGAAGGATGGAATAGCACATTACATGGTAGAGATGGGAAATGAGGTTTGGATGATGACCTACAGAGGTTTAGAGTTTCTTGGATATGTCAGGTATGACCAAGTGTGAGAATATTTATCACTGATTGGGAGGTGTCACTCCTATGGGCAGCTAGGTGATGCAGTGGATAGGGTGCTGCCATACATGGAGTCATAAAGACTCATCTTCTTGAGTTCAAATCCAGCCTCAAACACTTACTGTGTGACCCTTTGGGCAAGCCACTTAACGCTATTTGCTTCAGTTTCCTCATCTATAAAATGGGCTGGAAAAGGAAATGACAAACTACTCTAGTGCCTTTGTCAAGAAACCCCTAACTGGGATCACAAAGAGTCTGACATGACTGAAGTGAATAAACAACTACAACACTCCTCTCCTTAGGGAAAGCTGAAGGTACAGTTGGAGACAAATGCAGAATGAAATGAAAGAAACTTGGTCTGGTGGTCAGAATGAAGACCCCATTTCACTTCTTTCTCCTTCAGATGATGGAAATTAGGAAAGAAACAGCCTTTCTCTTCTGATTTTTCAAATCTCTTTTGCTTATTCCTTTGTTGATTTTTTAGTTTTTTAAACTTTATGTCCAGATAATTAATCCTTTCTTTTTCTATTCAATTAACATATCTCTTCAGAGATATAATTCTCCTTCTGAGTATTCCTTTACGTGTATTCCATAAATGTTGGCCCATTATGTCACTGTTAAAATTTTCTTTAAAATAGTTATTATTTCTATGATATGTTCTTTAATCCATTCATAATTTTTAAATTGTTTTAAAGGCTTTCAAAATACTGAGTTTTTAGAAATGTTAGCCTTGACTAAGCCTAAACACATGCAAGCACTGAATAGTCTTTTCTTTATGTATTTGTTAATTTTATTTATGTTTTCTTTATATGGTTTTTGCATGTCATATATTCTATTATCCTCTGGTTTACTTTATAGACAAAAATCAAATTCCTTCATTTTGATCAAATTGGTTTTTCATTGAATTTGTATAAAACTTATTCAGAATGTTCCTTTAGGGCTCAAATGCATTTCCTTTATTTTTTGGAACATTATATTCAAATTTATCTCAATTTCTCAGAAATAATTAACATTTAATGATTATTATTTATTTTCTTCAGTTTGTGAAGGTATTTTTTAGTATTTTTAGTTTTTCTCAATCATGAAAATTCCTGATAAGTTAAATTTGATATTTCTCACTGTTGGAATTCTGTAGATTCTACTCAATTCTATTATCCTTTTTGTTTCTATTTCCTTCCTTCCTTCCTTCCTTCCTCTCCCCCCCCCCTCTCTCTCTCCCCCTCTTCCTTTCTTTCTCCTCCTCAAAGTGGCTTCCTGAAGCATGGAAATAAGATTTTTTATTTTATTTTGTTTTTCTGAAGCATCTGAAATATTTAAATTATCTCTTTACATTTCATCTTCAAACTCAGTTTCCTTTTCTTATGGATATCATATTTGTCCAATCTTTTAGTTTTTAAAAATTTTTTGTTCAATTTTTCTCCTAACTCTGAATTTTTGTGTTTTAGATCTATATTTATAAAAAGAGACTCTATTGTTTCAGAGAAAGTCTTTGTCATTGCTTTAAATTTTCTAATCTTGCTTGTTTTTTGTTAAATTTTTTGAGAGTTCTTTATACTCCAATTTCCATTTTTACTTCTTTTAATCATTTCATTGTTTGTCTGGAACACTGAAAAAAAAATTTTTTTTTTTTGCCATTGTACTACCATTTTGAGCTTCTCATTAGGGCTATGGTGGCATTTCCCCTTTTATCAAGTACTTTTCCATTTTGTGGAGTCCATTTTTCACTTCATGGTATTTATTCATTTTTTGTATTGGAGTTTTTTCTTTTTTTTTCATTGTTTACTCATTTTTAACCCTTACCTTTTGTCTTGGTATCAATTCTAAGAGAGAATAAGAGCAAGCGCTAAACAATTGGGATTAAATGGCTAGTGCATGGTCATATGTCTAGGAAGTGTCTGAGGATAAATTTGAACCCAGGTCCTTCCCACCCTGCCTGGCATTCCCTCCACTGTGCTACCTAGTAGCCCCTTTCTGTATGATTTTTTTTCTGTAAAATTTTCTTGTGGTGAATTCTTTTCTATGCCTTCTTTTTTTGCTTGCTGCTATTCTACTTGTCTCATCTCTTGCTACTTAAAAATGATGAAGGGAACTGAATTTAGCTACTCTTTTAATCAGTCATTTTTCTGGGTTCTCCTTTTTTCTAATTAGTTGTTCTTGTTTTGCTTTTCCCCCTTTGTGTTTAATTGATACCTTTATAGCTGTTCTGATGTGTTTTGATTTGCCAAGACAGAGGTGGGTTTATACCATTTCTTTCAAGAGAACTTCATGTTGCACTAAGCTTATGACAGAGGTTCCAGATGGGCAACTCTCTGTTTATACTGGAAACCAATATTATCATTGGCTGCTATGTCTTATCCCTTTGATTGTGAATATGTCTTTTTCTTCATCCTTTTGCCAATTTTCTATGACAATACTTAAAAAAATAAATCATTAATTATTGTAATTGAATTACATATCATTGTCTCATCTTTTTTCCTTCTTCCAGTCATTAATGCTGATCTTTATTTTAAAAAAAGTTGATGGTTAAGAGGCAGCTAAGTGACTCAGTGAACTGAGAGCCAGACCTAGATATGGGAGGTCCTGGGTTAAAATTTGACCTCTGACACTTCCTAGCTGTGTGACCTGGGCAAGTTACTTAACCCCCATTGCCTAGCCCTTAAGTCTTCTGCCTCAGAACCAACACATAGTATTGATTTCAAGATGGTAGGTAAGATTTAAAAAAAAAAAGCTGGTAGTCAAACAGGTGATGACTTCCAAAAATGGCAATTGATCATTTCTAGCTATGTAGTCAGTTTAATTTCTTATGATGCTAGTTGGTATTTTCCATATCTGCAATGTTTGAATCTTTAAATTAAGCAGATTCTCAGGTAATTATAAATAAGATGCCTCTACAAAGTCTGTGAACTTTTTGACTGTTTTTTATTCTGAACCATATTTAGCAACTTTTTTTTGCTGTCCTTCCCAATGCACAACTCAGTATGGTCACTTAATTTGGAAGAGCTTATTAAGATTTTTGAAATAAATAAACAAATAAATAAATAAATAAATAAATATATATACACACGCATATATATATATATATACATATGGAACATAAATTACAAATAGAAATATTAGCTAATACTCATTTATTTAAACTCATTTCTTCCCAAAAGCACTTTTGAAATTTACAATTCTTTTCCTTTTCTTACTGTGCTAATTTTAATAGCTGTTTCTCTGGTAATACAGTTTCTGTCACATAATGGATGTGTATGTGTGTGTGTGTGTGTGTGTGTGTGTGTGTGTGTGTGTGTGTGTGTGTGAAAGAGAATCNGTGTGTGTGTGTGTGTGTGTGTGTGTGTGTGTGTGTGTGTGTGTGTGATATGATCCTTGGAGCTTTAAAAAATAAAGGAGTACAGTTTAGACTGTTTTCTTATTTTGCAGAAAATATTTTTCTTCTCTTTCAGGCTTCCAGTTCTCAAAGTAACTGATAGCAAAAAATCCAATGAGCAATTGGAAACATTTCCCTTTGTACATATATAGTTTTCACTATATTTCTATTAATGTGTCATTATGTTGTGTTGACAACTCTGGCTCCTTGAAAACTATTTTTTGGTAAAGCCCAAGCTCTAGCTAGTCTTACCAAGTCAGAAAAACTTCTTAATCTTTCTGACCTTGTGAGAAGTAAAACTATTGTTACTTAATAACTAATACAAGTAAGTTTGCAAAGCCTAAGACACTAAAATCATGAATCAAATGTTAAAGAGTCTTAAGGGACTTCCAAAGCCAACTAGCCCAACATGTGATAGAACAAAAACTTTGTCTAGATCAGTAGTTCCCAAACTTTTTTGGCCTACTGCCCCCTTTCCAGAAAAAATATTACTTAGAGCCCCTGGAAATTAATTTTTAAAAAATTTTAATAACAATTAATAGGAAATATAAATGGACCTGTAGCCATCACCGCTCCTCTGGATTGCTGCAGCACCCACCAGGGGGCAGTGGCACCCACTTTGGGAATTACTGGTCTAGATGTTATCTGATGAATGTTCATCTGGTCTTTTCCCAAAAACCTTTAGTAAGGGGGTACTGCATCATGCCCCAGGGCAGCTTATTCCATTTTTTGATAAAGTTGATTGCTAAGAGGACAAATTCAAATCTGCTTCTCTACAAATTTTCTGTTTCTTGTTCAGAGACTACTCATAACAAATCCAGTCTCTTTTCACATCACACTTCTCCCTTCACATCTTCATTTTTCCAAGTTAAATGTCCTCAGTGACTTCAATTCATTTTCATAGGCATGAGCTTGAAGATGTGCCCTGGAAGTTGCCCCTCTTTATACTCTCAAAATGGCACACAAAGAGATCACTTGGTGGGGAGATTGTTATACAACTCATTTTGGGGTGGAGGCATGTCCAACTACATTGGCGGATGCAGTAGACACAACAAGGGAAAAAAATGAAATCTTGAACTATTGAAGTAAGTCTATTCACGAATCATGTATTATATTTATAATGTATTTTGCCACAGGAATCATACAACTAGAGCAAACATAGTCAGTTGCTGTCCCCATCAACTTATAAGGCGATTGATTTAAAGAATGCTGTAGGCTACTAATACATTTGCTAAATTTCATGATATGCAGAAGCTTTCAAAACATCACAAGATGCAACAAAATGCTTAATACTGCTATTTCTCCAACTTTTATCAGATGTCCTCATTGTTCAATTGTTTTTGGGGAAATACTTATATTTCAGCATAATTCCACACAATTGTTAAATTCCCCATGCAATGACTACCAAGATAAACTGCTGTACCTGTTCTTTTTTGTTGTTGTTGTTGTTTCTTTTTAAACCTTTTCTCTTAGAACCGATACTGTGTATTGCTTCTAAGGCTTAAAAGTGGTAAGGGCTAGGCAAAGGGTGTTAAGTGACCTGCCCAAAGCCATTTAGGAAATGTCTGAGGCCAAATTTGAACCCAGGACCTCTCATCTCTAGGCCTGGCTCTCAATCTAGTGAGCCACCTAGTTGTAACTTAACTCTTATTGCACAAAATTTGTGAAGGGAAACTAGCCTATCCCATAAGAAATATCATGCCAACAAAACTTATGGAGAGCATCTCCTGAAGACATATGTAAAATAAAACAAACAAAAAAACTAAGAAAAGGAAAAAGGGAATTGAAACCCTCAATAGATGTGGTTTAGTTTCAGCTCATCCTGAAGAATGGCAAGAAAAGTCAGTGGCAGGGCTCCATTATTCATTTAAATATTATTCGATTTCTTTTAATGAAATATTTTATTTAGCTCTTGGTAAGAAAAGAAATGGGAGGAATATAAATATTTTATAATAAAAATAAAAAACTCCCTCCAGTTTAAGATTTCCCGACTAGTATATGCCATTGTGTCTTTAGATTAATAATGCAGAGGTGTCTCTCTCATTCCACTCTTATTTATGTCGAATGTAAAAAAAAATCTTTGTAGTGTAGGTGCAGCAAATAAAAAATGTCTACAATCAGAATCCAGCAAGTGTCAAATCCTCAAATTAATTCGGTCACTTCAAAAGTACTTACCTTTGGTTTTAAAATGTTAATTAAGTCAAAGAAATGTTTTTAAGAACTTCATTCGCCAGAGCACTCATATATAGGCATACATATATTCAAATACATATGCATGTATTAAAGGACATTGTTCCTTACCCATAACTTGCCAATTTGGAATACATTTTCCTTATAACTCTGATAAACCATATATCATTAATGAAAATATAGCTGAAAGGAAACTCTTTAAGTTTCTATTTATGGTCCTTGATTATCATGGGCAGTGCCAACTCATGGCCACAGATAACAATGAGACAGATAGCATTTAGGGTAATCCAGCAGCCTAAAATATATGCTTCCAAATCAATGACATTTTAAAGATAAACAAGAATTCTTTACACTAATAAATAATGCTATAAATCTCACTGTACTGGACCGCAAACAACTCGCGCTGAATAAAATGGCATGACATGGGATTTACTTATCCTGTATGTTCATAAAAACAACTTGTTCTGTGACAGCCCTCATTCTTGGCAATTTACTGCAGCTGTCTGCAGCCAATTTGTTCACATTATGGCTATGCATAAAGGTGTAACAATGATGGGGATTTATTAGCTGATTATCATAAAGGTGGCAGTCAGTCTCTCCTTCCAAAATACAGGTGAAAAGAAAGTTAAATAATTATATGGGGATTAAAATCATTTCACTCTCCCTTGGAGTTTGTAACTTAGTAATAGTCATTTAGTAATAGTTAATCTCTCCCAGACACTTCCAAGCTGGGTGACTTTGGGCAAGTCACTTAACCCCAATTTGCCTAGCTCTTTCTGCTCTTCTGCCTTAGAACTGATACTTAGTATGGATGCTAAAACAGATGGTAAGCATTAAAAAAATTACCTTAGTTAATTGTTGTTTAAGTTTCCTATATAGTATACATTACTTGTATCAACTTGCAGGTATGCCAATGGTTAGTGATTTTGATTAGAGGTGTGCAAAGTACTTATTGGATACTCTGAGGAGTCATTCACATTGGCTTCTATTCTCTTTGCCTTAAATAAATTCTTATTAGAGATAATGTGCATGATAGTATTTTGGTGAGGGCAAAGGATACTTGTTCAAAAGGTTCATAGGTATGCTTTTAGACAGGTGAGAAATTTGGAAATGTCAATTACCCATTTCTGGAAACTATTTTAAAAAATTTTAATGTTTTAAAATTTTTTACCTTTTGTCTCAGAATCAATATTATGTATTGGAACCAAGGCAGAAGAGAGATAGAGACTTGGTAAGAGGGGTTAAGTCTTCCCTAGGGTAACACAACTAGGATGTGTCTTGAGTCCAGATTTAAACATAGAACCTCCTGCCTTTAGGTCTGCCTCTCAATTCACTGAGCCACCCAGCTGCCTTCTCTGAGAACCATATTTAAATTCTTTCACATTTTCACACATACACCAAAAAAAACCTTCTTACTACTTTCCATGTCCTAGAAACACTGGAATGGGGTGGGGCTTGATTTATGCACATGATAGGGACTAATAAATACTTATAAATTGTTTTGCTGGTGGCTCTAATTTTCTGTCTAAACATTTTTTTTTTGCTCCATTTAAAAAAAATTCTTACAGCAGGGCAGGAAAAGGTCACATTCATTTGGACTGAATCAAATTCTAGGCTATATATATATATATATATATATATATATATATATATATATATACATATATATATAAACAGAATTAGTTTTTACTTTCAAGCTCTCACAATTGCTGAGTTGTTTAGTTTTCCCTTTCATAAGTGTGATCTTATTCATGGATTATTGTTTCCTACTGGTATCATTCTACTTTTAAAGCACTTATAATACTCTTTATATTTTTTTTAGCTAAGAGAATTAATAATTTCTATGCCCAATGAACAAAGATGGGAATGTAGCGAGAGGAAAAATGTTGCAAAGTCTCTTTCATTAGGTCAGTTGAGTTAGAAGATGTCAATCTCCTTTGCTTTGGGCAGGTATTTTTTTTTTTTTGCATTTGTAGGTGTTATTGATGTTTTCATGTGCCTCATGTCACCCTTGTTACATCATTACAGTTTATAGCATAATGAAAGCATGCCATTTTCTGGTTTTTTTTTTCTAAACATTCTTAAAGTGTTTTTTTCTTCCACATCTATATACTGGACATTTCTCTTTAGGGGTATAGATTTATAGATGAAATGAATAGTAGATGTTTTTTAATCTAAATATAGAATAGAGAATTGAGACCCGGGGTGTTGTCCAAGGTCACATAGGAAACAAATGATAGCACGTGTCTCTAAATTCAGTTCCTATCACTCTAAATCCCATGCTCCTTCCAATGGATCTCACTGCTTTGCCCAATGCTTTATTCTAAGTCTTTGTGGATCCTGGGAATAGAGATTATGTTTTGAGTTTCCTATTCCAACCTCTTTGTCATTCATTCCTGCATTCAATCAACAAGCATTTATTAAAAGGCTACCATATACTAGTAACATAGGTAAGAGCAATATAGATGAGAAGGAAAATATTCCCTGACTTCAAGGAGCATATAGTCTTCTGGGAAGATACAACATGTTCACAGATAAGTAAATACATTATGCATACATAATGAATAGAAAGTGATTTCAGGGGCAAATGTCACTCACTAATAAAGAGAAATAGGAAAGGCTTCTAGAGGAGGTGAGCATTTGATTTGGACCTTGAAAAGAATAGGATCTCCAAAGACAGATATGGGGAGAGAGGATTCTGAGTATTCAGGGCCAACTGTGAAAAGTCATAGACTTGGGAGATAAAATATACTATATGGGGGACAGCTAGTTGGTTAGTTTGGTTGGAGTGCAGCTACATAATGTGTAATCAGCCTGGAAAGATATGTTGTAAACAGATTGGAGAGGGTTATAAATGCCGAACAAAGTTTCTGCTTTCTCCTAGAAGCAACAACGAGCTAAGTAAGCTTCTTGAACAAAAATGTGACATGGTTAGACCTGTGTTTTAGTAATATCAATTTGGCAAGAGTATAGAGGATTTATTAGAGAGGGGGAGAGAATGTTGCAGGAAAACTACGGCAGCAGTCCATGTGAGAGGTGATTAGAATCCAACAGAGGTTGGTGGTTTTATGAGGGGAGAAATGAGAACAGATGTAAGTGATGTTGAGAAGATAGAATGGGTAACTTGGAGACTGACTGAATATGAGGGGCAGGGAATGAGAATGAAAAGTTGATTTAATAATTAAGTGTAAAATATTACTTAGATTTTAAAAATCACCTTCATTATTGCAGGCAAACAGAGGTGAAGTTTGATAGCAGCTAACCTTAAAAAGAACTTTCCACTAGCTTGCTGGTAGAGATTAACATGCAGGATGAGACCCCTTATTATCTCTCAGAGGCACAGCATTTTCTGAGGTGAGTTAAAACATTCCACCCAAGTGCTTAATGAAAGCAAATTGGAGAACAACTGGGTATTTTAGAATTAAAGGATCAAAGAAATCTCAAAGTTGGAAAGAACCTCAGATATCATTTTAGCCTAATCCCTCCCTGAAACATAAATCCCCTCTACAACATCTCTGGCAAGGGATTTATGTAGTCACTACTTAAAAACCTCCAATGCCAGGTCACTTATTTCTTTCCCAAGGTAGTCCATTCTTTTTATACTTAAAACAGAAATTTATTTATTTTAATATTCTTTAAAAAAATTCTGACTTCTAAATTCTTTTCCTCCCTCTAGGCCTTCCACCAGCCATTGAGAAGCCAAGCAATATATCAATTATACATGTAAAATAATGTAAAGCACATTTCCATATTAGCCACATTGCATAAAAGCAAGAAAAATAAAGTGAAAAAAATTATATATCAATCCATGTTCAGAATTTTTCAGTTCTTTCTCTTTAGGTAGATAGCAGTTTTCATCATGAGTCCTTTATAATTGTCTTGGATCATTGTATTGTTCAGAGTAGCAAAGTCTTTCACAGTTGATCATCTTTACAATATTGATGTTACTGTGTACAAGGACCTTCTGGTTCCATTCACTTCATTTGACACTGTTTCAAATCATATGTCTTTCCATGTTTTCCCCCTCCCCATTTCTTATAGCAAAATAACATTCCATCAAGTTTATACACCACAACTTGTTCAGTCATTCCCCAGATGATGGGCATCCCTTCAATTTCCAATTCATTACTATCACAAAAAGAGCTGCTATAAATATATCTGTACATATAGATACTTTTCCTTTTTCTTTGATCTTTTTGGGATATAGACCAAATAGCAGTATTGCTGAATCAAAGAGTATGCATTTTTATGGCCCTCAGGTATAGTTCCAAATGCTTTGTTAGAATAGTTGGATTAGCTCACAGCTCTACCAAGAAGGTACTGTTATATCTATTTTCTACCCCCCCTCCCCAGCATTTGTCATTTCCCTTTTCTGTTATGTTAGCTAATGTGATAGATGAGAGATGGTACCTCAGAGTTGTTTAAATTTATATTCATCTAATCAATGATGATTTGGAACATTTGTTCTTATGTCTATATCTATGTTAGCAGTGTTTTCTTCCTCTGAAAACTGTTTATATTATCTTACCATTTGTGATTTGTGAAATAGCTCTTATTTTTACAAATTTAACTCAGTTCCCTTGATATTTAAGAAATGACCCGGTTAACAGAGAAATTGGCTGTAAACATTTTTAATATTACTTCATTGTTTATGGCACCTTTCAGCAAAATGTATTTTCCCTGATTATCTCTTTTACTTAGGGCTATTTTTGCTTCTGCTTTGTCTGAGAACAGGATTGCCTCCTCTGCCTTTTTAATATCAGATGAAGCATAACAGATTCTGCTCCAGTTCCTCATTTTAACTCTGTTAAAATGTGTGTGTATGTGTGTCTATTTCAAATGTGTCTCTTGTAAACAACGCATTGTTGCATTTTGATTTCTAATGTATTCTGTTATCCACTACTGTTTTAAGGGTAAGTTCCTCTTATTCACATCCACAGTTATGATTACTATGTCTTTCCCTCAATCCTATGTTCTTCTGTTTATCTTTCTCTCATTCTTTTTACCGTGCCCCTCTGCTTCTGACCACTGAGCATCTCTCAAGCTACCCTTCCTTTTATTACCTCCTCCTTTCTTTTATTTCCTTCTACTTTCCTGTTGGGTCAGATAGATTTCTATACCGAACTGGGTATGTATTTAAACACATATTCACACTTATGCATATACATACAAATATATATTCCAGTGCCTACATATATGTGTTTAAGTATGATATGTATTCTTCCCTATGAACCAATTCTGATGAGAGTGAGGTTCAAGCATTGCCCACCACCCTTCATTTTCCCCTCCACTGCAAAAGCTGTTCCTTGCATAATTCTTTTATGAGATGATTCCACCCCTCCCATCATTCCCCCTTCTCCTAGTGTATCCCCTTTTCTTAGTACTTTGCTTTTTTTAGTTCATTCCAATATAATAAACTTTTAGTCATGTCTTCTATCTATGTAGCCTCCTTCTAACTTCCCTAATAATAAAGTTCTTAGTATTATCTTTCTATATAGGAATATAAATAGTTTAACTTTGAGCCCCTTTATGATTTCTCTTTCATGTCTATCTTTTTTATGCTTCTCTTAAATCTAATATTTGAATGGCAAATTTTTAAGTCAACTGTAGCCTTTTCATCAAGAATTCTTAAAAGTCCTCTATTCTATTAAATATCCATTTTCCTCCTACAGATTTATACTCAGTTTTATGGAGTAGATTAATTTTTGACTGTGCTTTCTGGAATATCACATTCCAAGCGCTCTTTTCCTTTAATGTGGAGGCTGCTAAATTGTGTGTGATTCTGATTATGGCTCCAATATATTTGAATGATTTGTTTTTGATTGCTTGCTGTGTTTTCTCCTTGGTCTGGAGGTTTTGCAATTTGACTCTAATATTCCTATTAGTTTTCATTTTGGGATCTCATTTGGGTGGTGAATTCTTTTAATTAACATTTTACTCTCTATGTCTAAGATTTTGGGGCAGGTTTCATTTATACATCTTGAAATAAGCTGTCTTAGAGTTTAGTGGTTTTTTTTTTTTTGGTTACCATGGATTTTAGGTAACCCAATAATTCTTTTAAAAAAATGAACAGGGGGCAGCTGGGTAGCTCAGTGGATTGAGAACCAGGCCTACAGAAGGGATGTCCTAGGTTCAAATATGTCCTCAGGCACTTCCCAGTTGTGTGACCCTGGGCAAGTCATTTGACCCCCATTGCCTGCACTTACCACTCTTCTGCCTTGGAGCCAATATACAATATTAACTCCAAGACAGAAGGTAAGGTGTTTTTTTTTTTTAATTAACACCTTTACCTTTTATCTTAGAATCAATATATGTATTGGTTTCAAGGAAGATGAGTGATAAAGGCTTGGTAATTGAAGTTAAGTGTTTTTCCCAGCGTCACATAGCTAAGAAGTGTCTAAAGCCATATATGAACCCAGGACTTCCCATCTCCAGGTTTGGCTCTCCATTCCCTGAGCCACCTCACTACCCCAGTCCAGTAATTCTTAAATTATCTCTCTTTGATCTATTCTCCAAGGCAGCTGTTTTTTTGGTGAGGTATTTCACATTTTATTCTTTTTAATAAATCCTTTTGACTTTAATTGTTTTTCAATGTCTCATGGAATCAGTAGTTTCCACTTGCCCATGCGCTTTTGTATATTTTCTCCCATTTGGCCACTTTTGCTTTTTCAAGAATTCATTTCTTCAGGGTAGTTTGTGCTTCTTTTCCATTTGGCCAATTCTTTTTCAAGAAGCTCTTTTATTCAGTGAATTTAGTGCCTCTTTTATCATTTGGTCAATTCTGTTTTTAAGGTAATAGTTTCTTCAGTATTTTTTTTTGGTTCCTCTTACCAAGATATTAAGTTCTTGAATCATTCTCATTTCTTTTCCTAAAGTTTAATCTACTACTCTTAGGCCTTTCTTTAATCCTTACAGAAATTCATGTTGGGCTTAGGAACAATTTGAATTTTTCTTTGAGGTTGGGTTATAGCTATTTTCACAATATTGTTGTCTTGTGGATTTGTGTCTTGATCTTCACTGCCACCATCATAGATTTTTATGGCCAGGTTCTTTTTGCTCATTTTCCTACCTTATTTCTGGGCATCAAACTTTACATTAAAGTTGAGCCCTGCTTACCTAGAGTTGGGGAGGCACTGTCCCAAGCTCTGGGCTTTTTTGTACTATTTCATATGTAGTTCTAGGGGTGGGTGTGGGTTTCAAGTTTTCAGTGCTTCAAAGGTGAGAGGTGTGATCACTGATCTTCTGGTCTATGCCATTTCTTTAACCAGGAAAGGCTCCTGCTTCCCTCTAGCCACAATTACTAGTACTTCTCTCAGCCCTGTAACTGTGACCCAGAACTCTGTATAGGCAACAGAATTGCCAAACAGTACTCACTTCTATGCTGAGTAATAGCTCAGAGTCTACTGTAATTGCTTTCTGACTAGCTGTTTGACTCCTTTACTGTCTCTGGACTAAGAGCTCTTGAAACTACTGTTGCCACTATTGTAGACACCTCCATAGTCCATCACCCATGGTGCTGCTGACTGCACTTTGCCTGATCTTCATCCTGGAAACAGAGACCTCTCCTGATAACCTCCTAAGTTGTCTTGGGATAGAAGATTGTCTCCGCCTGATCTTTTGTTGATGCTGCTCATTTTAAAGTTGTTTGGAAAGGAATGTTTGGAGAATTTGGTTGGGTTGCTACCTCTGTTCCACCATCCTAGCTCCTTGAGTCCCCAGCTCATTCTTTTTTTTTTTTCCAAATAGTTCTAGAATTGGACATTTCTTGATATTGTGATAAATCATTTTCTCTGATGTTTCTACTAATATCCTATAAGCTCAAAGAGAGCAAGATTCCAGAGGAAATGAACTCCTCTCTGGCGTTCTCTTAAACCTGATGACTGCTCTATTCACATTTTAAATGAGAGTATTGCTACTTGTATTTCTTATATCAAAGAGTTTAAAAATTGCTTTGCAAACCCAAAATGTTATATCAACATGTTATTATTATAATTACCAGTAAGCCCAGGTTTCAATTCCATGGTGCCCCCTTTAGGGTTTAAGGTGTACTCATGGTACTAATTTTTTGAGGATTCTCAACACACTAGATCCACTGTAAGCAGAAAACCTTAGGGATATCTTTCTTCTATTTTTTTCTCATAAAGTAAAAAACAAATTCTTAAGATATTTAAAAGGGAGTATAACAGGAAGTAAAATAACTAAAGGTCATAGTGAATAGGATTTTGGACTTAGACTTAAGAAACCTCAATTTGAATTCGGCCTCTCACACTAACTAGCTATTTGAACCTGGGAGCCACTTCACCACTGTCATTCTCATCTGAAAAATGGGAATAATAATACTTTTTATCTCCTGTCGTTGTTATGTGGATCAAATAAGATAATTTATGTGAAGTTCTTTACACATATTAAAGAGGTATATAGATGCTAGCTATCACTATAACTATCATCATTATCATCATCATCATCATTACACTAAAGGTAATACAATTTTAGGGTGGGTATAATAATTGATGGAAAGGATAATAGTTTTCAGTTTTATGTAAAAGTCCTTAGAATATTTATTTGCTTATCTTTTTTTCTTCTTGCCTTTCCTCTCCTTAGTTTGGTTCTTAATATTTACTTCATTCTATTTGCAATTAGATGTTATTCATTCATGGTTCTCTAAATATGCTTTTCAAATTCTCAATATGGTGTCTACCCTGAGACTTTTCTTATACATATCCAACAAGGGGGTGTGCTAGAGCCAGTTCAAACTGGGGCCAATTGTTAAAATTTCAAAGCAAGCATTTATACCTTGGAAAGAGACAAATATCATAAGTCTGGGCATGATTTATTGTTTTATTGACTGCCTAGTCTTAAGAAAGTGATGGAGAAAATATTAACAGTGCAGATTAATCTTAAAAGTGTGTCATGTGTACATTTCCTGTCCTCCCCAGCCCCTCCAAAGAGTCAGATGTTGAACATTTACCAGCACATCCCTTTTCCCATCACAGCATTCTCAGAATCATTTATTCCCTGACCATGGTGGGAAAAAGCCTATTCTACACCCTTCTCCTTCCCCAAGAAGTTGGAATTCTTTGGCCCTATTGGGGCAACTCGGTTTCTCAGAGAAACTTGATTCAATGCTTTATGAAGTCACCTCTTTTCATGGCTTTGGCCTCTGTACCCATATGCTCCTTATAGAAGGCTTCTCCCAAAATAACTTGTTCTTTAAATATGAAGCTGGACAGCAGTGCAGCTTAACCTGTACATTGGAAAATTATTTTGACAGCTCTGTGGAGGATGAATTGGAGAGGGGAGAAACTAGAAACAGTGAGATTATGGAGTGAATAAAACAGAAGATAAAAAGTATTAAGGACCTCAAACTGGTGGGTTTCTTAATTTCTCTGAGTCTCAGTTTCCTTGTCTGTAAAATTAAGGGGGTTGAAATAAATGATCTCTGAGGTCCTTTCCATGTAATCAGCTAAATTAAGATTTATATATTTATGTCATATGAATCCTAGCCTTTAACTTGAACCATTGCATTATTAGATTAATACTTTTTTACTTAATTTTTTACTTCTTTTTACTTAATTACTACTCTTCATATAATAAAGCAGAGTGGCTCTTTAAGGTTTCATGAATATCTAAAGAGATTCTAAAGTTCCATCCTTTGTTGTACCTTGAAAAAACAGTGTTTTTATGGTCATTACCGAAGGGTTTATGAAAATGGTTTACTTTCTATGAATAGACACAACTGTATATTTAAAAAATTCAAAAGATTCCCTTATCCCTATTTCCAGTGCTTCCAAACAAGAGAGTTCTGCTATGTGAAAGAAACCATTTGTCTCTGCATCCTTTTACATAGAATTCTCCAGGTAGGAGAGTTTCTATCCATCAACTGGTCAAAACTGCCATCTACTGGTCAATACTGAGATCTGCCTTTCAGTCCTTTGCAATGAAAAATAAATAGAGAGAGCTTGTGTCCTCTGGTGAAGTCCTACATTTCCTTCATAATGATAAGAGTTGGTTATGAGAATTAAATTTAAAACAAAACCCATCTTTTATAATCTACGTCCCTCCAGAGTGAAATAAAAAGACTGACTAGCACAAACCTGCCAATAAAATCATCCCTCTTCCCAGCATCTTTGTCCCATGCAGTAATATCAATAATTCCTCCTCGCTCTTCATAGAGATGAAAGTCAAACTGTTCTCTCCACTGAGGATTCAATGTTTTTGGCATAATCTGGAAAAAGGAACAAGAAAGTAATTATTGCTTTATAATTGAAGCTCCTCTTGCCTGTGATGCAAAATGAAAATTTAGGTACTACTAGGAAATCATATGAACTTGTTAAGAGCTTCATTAAAAAACAAACAAATACCCCCCCCCCCAGAAACCATGAATAATGGGGCACATTTACCAAGTTTACTACTACAACCAAAAAAGGAGAGTCTGAATGATGGCCTGTTCTGAAAAATAAACCATGTTTCTCTTGTGGGAATAATCTCACCTTTGGCCATTCTAAGTGAAAGGTGGGAGACAAAGCTAGATCATAATTTTAGATTCAGACTGAAATATTTCTAACTTAGGAAGGAAAAGAGGCTGAAAACCTCATTTACACAATATGAATGATTCTCTATAATAATAGTCACTTAGAGGAGTTATCATGTTATGAAGAGGGAAGTTAGATTTCCCAGAAATTTTTTGTTGATGTCACCTGGCTATTCTGACTCTGACTGTTTGGTGAAACGGACTAAACAATACAGAAACTAGACAGCTGCTATAGTGACTTTATTTTAAGCTTTGGCAGGGGCTTGTGTGGGTACTAAGTTCCTTCTATTAGAAAAATGACCATTTTTTCTAAGTCGCTACTAAAGTTCCAAAGAAATAGTTTTCTGCTAATTTTTAGGTTTGTTGTAATTATAAAACAACCCCATTTTAACACAATTTAAATGAAATCAAACCAGCAAATAGCTATTAAATGTATTCAAATCATTTGTTAATAATAATGATTATTATTATTATTATTAAAATTTTTTCCTTTCCATCTTAGAGAATCAATTTTGTGTATTGGTTCCAAGGTAGAAAAGTGATAAGGGCTAGGCAAAGGAGACAAAGTGCCTCACCCAGGATTACACAGAGAGGAAGTATCTGAGGCTAGATTTGAACTCAGGACCTCCCATTTCTGGGCCCCGTTCTCAATCCACTTAGCCACCTAGATGCCTCCTAAAATTAATAATTATTGTAGACTAAAGAAAGGAATTTAGTAGAAGTAGCATATATAGGATTTGAACCTAGGACCTTTTGTCTCTAGGCCTGGCTCTCAATCCACTGAGCTAGCCCAGCTGCCCCTACTTTAGGTTGCAGTTTCTTTAGCAGATGTAGTTTTTTTTTTTTTTACAGGGTGGGGTTGCTAGCCCCACGCCCAACCCTCCTCCTTTTTCATCTGGGCTAGGGACCCTCATTGGCCCAGGAGTGGTAAGGGTGGGCAATAGGGGTCAAGTGACTTGCCCAAGGTCATACAGCTGGAAGTGTCCGAGGCCGGACTTGAACCTAGGACCTCCAGTCTCTAGGCCTGGCTCTCAATCCACTGAGCCACCCAGCTGCCCCATATAAGGGAGAACATACAAGAGATTTATTTTTATAGGTGTCAAAAGCACTTTATTATAAGGTGGTCTCACCACAGAAATCTATATATAAAAGTTCATGAAAAGTATTAAAATTAGGCTATTGTGGAGTGATAGAATATTGACAGTTAATATCAAGTTAGTCAGTTTAACAAGAATTTAAGTGTTTATTATGTGCTAGGAATTGTGCTAAGTTCTGTGAATACAAAGAAAGGAAAAAAATATGGTCCCTAAAGGAACTCACATTCTAGTGAGGGAGGCACACTTGCAAACAATTGTATACACAGAAGAATTATTCAACATTAGTGGCAGCTATCTTAGAGAGAAGGCATTGGCAGAGGTTTGGGGGAATGGAAGGGGTCAGGGAAAGCCCCCTTGTCCAAAGAGATATTTAAGCTGATTTATAGTGGAGGAGTAGGTCATATAGACTGAGGAACTGGGAAGTGTTATATAACATATAACAATGTATATGTTGAAATTCCCTAAAATAAGTGAAGGGCTTGAAGTGATGAGAAAGACAATTATTTTTAGAACAAAGCAATACATTTTGCATTGTGCTCTATTATCCTAAACTTTTTTTGAGATACTGAATTTCATCTAGAAAATTCAGAAATCTAGGTAATAGTTACTAAACTTCTAGAAAATATTGTTAGTTCCTATCAAGTAAACAAATATTTACAACCAGATACTTTCCATTTCTATATTCTATCAGGTTTAAATATTTTTTGTTACTCATTTTGGGGCATGAAATGTGAAAGGTATGTTAAGCTAAGAAAGATTTAAAACAAAAGAACAAGCCTTTTACAAAGAGCTGGCAATCTAGAAAACTAGTTCTTAAATCATTTAAAAAACCATCATTCTCATAGTGCCCATTTCCACAGTGTTTAACTTTTTGTTTGCCATCCATTTTTGAAGGGGATCAGAGATATGGGGTGATGACTTAACTTTTGAGTGAATTGTATTTAAGTGAGGTAGAATTGCATAAACTTCTCATTTCTCTCTTCCAGAGTTATCACAAGTCCAGTGCAAGACAAAAGCCAGGACAACTGACAAAGGGCCAAGATGCAGTGGATGACTTTGAAGTTTCTGATGTCTAAGCAAACTCTAAGAGCTCCACAGTAGCTGCTTCAGCTGCCTTATGGGCTTTTAGAACTAAGTGTTTTCATCTACTCATTCGGGGGCTGTGGGGCATTCAGAGAAGATTAGCATTACTGGTGTCTGGGGTTGCTGAGCACTTTTCAGGGGTGCTCATCCAGCTCTGGAATCCATCTTTCGTTTAACTCTCACTTGTGGCTCCAAGAAGTATACATAGTAGCCATACCTTGCAAAAATTGTCTTGCCATACAATGGGCTAAACTGGGTTAAAGGTAACAAAATTTTTTAAAAACATTTTTAAAATGGTTAAAAAATCCTAAAAAAATTAAAAAATGAAACCTTTGATGAGTTAGGGAGATGTGTACCCTAAGCAATCAACTTGTATTTATTGAATAAACGAATGTTACATTTTTCAGGAAGAAGAGGTAGTGTGGGAAGAAAGCTACATTTGGAGACAAAAAGACCAGTTTTTAATCCTGGTTCTGAGACTTACTATGCAGTAATAGACATTTTTTTCTCCTTTCTGGGCCTCAGTTGCTTATCTACAAAAAGGGAGGATTCTACTAAATGATCTCTGAGGTCTATTATAGATTTAAGTCTATGATCCTATGATTTCTAGTTTTTAGTAAACATTCTTAGAAACAAGACCCTTGCCTGGAAGAACCAACAAAGAACCAAACGAAAGGCACTAGGCCATCTTCCCCCTTAATATTAGAACAGAAATCTTCAGGAATAGTTTGAAAAAAGGCAAACAGTATGTTGTTTTACAAAATGAATTACAACTTAAATGTTTTTACAAAATGAATTCCAATTTAAAAGCTTTTAACTGATGCTTAATTAGCAGAATAATTAGAGGGGGAAAAAACGAAAGAGATGTATTCAGTGCTAGTTTTCATATTTCAGGCCCAAATATTAGAAATGTAATAAATGTTTTAAACCTTATATAACAGTAGTTTCAAAGTAAGCAACTTCTTCACTCAGAAAACCACAAATTAACATAATCTGTGTTGTACTGTATTTTTAATTCTTTAAAAAATATTTCCCAATTATACTGTAATGTGGCTCAGACCCTATCTAGGGTCTTGGTGGGCCTTGGGTATAATGCTTTTGTTAAAGAGTACCAAAATGAAAAATTATCTGGAAAGGTAAAAGATAAAAAGAAATTAGTATTACTGGAATATATTTTTGTAATTCTTACTTCTTCCAGTACATCACTGAGCATTGGCTGGGAGACAAATTCGGAGAACTGAATGTGTGGCGCAATTATTCAGATGCCCCTAAGTAAATTAAATGAAGGCAAGTTTATAGTCATTGAATTCAGCCCATATTAGAAAAAATAAATATGTGGATGAATAAGAATTTTTAATATAAAAATGAGACATAAGTTTCCTTTCTATAAACAATGAGGGAATATTTTTTTAGCTCTATCACTGCTGAGGACAGTGAAAATTACATGAGACATACAGTTTGAAGACATGGATTTGAATCTTGGTTTTACCACTTTATCTCTTGTTTTGGGATTTTTTGTTATTAACTTAAAATTTAATGCATACTTTTACAAAACAAACTCTATGTGAGGGAAGAATATGAGTTCATGAACTATGCTTTTTTATTTACTAAAATTATTTATTTAAACAAAGAGACTTCAATTAAAAGGCACTTGTCAACACAGACTTTAACACTTTCATGGGTCTGCATGGGCAATTGATTTGCTGAAGCAACAGAAATCAAAAGGACTGAGTAGACTTCACCTTCCATCTGACCAAGTTTAAGTACAATACATAATTCTTTTTTGGTTTATCTAAGTACTAATTCTGGGTCATTTTACCACTGAAGAATTATCACTGTGAAATTCTTAGGCATGGTCAAAGCAAATGAGCATTTTGCAGTAACATTCTTAAAAGAAATAATTGACTCATACATATTATGGCACTATAAGGAATGAATTTCAGTCATGGTGGGAGGTTGTCAGTAACTTAAAATAGATGTGATGAATTGTCCCAAGTCATTAGTTAATAGCAAACAACAAAAAACAGACCATTAAACAAGATCACATTTTGATTTAAAGGTTTTTTTTTTTTGGTGGGTTGGGGTGGAAGATAGGGTAATTAGTTTTGAGACTTGTGAAAACATTAATGTAAGGAACTTCCAGTATTTCTCCTTCTTCCTTTCCCACCTGGTGAATATCAGCAACTTGATTAACTCATAGTCTTAGAGAATAGTTTGAGATGGTTAAGAATTTAAGCAATTTGCCCCATAGTACTCCAGATGCCACTTTTTAGATATATCGCACACCATATCATGCTCTTGAAACATACCAATTACATAAAGTAAAAGTCTTGGAAAACACAGCACATTTTAGTTCTCTATTTCTGACAAAAGGCTTATAAGGGGTTCCTTTCATATTTATTAAAGAATAGCTTCTTCAGTTTTCAAAGTATAGTCATTAATGGAACCAAACCTTGCAAACCTTGAACAAAAAACACAATAAAGGCAAATTACCTTGCTCTTGTATTTCTGATGACCAAGCCGGAATTTCACATAGGGGTCACTCAACCCATTCGAATCCATGGCCTTGAGATCTCGTCCCTCTATCAAAGTGATGCTGACTATTCCTCTCCATAGGTGGGATTTTCTGTGCAGGTCTGAGAGACGTAAACTTTGGGTCTGAAACTTGGGGTAAAGGAAAAGAGAGTTATTTTGGAATATAACAAATAATTCATTTGATATTTGAGGTTTTTAATATTCTGTTACTCAAAAAGAGTCCATTTTTTACCCATTTGAAGATTTAAAAATATCATATATATTAATTATAACCCTGTAGCAGTTTGGGGGATCTTTGTAAAGAGTTTAATCATGAAAAAAATCATCAAAATGCACATTTTATCTTTAAGAGAGTCAAGAGTCTCAAGTTTTCAAATCCCAATGACTTGCAGGAATTTTGAGAAGATTTGGAATTCCTGAAAATGCTATAACCAATACTCACCTGCCACAAATCATTTGTGAAAGTAGTCTATGACACTGAATAGAACACTTAAATCATGACAATTTGTTCCTTACTTATTTTTTGCTTTAAATGATCTATTTTTTTGGAGTCCTGTACATATTGTTACAATTCATTCTTATCTGTAGGGTTTCTACGATTCTGGAAGCAAAATATCACTGCCACCTCTCTCTTGTGTGGTACTGGAAATTGGGAAATGAACTAATTTTGAGGTCCTTGATTTAAACTTCCTGTGGACATTTAGGGTTCTTTCAAACTACATTTCCCAAGAGCCAACTGGCTTCCTCTCTTGTGTAATCACGTGGACAGCAAGCATAATAAAGTAGACAGAAGGATAAATAGTGACAGGTTGGATTGGCACCTTCTCTTTTTATTGATTTGGAGCAGAGCCAGGATGGGAGGAGGAGGTAACAGGACGCGGGTCTTTTAAAATGACTCTTAGTATGGCACATGGCTTCATTTTTCTAATGGCTACAAATAAATCATTTAAAACCATAATATTTTTAAATCTATCATTTTATATCCATTTTATTTCTTACACTTAGCACTTGGTCCACTGAGATGCTATCCATTGGAGAGGAAAATGTTCAAAATGCTTGGAATTGGGGTTTACTGTTGACCTTGATAGAATGACTAAAATCCACCCAACTTATATCTGAAGCCTGCTTTCCCACAAGGGAGAAAAAACACACTTTAAAAACTCATTTATAGTTTTATGTGAAGAGTGTATTATATATATATATGTATATATATATATTATGTGATGAATGTATTATCTTAATTTTATTTCTTCTTCAGATATCTGAATATTTTTATCAAATTCTGTCAGTCATGTTCACTTTTAAATTATAATTATATTCAACCCGAATGAAAGCACAACAGCATAGAAGGCAGTAAAGCTATCCATCTTAGTACTAAAGGTGGCCTAATAGGAGATTTACTTGGTAAACAAAACAAACTAAAAATGTAGTCTGTAATCTTGACACATTTCACTTTGGCTTTTGCATAAAATCTTTTTTGACTGGATTTTATCAATGTAGGGATTTCCCTGTTAAAATTCTGCCTAACATTACCAACTGGTACCTTCTCTGCAATTTACTCTCTTACAGAGTTGTCTGTAAGTGGTACCAAAGTGATTGTTTCTTTTTATAATCCCATTCACAATTTTCTTTGTTCACATTAATTTCAAAAGGAATCCCAAGACTTATCTTAAATTTAAAGTGTTCCTAAATTGTTGTTTAATCTACATTTTACTTAATTTCTTTTGCTTTAATTGTATAATTGTGGTCTGCTTCATATAACTTGATTTTATTGTGACTGAGTTTCTTTCACATGATAATAATGTCTTATTTTTTGGAAATGAGGCTGTCCACACAAATGAAGCTTGCCCCACTGAGGTCATAATTTAAATTATCTATCAATCAATCAATCAACCTATTTATCTACCTCTCATTGCTTATTTGTATTCCCAATGCTTTAACATAGTGATAAATATCTAATGAACCCTCTATATAACTTTCTATCTATTTCTGATGGAAATATTTCTTCATAAAATATGTTAGACCTTCTAGTTTCTTATATAAGGAAAACTAAACTTTTCCCCCCGTAATACCATGTCAGTATGAATAAACAACAGGACAAAATCATTTCACTTGTTGGGACCTCTTGTTTTTCATTTGGAAGCTAAACAGACAATTATCTGAACTTTATGCTTTAGTTCTGAAATTCTTAAAGTTTGGAATCCATTATCATTATCTGGTAACAGAATTCTATGTCTTCTTCTTAGTTTTCCTTTGCTCCTCCTGCAATGTCTGGTTGTCTCTGACACTGCTGTTGCCATAGTGCTTCCAATATTACACCATTCTTCTTTTCCCTTCTGTTTTACTGTTTTTAATTTATTGTGGATTGGAAGCCTATGTCATTAAGCATAAGATTTTTATATTACATAGAAGTCAGCAAGCAGTGCTCTAAGTGAGGGCCCAGGCAATTACGTTCATCAATTTAGTAGAGGCTTTGGAATAGCTTTGAAAGATGTTCATATATACATGCTAAGGCTACTTCTATTTCTCTTCCTGCAACATTAAACCATAACATAAGTATTTTGAAATGATTCTGACTACTAACTCCTTCCTAGCACTACAATTGTTGGTCCTCCACTGCTGAAAATTTTTGAATAGGAAAATATTTCCCCCACAATGGATTCCATACTCCCAACTAATACTAATGCATGACATCTACTTTTAAAAAAATTATATGCATCTTTTTATATCCCTAAATTTTAACCATTTTGTTAGGTATATCTAATTGTTACTTCTTTGGAAGTTAGAATACCTATAAAGAAGCAATTCAATTCCCAAAGTTAAAGAAATATAAAATTAGAATTGTTGCAATCAAGTACACCCCCCCCCCCAATTTTATGGAACCAATAAAGAAATATTTAAGTTTTTGAAAGGTTATTCTTTTGACTCCTCATAGAAGATAAAGAATTTGACCTACAGGACAAAAAAAAAGAACACAGAATACTTAATGCTTATGAGGAAATAAAATGAACTTAATGGAGGTTTTAGTGCTGCCATTAGTTGTTATGAAATGCTTTTCTACAGCCTGCCAGGGATGTTTCCAAAATGAGTTGAATAATGAAATAGATAAAGTGAACACTGGTGGTGGTGGTGGTGGTGATGGCTGAGAGTGTGGGGAAAATATTTTCCCATTGAGAAAATTTGAGCAATGGAGGACCAACAATTGTAGTGCCTTGGTTAAAGATATTTTTAATGATAAAATAATATATGGAAAAATGTTACCCTATTAAAAATACCCCCCTCTTTTTAAAAGGTTGTATCTTTCAACAGAAGCATTCATCGGTGGAGCAATTTTATTTATGTTACAAAATGATTGCAGTTATGACAACTTATAGTCTAAAGTCAAGGAAGAATTAATGAGCTTAAAGCAAGACTATTAAATAAAGTTAATGATGAATGGAACATAACTGACAAACAAGAGAGGACTATATGACAACGGACAAAAAAGTGAAGGATAAGAAAATGCTAAGTAGCCCAGCCTATGCATTCAAATATTTGAAACTCTTTGGAAATTAATCTGAAAATACTTAACCCTTGGTACAGCTGTAACACGGTACAACTTTTTTGATATACATTTGAAGAGAGCAACATAGGATTCAACCAGCAAATGGAAAAATAAAGTTTTGTTTCATTTTCTATTTAAGAAAACCAAACACCTCATTCAAAATTAAAAAATATTTTTACTCCTGGGTACAGTATGTTTATAACAATATTAATAATAAAATTATTTAGTGAGTACCTACATTATATCTACTTTAATAGAATATACATGACATTTAATGTTTAGAATCCTCAGATCAGCTGCTACTCCTTCCTCTTTCCTCCCTTTCTTTCCTTCTTCTTTTCTTTTTTCCTTCCTCTTTTTCCTTCCTTCCATCCCTCTCTCTCTCTCTGCTATTTAAAAACAACACAAAATCCCCAAAGTAAAAAACAAAACAAAAAACTAACCACCACCAAAAAAGGTCATTTATTTTTGAACTGACTTACTGATTAATAAGACTAGGTAACAATATGTAGTTTCAGAAATTCAAGCGAAATAGGCATTGGCACTTTTTGCAATTTCAACTGGAAGGTTTTCAGCAGGTGAGCAAATTAGTTCAATTAAAATGAGTGTTAATAAATTATTGTCCTTCATCATGCCATAAAAACAGTATGGATGAGGAAATGAATTTTGAGCAAGGTCATTCTACTGTCAGTTTGCTGCTCATATAAATTTAGAAGGGGGAAATGGAATGGTACAACTTACTTGTGCATTTTGGCAACAAGGATTCTGAAGCTCTGCTCTGAAGAAGCCCAAGGCTGGAAAAGCAGGGGTTCTGTAGGTCTGGATTGAAATGAATGGTCAGAACTATATGAGGAAGTGAACAGTGTGCCTAGCCATTCCTTTTCTTCACAAGTGCTTGCATCAACTTCAAACACCAATTTTGGAAAAAATCATAGCACTACTTTCTAAGGCACCAGAAAATTTCTTAGAGTGTAGAAAAGATAAGCAGGTATCTTATGCAAGGTATGAACATGACAATTATTGTTGTCCTTTGGTAGGATGATTTACTGGAATTGGAATACTAACTTTTCACATTGTAATGACAAGACTTCTGTTCATTCTTACTGAAGTCCTACAACCTAGCTGGGTTTCAAGTATAGTCTCATTGATGTGCAATATGTCCACTTGCTGTCAACTGGAGTGCTGTCATTTGACTGCTGTCAATGGACCTGTCTCGGTAGGCTGATTACTAGGATGAAGTTTGTGATAAAAGCAACTCCTGAAAACTATCCACCATTGAACATTGGTTCAATGACTGTACCAACAGGAAACAAAACAAAACAAAATGGCAAAAAGAAGTGATTTGGGGTGGGTGGGGTGGAGAGGAAGACAATTTCTTTATTCTCAAACTTCATTTTTTGAGAAGTCTCTTGCTTTTTATGCAAAATTACATAAATAAAAACTACACAAAATGTTGAAAGCTCCAATATGATTGTTCCAGTTGTTTGCTACTAGGTTATACAATCAGATGACACTATACAATCACATAAAGACTGAATTCAAAATAGAAATAGGCTGATGGTAAATATATTTGACTTAGAGAGACATAGCCAAGGTAACGACAACAACAAAAGCACGTCTAACTTCAAATGAAATCAGTAAAATATCTAGCCTAATAATACTATATCAGAGACTTATAATGTACCTAAGCAAGAAAGATAGGGAGGAGCAAAGAATGTTGCAGAGAGGGCAACTGAATTGCCCAGTGTGATCAAAAAGGTAATTAGAACATGATGTTAGTAGACAGTCAGAGTCAGGATATAGAAATCTTCTAAAAAGAAAGATGTGAGTAGGGTCATCAACATTAGTAATATAGATAAGGAGAAACAAACTGGATCAAAATAACCTTCTGGATTAAGCTATAAAATCTCTAACAAAGTCATTGTTCCAAGAAGCCATCTCTGGAGGTCTGGATATCATGAGAGTAGTAAAATAGTAGAGATTTGGATGAATATGCTTTGTACTGTCTTTGTGTGTGTTTTCTGTTAATCATCTGTGTGCATATTGTTTCCCCTCTGAAAGGGGAAGGAAAAGGTTCCTTTGTTTTATTTATTTTCCTCATAGCATTACTAGGTCCTAAAATAACATGTAGAACACAATAAGTACTTGGTCATTGGTTAGCTGGCTGGTTGATTATGTTGGACGAAGTTATATTATACACGTAAGAAGTGAACAGAATTAGTTGCTCAGAACAGACTTCTAGGGCTAGATACATTCTCATGCATTTTCAGGGTAGGAAGTTTTAGAATTTGGGTTATTAACATTGAAATAAAATATAGTATATTACAAATTTCTAATTTAGTCAGTGTGGGAGTATTCCATCCCAATATAGATCATAATCTTCACAATTGTATGATTAGAAGAAATTTTAGAGTTGTCTGAGGCTCAGAGGGCATGCATTTGAGGCAGCTAAATGGTACCATAGTGCACAGAGCAGTAGGTTTGTATTCAGGAAGACCTGATTTCAAATTCGGCATCAGATAACTTATTTACTCTGTTGCCTTGGGCAAATCACTTAATCTTTAATTACTTATTTATTAATTACTAAGTAATTACTAATAATCTAATTATTAATATATTTAGCTTCATCAAGTGGCATGAAAGTTAGTGATTTTCTTCCTATGAAATCTTTATTTCCTAATAATCTTTTGCTTTTGTTCCCTTTGATTCATTCTTATGTTTGTCTAGAGCTTCTATATAATCACCTAGATATTATAAAACTGGTGTGAAAGATATTACTTGTGAGTTTACAATGAGGCAGTATTTCTGATAGAGTCCATTTTCTCTCTATTTTCAGCACAGGAGTACATGTGCCTTTATTTAATCAAATGACCCATGAGACACTTTATAAAGAAGAGATAATGACAGCTTTAGTGTGACTGTTTTGTACTACGAACACCCATACTTATCAAAGCATGGTACAATTATCGGCTCAGTCCCAGTCACTGAAGCTTTCTATCTTTTTCTTTCCCTACTAAGCTTATTCTAGTGAATTGCACCCAGATGATGTGTCCAACAAGTGGATTTGTTTGGCACTTCATCTTTCAATGAAGATCTGTCTTTTACAATAAATCTTTAGTACTTTGTCCAACTTAGTTTTAGAACTATGTAGATATAAAAATCTTTGATCTTTTATTGTCCTTGGAAGACTATTCTCAAATACAGGGATCATCAATGGAGGTATTTCAATTTCTTAAATTGAATAGAAGTGAATAAGATTCACTTCTATTCAATTTGAGAAAAATTCATTAAATGTCTATTGTGACAAAACACTGCCAGATGCTTGGAGAAGAAGCACACTTTAGATGAGAAATAGGCCTGGTCTTCAGAGAGCTTAAAGTCTAGAAGGGATATGGCACCTACAGATATAACTAAAATAAAAAAGATTAAGTATATCAGTGAGGTGTCAAAAAACCCCAAAATGTTTTGTCCAAAAATTTTTGTCTTAACAGTGACCAGAGTATTTCTATATTTTGTGCCCAGTTATTACCATAATGTTCTGAAATTTTCTGTAAAGGTCACAAATCGTTTTTTTTTAAATAAGTCTCAGTTTCAATACTTGTAAAAAGGAAATATTATCTTCTGGTAGTCTACTTATCTTTCCCATTAATACATTTAATACTTCTGTGAACCAAAAACTGAATTCCTTTATTTTATGTATTGGTCTTTTCTTGGTCAACATGTTCTATTTAGCTATTTCTTACAAAGAATGCTATGTGTAAACTCTTTTTTTTTTTCAGAAGCCTTTAGTTAGTATGTCTTAAAGGCAGTTGAGAAAGAGAGTTTAAGATGAGTTTTTGACAAAAATCATAATTAAAAATGATCTGAAAGGGGGCTGCTGGGTAGCTCAGTGGATTGAGAGCCAGGCCTAGAGACGGGATGTCCTAGGTTCAAATCCGGCCTCAGCCACTTCTCAGCTGTGTGACCCTGGGCAAGTCACTTGACCCCCATTGCCTACCCTTACCACTCTTCCACCTATAAGTCAATACACAGAAGTTAAGGGTTTAAAATTAAAAAAAAGTGTTAAAAATGATCTGAAAAAGCATAATCCCTTGTGAGGCTCTGATTAATCTGGGATTAATTTGAGTCTCTATTTTATTTTTATCCCCTTCCTCCCAAAATTATAACTCCTATTTGAGTTCCTTGTTTTGGGGGTTCTATTTTTAAAAAATATCTGTAAAATCACTTCTCAAAAATGTCCTGGTTTCAAGATGTTGGGGTTTATATGAACCTCTATTATTTTTAATCCTTTACAAAGAGTGATCTCTCAGATAGGCTAATTGAAAAACATTTCACCAGTATTTAGTATTTTCTTAAATCAATTTCTAGACCCTCTAAATTTGAATCATTTCTTAGTTAAATATATTTCAGATTTTAGTAACATTCTCTTCATCTGAGAACGCATGTTTTTCATCCAAAATCATCTGCATTATTTAAGATTTTTGTCTTTTGAATACTTCCATTGATAACATAGTGTTTTCTATACTTTTGTAGGAAAAGAAAGGACAAAGGTATTACAGTCAAAGAGAAGTGGTATTGATGATCAAACTGACTCCTGATCATACATATTCATATTCCATTTCTATCTTCGCATTTTAGAGAAGAGTCTTGAAATACTGATCATCTGAATTGGAAAATCAAAATACCAAATATGAAAATTCAATTCGTTCTCTAACAACATTCATATTTCGATGACTTAAGGAACAAGTGGAAAAGTGTCACACAATGTGGAAGGTGTTTAGTAGGGAAACTAGAGAGTCAACTTCTATCTGAGTTTATTTCCCACATTTCATAATTGATGCTAAAAGATCCTTTATGGACTGCTGTTGTCTTAATTACTCATTGAAATATTATGAAAATATTCAGAGCCAGTATGATGTAGATGGTAGTCCTCAGAAAGCAAGGTTACATTGTAGACCATGTGCAGGGCTTAGAGTCAGAAAGTCCTAAGTTCAAATGCTATTTCAGACATTTTATTAGACATGTGACTCTGGGCAAATAATCTAACCTCTCTTAGCCTCCATTTTCTTATCTATAAATTGAGGAGATTGAACTTACCTCTATAGCCCATTCTAATTCTAAATTTATCATCTTATGATCATTTCTACCACTAAAAAACTATTACTATCTCGAGTACCCTCTGTACTACAGTTTCTTCATCTGTAAAATAACATTGGACTAAGTGATGTCTTGGGATAGTTAGGTGGTACAGTAGATAGAATTCTGGGCTTGAAGTCAGGAAGATGTAGCTTTATAAGTTCAAATTTGTCCTCAGATGCTTACTAGCTATGTGATCCTGGGCAAGTCACTTCACCCTGTTTGACTCAGATTTATCAACTGTAAAATGAGCTGGAAAAAGACATGGCAAGCTATTCTGGTATCTGGACCCCCATATAGGGTCATGAAGAGTTGGCCATGACTGAACAAGAAGGGATCTCTAAAGTTCCTTCAAAACCTAAAACTTTATGATCTCTTTGAATAATATCCAACTCAGGATCTTAGAAAAAGACATTTTGTTAAACTTCAATGATCAATTTAAGTTATTTCTTTTAATTACACATCCAGTACAAGAAATATTAGGTAGTTAAGAGTATTAGGAAATGTCAATGAACAATATTAGATGATTAGGATCGATTGGGAACACTGAAAGTTGGACAAGGGGTGGTGAAAATGAGCATTTCATAGGTAATAACTAAAAAAAATCATGTAGAGAAAATTGTGGAAGTGGAATAACATCTGGTGGCATGTCTTCAGTAAAAAGAAATAAAATTTTCAGTTGTTTTGGGTTCCCTGCATAAATTGTGTGTGTAAATACACACACAAGATATAGATGTGTGTATATCCACACATAACCACACACACATGTGTGTGGGTGAGAGATGGGAGAATGGAAGGAAAAAATATTCTGGTCTATTGTCCTAGGTAATGTGGTTAAGAGTATTGTTCATTTTGGAAAACTAGCAAAATAAAGTAGAAATGACAGTTTTACAAAAGCCCCTCAATAATGTTAAATATGCTGAATAATTCAAAAGATGGGGGCCCACATCTGAAATTATTCTCATATGAAATTCTCTGGGCAATTTAAGAAAATAAGTTAAACCAATAAGTTATTTTGTTTACTTCAAGAAAGTAAATGTAATACTTATGTAACAGGGGTAACTTCTCAAGAAGTTTCCAATGAAATGAAGAAAAAAATGATAAGGTTCCAATCCTTAAGACACTGAAAGTCTAAACAAGATTTCAGCCAGAAAGGAGAGTAACTATTGTGGTCTTCTTGCACTTCTACACTGGCCAGCTAAGAGTTCTGCCAGAGCATTGGCATTCTATACTATAAAAGCTCTACTGAGCCTAATCATTTTAGAATTTGGGGATAAGTGATTTAAGGAACCTGAATATTCTTTGAGGACCAAAAAGGAACAAAAAAAATGCCACGGTGTTTCCAGTGCAATTTAAAAAACTATGAAATGCTATCCAAGGTGCAAATTTCAAAGATAAAGGAAAACTCACAGAGGGACGATATTAGTAATCAGTATGGAGCAAAATGTAGAATTATAGCAGGGAAAGTAGGATGATGGGGCTCATGAAAAAGTAAGTAGTTTTGAACTGAAATCTCTTCTCTCACAAAATTCAGATGCTCAACTCTCACTTCTCTTTCCTTAAATATAAAGGAGGGTTATAGATTTTTAAAAGTTTGATGAAACATTTTATTTTAATAAAGAAATACAGACCTTGAAGAATGTTTTAAATAGTGCATAAGCGCACTATTTAAATAAAATTTCTATGGAATAAGTATGGAACCTTTTCAAACAAAGATGCACTCTAAAATGTTAAGTAGAATATCCATGACGTGGCAGGAACAAGGCACCCAAAGCTTATTTCTTGGGTAAGAGAAAGGTGGAACCTTAATGGCTCATCTATTTCAGATCATGTTATTATTATCCAAATATCTTATATAGAACTAGACCTAATGGAATAGGTCACCAGAAGGGACAAAAACCCTCTATCAATACTGAATTTGTGACAAAACTCCTTTTTCAAAGAATTGAGTTTAAAAAATGAGTTTTAGAAGTAATATATCTGTTTAGTCTTTTTGAATGAAGAAATAAAAGGGGAATTTAAGTTGCATAAATGACTTAGTATTTCAAATAAGAGGATAAATCAAGAATGTGAAAACAATGTCTTTGCCAGTTCATGGTGAGAGTCAAATTTTCCAGCCCAAAACAAAAATCAAGATCAGCAGGATAACACATTGAAACATTACCCTCCACCAGAAAGACTTCACTGAGAAATACGATCCAAGCACTTCATTTTCTGAGAGGTCCTAGAAACAAACAAATATTTAGCTAAATTCTGAGTTTGTTTCAGAAATGTCAGCAAGAAAACCCCAAACCTAAAATAAAATTTTAAAACCCTCTGCTTTCCATAAATGTTCTGAATTTTCTTTATATCTCTTCTGGAACAGACTGCTTTTTCCCAACAATAGCATTGAGGTTCAAAGAAGAGCTCTTTCTCTAACACACTTGGATTTACCATTTCCTTCTCGAGGACTCTTTAATAGGTCTCTTAATCTCTTATACTTTCACTATTAATAGCAGAATTATTAATAAAATTCAAAGCAATTTGTTTTCAGGTAAAATAAAATTCCTCCTTTTCCTTAAAAATGATTTAAAATCACAGACCACCAGAGCATCTTTAAAAACATATAAAAAGTACTTTATCCTTCTGCCAACTTTCCATAGACTTTTAATGAAATCTCTTTCAACCGATAAAGCTTTTTTTATTTTTTTGCTCTGAGTATACACTGTTCAGGAGTCTATGTGGTTTCATAAAGAAAATGTGCTTATTTTGTAAAAGTAAAATGTGGCTAGTCTCCTTTTAAAAATCCAGACTTGTCCTATTGCAGTGTTAATAAAGCTGATGCCCAGAAGAGATTTGTGGTCAAATGAATGCAGTCACATTAAGTCTGACACTGGCAACAGTTTTATAAAAGAAACAAATTTTGAGAAAAGTCTCTAGTGGGCTAAAAAAGGAATGGATAGAATACTTTACATTTTATGTGTCCATTTTAAGCTAGTTCAGATGTCAGAAAAAATGTATTAATTTATAGGATTTAAATATTACTCTCTTTAGAAAAGTTGATATTCTCTCATATAAGGGCTTTCTCTCATTGCTAAAAGAAATATGTTTCAACAACGGTAACATTTATGTAGTAAAAAGAAAGAACAGAGGATGGTGATAAAGAGCCAAGGGTTGATACAGGAATTTGTTACTATGGTTATCATTCTCAAGATTATTAAGAACCTGAATGATCTGTCAAAAATCAGCTTAGAAAATTTCAATAAGGAATTTAAAAAGATATGTAAATAGGGGACAGGTAGGTGGTTCAGTGGATAGAAAGCCATGCTTAGAGACAGGAGATTCTAGGTTCAAATCTCAGATACTTTCTAGCTGTGTGACCCTGGCTCAGCCACTTAAACCCCATTGCCCAACTCTTACCACTCTTCTGCCTCAGAATTATTGCACATTATTGATTCTAAGACAGAAGGTAAGGTTTTTTTTTTAATGGTGTGTGTGTTTGTGTGTGTGTGTGAGTGTGTGTGTGTGTGTATCCGTGTGTGTGTGTGTGTGTGTGTGTGTGTGTTTGGAAAACTGATCCAGTAGATTTATTATTTCATTTACTGACATAGTATTTAGTAAAGAGAAATGCCTAGTGCAAAACTCTTCAGAGAAAACAATTCCATTTTCATAAGATAACATTCAGAATGTAAGCTCCTTGAAAATATATTTTTTTTGCTTTTTTTGTACCTCCAAAATTTAGCACAGTACGATTACTTAAAAATGTTTTCTGTTCAACAAATAGTTATATGTCATCTCTTATACTTGAGTCCTATTCTAGGGTTTCTTTATATTGCTAAAATAACTTTGAGTTCTTAAAATCTATGCCAAAGATGTCAAATATGAATAGAAATGGATCCCTGTGGGCCACGCACTCAAGAGTTTTGCAAGCTGTGAGTCTGAAGTCTCTGCTGTATGCCAATAAAAGTACAAATTCTACCAAATTGACAGGTCTTCAAGTAGGGAAAGGTCCAGTGATGTCAGTCATCTCAAGACTGGCCCAAGTTTAAAGAGTTATCGTTTCAAGGTGAACCACTTAGTGATAGGTATTTTGGCCAAAGAATCTGTACTATCTTCCAAACCATGGATGGGTTCCATTTGTGCAAATGGAGAGAGTAATAGCACAGATGAAAATCTTGCATCTTTTGAAATTCTGAACAAGTATAATGTGATTCATTTCTTTGATACTACTCATCTGTTATCAGTTGGAGAGGTAAAGTGGAGTCTGGAGCTTCTGAAAAGCTTCTTTATAGAAGTACTTTTGAATTTGAATATTGCTGATAATACAAAATTTGGAAAATTCATATTCCTGAAGGTTTTCCCTTCTTAATGCTGTAATGCACTCTTTCTATGGTAACATATTAACGTATGCTTTCTCACTAAAAATACTACTTCTTATGACAGACTACTAAAAGTAAATTCTAATAGTTCCTATTGGGATTTTTAGTAAAAAACAAAATCACCCTTTGCTTCCATTTTGTGTGCCTTATTGAGATTTCTATTATCAGTTCTTTTCATTAAAATATATGAAATGTTGACAAATATATACAATATCCAAGATTAAAAAGGAAATGATTCAAGTATAAGAACAAGAGCTGTTCCTTAATAGATAAATGGTGAAAGCATATGAACAGAGAGTTCTAAAAAGAAATCCAAACCTTTAATAGCCACTTTTTGAAAGTGCTCCAAATACTAGTAATTAGATAAGAGAAATACACATTAAAACAACTCCAAAGCTTCACCTCATGCCCATTAAACTCACAAAAATGCAAAAAGAAACAAGAAAATTGAATGGGGAACTGAGGAAGACAGTGAAAATTAATACACTATAGATGATTAGTTATTTTGAAAAGGAATTTGGAAGTATACACCAAAAGTCACTAAATTCTTCATCTGTTAAATCTAGAATTCCTACTGCTTGGCCACTTCTGGGCCTGTAGCTCTATATACTTCAAAGATAACAAAGATAGGTAAAAGAATCAATATGTATAAACATATTTATAGTCTCTTTTTCTGATGGCAAAGATTTAGAAACAAAGAAGCGGTTGCGCATCAATTGGGATATAATTGAATAAATAAAGATAAATGAATGTAATGGAATATTACTAAGCCGTAAGAAATGAAGCAAGAAGTTTTGGTCAAACCTGGGAAAATATTATGATATTTTGGAAAGTGAAATGAGTAAAATCCGGAGACCAATTTATATAATAACATTGTAATAAGAAATAAAGTTTTGAAAGACTTAAGAACTCTGAACAATGGAATGATCAATCATGACTTCAAAGGATGGATGAAGAAACACACTACCCGTCTCTTCATAGAGAGGTAATGAATTGAAGGCGTGTCAGGTAATTATTTAGGGGATCTCCATCCCAGAAACCCCAGCAACTCAACATAGTAGGAAACAGTCATGGGTCCTCCAGCATCCAGGTGTGAGGGAGCCAGTGAAGGCAAGCCATGGGCCAATGGAAGGATGTGTGTGTGTGTGTGTGTGTGTGTGTGTGTGTGTGTGTGTGTGTGTGTGTGTGTGTGATGAGCTACAGTTTTGAAAGTTGGTGCAAGAAGCCAAAAGCTCTCTCTTTCTCTGGCCTGGTCTTTAGAACTAACTCCATCTCTGAGCTAGTCTCTCTCTCTCTCTCTCTGCTCTCTTATCTCCTGACCATCTATGCCAAGCAGTGGCCTCAGCTACCTACAATGGAGGATCAGATTTTCTCTTAAAGTTAGAAAAGCTGAAACCTATTTCTCCTTTTCTCCTTCTTTACTAATAAATGCTTGTGAATCTAGTAATAATCACCCAGATTAACTTTTATGTATAACAAAGGTGAAGAATGAGCCATATATTCCTAGATGAGACCACATCAAGATCTGTTTTCCTTGACTATAAATATCTGCTACAAAAGAATTTATTTTTCTTTTATTTGAAGGTTAGGATTTGAGGGAAGGGGACTAGAGATGAAATCACAAATACAGAAAGGAAAAAGAAATAAGGGGGAATTAAGTGAAACAAGAGAGTCATTGAAGCATTAAAAAACACACAGAAGGGAACAAGACAAAAACAAAAAGAGGGAAACAGACAAGTAGGAGAACTTTGAAAATAACATGGTGATTTTGTTATGTTGAGTGTCCTCCAAAGTTTTAGAGCAGTTTTAAGCTACTAAAGCTTACTTACAGACCTAAAAAAAGCAAACTTAATAATATAGATTTACAACTTTGTATCCACTCTTGTTTTTTTCTATTCTATTTGGTATATAGAAATACTCATGTTATTTGGTGGTGGTTCAGTTTATGATAATTTTTAAAAATATATTATGTTTTGAAAATTAAAATCTTTTTAGAAAGCTTGTTCAAGCTCCATGATATAAATGGTAAATTTCCAAGAATCAGTATTTCTTTGATAATAAATTTGTTAAGACAAGGCAAGGGAAGATCTTAGGCTTATAATTTCCATTTAGAGCAGTGATTTAAGATAATAATTAAGTTAGGGTTTTTTAAAAGACTTAAAATCTGTCAAATTTCCATGCAGGTTAAAAATAAGTAAGTGGCAACCGTTTGAGATTGAATTCCTTCTCCTTCCCTCAATTCTAATGATAAATCATCTAATTTTTCATATTAATTCAGAGGATTCCTGCATAATGACATTTCCCTCCCTACTTCTAAGAGGTAGGGAATAGAATAGACAAAATGAAAATTCTAGAGATTTTTTTTAATGCTCAAAATTTAATACTTGAACTTCTTAATTAGGTCTAAAGACAAAAAATATTAACTGTGTTTAGACCTACTAAGTCTTTAGGCTTTAATTTACCTGCTGCATTTAATTTCTATCTTTATTCATCAACTACAATTTTTGAGGCTCTAAATAGCTGATATTCTCATATAAATTCATGCCTTTTCTTCAAATAAAACTACTTAATTTTCCTGTGAAATGCTCATACATTGCTCTCTGTAGATGTAAAACTCACAGTGGGTCATCATGGGTTTCTTTAATGTAGATTTTCTAGTAATGTCCTGCAAATACTGGTATCATGATAACAATTTTTACTAAAATATTGATTTCATCATAAATCATAAGAAAATAGAATTATCTACATGTGAATTTCAGGAAGATTTCTTTTAAAATCATAAATGTGGATTTTTTAAGGTTACTTTTAAAGTCCAATCCAATAAAAAAAACAACTTTCTCAGTGAAAGCATTAGTAAAACAAAAACAAAAACAAAACAACTCATGCCAACAACTTGATGAATGAAACTTAAGTTGGTGGGATAAGGATACGTTCAATCATAGTACCTTTTCTGTGTTCTTCTTTATATTAATTTATAAGATGTAATAATACCTATATATTAAAATTTACTTGCTTTCTTCTAGCCACCCCAAGACCAAAACTCATCTCAAGTCAAAAAACTGCTCTCAAAATGAGATAAAATTTAATTAGCAATAATTATTTTTCAAAGAAAAAAAAGGTCCAGAAGATCCTTACATAATTACATTTTCCCTTCTCTTCATTCTTTCCATGAATGCCATAACAAAAGCCTTTTAAACAACTGAGTAAATGTGTAAAAAGCACTCTGAAAACTGTAAAGTACTAAATAAAGTCACTGATAATTATTACTATGATTTCTCAGTGACATTAATTTAACAGCAGCAGAAAAAAAGAGCATAGATTATTATTTCTCAGTAGTTGTGAACTTGGAGCTGTGTCCTGTGTACAGTAAAAATGCATAAAAATCATAGCCAACATACACATCTTGTAAATACAATAATTGTTATATTTGCATTAGGAACAATTTTGGGTGGGGGTTGGATTCAAATTCTCAAATTAGTTTTGTTCTATAACTATTTTAAATACAGTTTTAACATCTTGAATGTATTAAAATACTTAGCCCAGTGCACAAGCTAAATTTCCAAAACTATTCATAGTAGCTCTTGAAATTCCTATCTTTTCAGTACCTTTGAAATATAAGAAACACTTCAGGTCTGTTGGGGAAGTCCTTTTTCAGAAGCATGCATGCCCTTAATCAATACAAGATAAGATATATGAACTGTTTTTTTTTTAAAAAAACACATATATTCAGCTTGAATTAGTTGGATTTTACCTCTTTGGTCTTAGCCATTGGTGACTTCTCCCACTTTAGATAAAAGTACCACCTATCTGAGCACAGGTAACTGAGAAGATGAATACTAAGAATTTGCCCTTTGGAAATTTTTTTATCTATCCTGCCAGTTTCTCAGATATGATTTTCTACCTTTTTATATACTTTATACAAAAATAACCCCCTCCAAAACCCTGAATTGTCCTTTTAAATATTACTGAAAAGTGATTCCTCCAGAGGAGCCACCATGCAATTAGTTATCTCCAGCATTACTTGGTTTTTCTTTATATTTCTACCAATTTCACTTTAAGCATTTTTTATTTTTCAAATGCTGATGAGGCAGTGGGAAATGGGTACATTCACGAAAGCAAGAGTTTCCCATTCTAGAGAATTTAACTCATTCCCACCAACACTGCTTCCCTCCCTAAATACACTCATTTAAACTTCACAATCAGTCATTTTTGAATGAGAGGACAATGTAACCTATGAAATACAATTCTGCTTTGCCTCCATTATTCTGGGAGATGGTATGGCTTTTTTTTTTTAGGTCAGTCTAGGTTGCCTCTTGTTATGTTGGAGAGGCCTCCTCCACAATGTTAATAAGGCCAGCATGCAGGATAATGCATGCCGACCTTGCGAAAGGCAAATCAGCGACCACACAATTAAACATCTTGAATTGGGCACAAAGACACCATGTAATCCAGCCACTGCTGAAGAAGACATTTTTGTCCTTTCACTTTGTACAAAGTCATTCAGATTTGTTCCCACAAGAGTCTACAACATTTAAAAAATTCAACAAGATCAGTGAAATAAAAGTAGCTATTTCTGGGGAAAGTTTTGCTCCCCCTACCCCAGTTATAATAGACAAAAATATGTGATGTTTTATACTATGGGAAATATTATTAAAGCCCAAATGAGAAATAACAAATGCAAATTTCAATCAGAATGTTTTTTGGGGGTAGAGGAGGGGAATTAAGTACCTTCAGCATTAATTATAAATAATATTGCTTTAAATAAATTTGCTATAATTAATTTTTGTAGTTTGAGAAAACATTGTCAAACTCCATTTATTTATGACAGAAATCTAATGTGTTCAGTGGCATTTTACAACTTGCCAATTAAAATGATGAGCAATAAATATATATAATTTATACCATCTAGAGTCTTAACTGTGGCTCATCCTTATAGTCTTTCCAGTTAATTATGATTTCAAAGTATAAATAAGGCACTAAAATAATTTTTATTTAGAATTTAAAATTTCTTTAATATTGGAATACATTGAGCCTCCCCTCAACCCCTGGCTTCTGATCATCTAAGACCAAAGATAAATAATTCCGTGTCACTAATTAAGGATGCTATGAACAACCAGGATTTTGGTATTTTTAAAATCACTTATTTACTCCCAGAATACAACATCTTGTTAGAGAGCAGTTGATAATTGTTAAATAATGACAATTTTTTTTCTTCATTATGTCTGAGTGACTGTGTGAGACACTTAAAAATGTGTTAATCTGTTCCTCCACCTTTCCTTAAATTAAAGCACTTAGAGGTTTTACCAATGCATTTTTAATGTGTCAACCAGTGTGTCAGGTTTAACTATGCCCTGCAGACTTAGAGCTGAAAGTGCTCTTTGGTTAAAATTAACAATATCCTTGCCAAAAGCTTTATTAAAAATTGCTTCATTCAGCTAAGGATTAAAAAAGTGGTGTTATAGTTCATTAAATGATGCTAAGTGATTATAATAAAATCATTATAATAGAGGTGTATTACTTTAAAAAAGATATAAGCCATCAGGTAACAGAATATAGCAATTAGATACATTCATACTGATTTACCTTATAATCAGCAAAGAATGAACTTTCTTAAAGAAGTCAAAACGAAGTGTTATCATTGGTAATAGAAGAACAAGGTGGACAAGTTAACATTAATGAAAGTGCAATTTTTCATCTGATTGAATTCAGATTAGTTTGTTATTCTACTTTCTCTTAAACAAAAACCCAAACCTTTGTAAAGCAAAGCCATTATCTCTGACACCTTAATATAGCCAATTATTTTATAAAATATATTTCTACTTTCAGTTTTCCTTCCATATAATTTATTTGCACAATACCCATATTGTTCTCTTTTGGTCTTGTTAGCCTTTTACATTGAATAATTTCACTTAGGAATTTTTTCCTTAAAAACTGCCTTTAAGAATAAAATATCTCAAAAAATTCAATTCTGATTAACAGTTCAAATTAATCTTGTCTTATTATCATGATTCTGGTCAGCATAATGAAACCAGTGTTTGTAATTTCCCATTTTTGTGAAAATAATAGCTTCTTTTTTTTCTCTTGTAATGTCTAAAAGAAGGAGAGATTCCATGTCTTCACAACAGAAAATTTGATGTTAGAGAGTGAGAATGAAGATTTTTTCTACTCACCTTTAATTATTATTTTACTCAGTTAAAAGGATATTATCTTCCCCAGAAACAGCTCTCATACAATTCACAAATACTAGTCTGGAGAAGCATTAATAATACAACAAATATCTTGAATCCAACATTTTTGCTTCTCAGAGATGTTTAGGTTCATGCATATTTTTTCCTTGCTTCCCATTAAGGCTGGATGATGTTTGGTTTCAGTTAGATAACACATTTGCTTCAAATAACATATAAATCAATCTTGAACTGCAATTACTGTTTCACTGTCTACAAGCTAGGTATTTATCCTTTTGATTTCAACAGTAAATACGACCTCACATTATGTGAGTGCCACAAGTAATAAGATTTCAATTGAGAAAACCTATTATTGGCAGTATGGCTGAAACAAAAATAAGGAAAGAAATCTCATCACTGAAAGTCAAGATGATGAAAATGATGAGCGGGTAGTTAAGTAATGGGAAATGCCAGGAAATGATTCATCCCATATAGAAGGGAGACAGGTATATTAAAAAAATAACAATGCCGATTTAGCTTTTCCTTGTGTGGGTATATCACTCTTGAAAGGCGCTGAGTAAAGGAAATGTGATTTTATACTACAGAAAACATATAACACCATTATATGGCTATATTTAAGTCTTTTCAACAAAGTTGAAGGCTGCAATAAGACACTGCAATCACAGGAAACAGCTCAAAAACTGGCTACAAGCCAAATGCTGCCAGAAAAAATGGAAGTCTCCCATCTTGCCTAAAACAAGATTCCAAAAAAAAAACTAACTTGACCTGTGCTCTTATTAGAGTCAACTCTGACTTTAAAACAGCTAAAATAAACAAAGCCCCAGAATTCAAAAGCTATTTCTGAAATATAGATCGGTATAGTTTAGTGTGTGTGTGTGTGTGTGTGTGTGTGTGTGTGTGTGTTTATGTGTGTAGGAATAAGGTAAGTAATCATATCATAAAAAGAAGGAAGGATATAATAATAACAATAATAACTAGTATTTATAGAGAGTTTTAAAGTTTACAAACTTTACTCATTTTATCCTTACAACAGTTACCTCAGAACATATGCTATTATTATGCCCATTTTTATAGATGAGAAAAAAGGCAGATAGAGCTTAAGTGATTTTCCCAGGTACACACAGCTATTCTGAATTCTCTGAGTTCACATTTGAACACAAACTTTCCTGACTCTTTAAAAATAGCAACAAACAAGATCAAATTGCAACAGTTACCAAAAGGGTGAATTTCTTCAAATCCATGATATCAAATGAAACTTCTTAAATCTAACCAACATATTAACATGGTTTATTTCTTCTTAGGTGTTCCTAAATATGATGTAGGGGAAGCCATCCACATTTGCTATTTATTTTACAATATTCTTTCCCACACAGCTACATTGTCACTGAAGAGAATTTTAAGCAAGAAATCTCAACTGGGGGGTTATAATTTGAAGAAGGTGGAGAATTTGAGTGAAACATTGCTTCAAGGAGGGAAGGTGAAAAGACTTTGTGGCATTGTGTCAGTTAGATTTAACATAGTGTATTGCAACTTTATGCCACCAAGTTCCTAGTAAATTCTAAGAGATTAATCAATTTTCCCACTAGACCGAAATCATTCCTGACCAGCTACAAAGAACTAATTGGAGTCATTCCAAATCCACTGATGTTCTACCCCTCAAAAGTAAACTTTTGTGGCAACTTATTCACAGGCTTGAGTTTTAAAGACAGCTTTACCTCTAGGAACTTTATTTAAATGACTTTGAAAGTCAGAGAAAGGTAAGAAAATTAGCTCCTACTTGGGTGTGGATTCATTTCTTCTGACTTTCTTAAAGTAGTCTTGATAGTTCTGGATGAGTTTGAGTTTGAGTAAGATACACTATGGAGAGCAAAGTGGTGCAGTGGCTAGAGTACCTGGCCCAGAGTTTGAATCTAGCCTCAGCCACTTACTAGCTTCGTAACCTTAGGCAAGTCACTTAACCTTGGTTGTCTCAGTCTCTTCATCTATAAAATGGGTCTGATAAGAAAATGGCAAACCACTCCAATGTCTTTGCCAAGTAAAACCCTAAATGGGGTCACCAAGAGTCAGACACAACTAAAACAAATGAACCACAAGGATATATAACCTGGCCATTTGAAGCAGAGACCTGCCTGCCTACATTAAGAGAGGTGTCATAAATCATTATTTCTGTAGTACTGTATCACTCTGGATATATTTTCTGCTATGAGTAATATGTTTAGAATAAATAGTAAACATTTTAAATACTGTTTTAAAGACTATATGCAATTTAAATAATGAGGAGATTGGCATTGGATTTAATTCACAGTAAAATAATGCTAAGAATATTTTTGTGGATTGGAGGGAAGATTGTTCAGGCATATGCTTAAGGATATTTGGAGATAGCATGGAAGATGATCTCACTTATATTACAAGTCCAAAATGAATACTAGCTAAAAGGAAGATTATTTAGCAAAAGGTGACATATTCCTCTTCCAATATATTTTTTAAAAATTTCTTTCCTGAAAATATAACATTTCTGTACACAGAAACAGACTCTGATCCTAAAATAATATTCTTCTGCATCTCAGATCTTTCTCCCTGGAGTAAAATTATATGTCAAAGCATACATTTTTACTAGAAAGACCATCTCAATACCCATTTGTAACTCTGTTACTGTTAACACATTTTTTTCACTTGAATCTTGACATTCATCAAGTAATTTAATTTTTATTTCATCAAGTGAACCCTCAAATAAACCATTGCTCATGATATAGAGGTTAATCATTATGGATATATATATATATGTATCTATATATATCACATAGACACATATGTATATGTGCATATACATTGCCAATCCCAACATACTGAAAATATATTATGTCTCATATATTTCTATATACATAAATATTTATTATATACACACATAAGTGTACACATGTATATGTGTATGTATATACATGCACATTCCTTTTCATTTATAACTTATAGTCCACCCCTTACTTTCTTTATTGAACCACATTCCTCGTCATTTTGCTATAAACATACCTGATTTGGATTTAGGTAAGGAAAGAGCAACGAAGATCAAACTGACCATTAAGTACATCTGATCTCTGTTGAATGGGGTTCATTTCTAGTAGAAAAGATCTCGTGAGAATTTGGAGCTGGAAGGAACCTAAGAAACCATTGAATCCCTCCATGCTGTCTTAATTTTATAGAGGAGGAAACTGAGGCCAAGGGAAGTAAAGCTTCTCTTTCCAAACAGTGACCTACAGTGTAATATGTCAACCAAAGAAATCTTGTTCAGTTGTTTTTTGTCCATGTCTGACCTTGGAGATCCCATTTGGGGTTTTCTTGGTAAAGATATTGGAATGGTTCTCCATTTCCTTCTCCAGTTTTATTTTACAGATGAGGAAACTGAGGCAACCAGGGTTAAGTGACTTATCCAGGATCCCCCAGTTAGTAAATGTCTGAGGCCAGATTTAAACAGTTTGATAGCCAGGGAGAAAAACTGGTTGCAGCCTCAGTTTAGAATCAGAGGTGGTGAGGGTGGTTGAGGGAAAATTATTTCACATAAATATTCATTGTTAATTTTCTACAACTCAAAGATATATACATATACACACAGCTTATATCTGTGATTCCCTTTAGAGGGAGAAATTCTAGGGGGTGGGAGAAGATCACTACCAACTGGTGTTACCAGGATGGTGTGAAGTATGTCTTTTTAAAAACTGGGGATTCACTGAAGCTGTGGTGAGGAGGGAGAGCATTCCAAAAATGGGAGATAATCTGGGTAAAGGCACAAAGGTGGGAGATTGGTCACCTTGAACTTGTAAGGCAAAGTCGTGTGAAATCTGACTAGAAAGAGGTTGAAGCTTAATTGTAAAAGGACATTAAAAGCAAAGAGAGGGTTTTGTATTTTATTCTGGAGGCAAGAAACCAGCAAGCTTCTTAAGGAGGGGAGTAATGGGGGAATAACATAGTTGGACCCATACTTGAAGAAAATCAATATTGTAGCTGTTTTAGAGGATAGAGAGACTGGTATGTGGGAGACCAGTTAGGAGGTGACTGTAACACTCCAGGTAAGAGATGATAAAGCCTGAATGAGGTTAGAGAATTCAAAGAATAATTTAAAAAATGAGATTATCTAAACGTTTCTATAGTCCTTATTTGGAAGACACCCCAAAATTATGCTTAATTCATTTCTTTCAAAATATAAAATATATCTCCAAAATTCATTTCTTTGTTTTGTGCTTGATGACAATGTTTATTAAATCTGTTGCCATGAGACTTCCACTAATTTTGAAACCTTTCCTAATGCTCCTGCACTCATTTTCCATTCCCTATTTAGAACAATTACCAATAACTACATGTAATATAGAACCTTCAATTTAGTTTGCTACAAAATCTGTGTTAGATGCCCCATCAGTCTGAATCTATGTTAAACTATAAAGACCCTCTGTCTATATGGCACTTGATAGCCTTTCAGGGAAATTATGGATGTCTGTTATGTCTGATTAGATAGTAATGGAAAAATGGAAAGTAATGTAAAAGTTTCCTTACTAGAGTATTGAAAGACCTATTGTTTCTACTTTCTATGGGGAAGGGGCTTTTTCTGAAAAAGACACTCTAGAGTAGGGGGTTTTAACCTTTTTTGTGTCATGGACCCCAGCACATAGATGAAGCTTATATGTCTCAAACCAGAATAATATTTTAGAGGCATAAAAGCAATCACTTATATTGAATTATCAAAATAAATATTTTTTAATCAATCAATGTTATGATCCCCTGCTTGAGAAAAGTGTGGGCAATATAAGTCATAGGCAACACTCTTTACTCAATATATGTTTACTCTCATGCATATACTTGAGACATGATAGAATTTTCAAGCCATATTCTTCTTGTATTAGCCTCCATTTTTTGGGGGGGTCAACATAATACTTTATGTCTCAATTTAGAAATAATTATTAATTTTTTTGCTCATTTTGTACCAGGAATAAAAAATGTGTAGTGTATACAGCAAGAATCCAAATATACATTAATTGCACCTACCAGATCCTAGACTTTCATTGATAAAGTAGAGAAAAATATCTGACAGAATATAGAGATACGCTATTCATGAAAACATCTTGAATGATTTACAAGCAACAGAGATAGTAACTATTCATTTTTAATGAAAACAAGCAAATCTTTTCTTATACATCTTGATTTGGCCTATCATTGGTAATTTAAAATAGTTTTAAAAATTGTGCACCATATACTCAAAATTTATTGTCTCTCAATTATCTTTCTTTTTGAGGGGCATCTACTAAAACAAAGTATTAAAAAATAAAATGTCATTATTGTCAAGTGGAATGTAATATTCTGCTCTGAATTATCTGGAAAAAACAGAGTTCTATCTACGAGAATGTCATATTTTTATTGAGGTATATTATAATCCAGGGTGTCCCAAAAGTTTGAGTGCAGTTAATGGCATTCAAACTTTTGGGACACCCTGCAAACCTTTGAGACAGAGAGGAAGAAAATCCTCTCACATGTTTTTTTTAAATGACCAAATATAAAACTAATATAGTTTTAATGTATAGTGTTGAAATGTAATTATAAAGAGGAACATAATACAAATAGAATAAGAATTTTCCATCTCCCAGAATAACCCTTAACTTTTATCTCTATGAATGAAGAAACTGACATCCTTGATCAGAGTTAATAAATGCCTAATCAGAAACATGGAGAAAATATAAATTTCTAAGTGTAATCAAATACCCACAATGGCATTTCATTCCATATATTTCTATCATGAAATATATAGAAATTACAAGCATTTATTAGAAAGACAAACCTACTTTTAAAAGGCATCTATGATCTTCTTTGTACAACAAATTATCTTCAGATTTGTCTTACAAGAAAAAGCACACTTAAGGAAAGGATTTACAATTATATCATGAATCTTTAAAAATATAGCTTTACCAATAAATCTTACAAATGTTTTCTTTTTTCATCATTTAAAAAATTGCATAGTAAAAACAAAACAAGAAAATGTGATTGAATTAGATAGGAAAAAAAGCTTGTCATGTACCAGGGTCTAAAAAACTCCTGTGATCCTTTAAAATGAGTACTGACTTTTTAGAAGAAATATGAGCAAATAATACTTTAAAAACAAAATCCCTTTGCTATTGTTTCATGACCAATTTGCATCATAGTTGAGTTTCTGCATGGTAGTCATCCACATAGAACAAAAAAAACTGACACTTGAATAGTGGCACTACCACTGAAATAATTAATTACTTAGTTAAGGCTTCAAAAGTGGAGTCAAGGATAAAATAGCTATTGGACTCAAACTGTACTCTCATCTCTGATGGTCCTTTTTTTTTCCTTTTCTTCTAAAGAGAGAAGCAGCAGCACCTGGAAAATTCTACTCACCATAGGAGAATGTGCTCATGTACCAAAGAGATAGTAGGGTGGCAGGGCCCAGTTTGGAACAATTCAATCTCTTTTCCAAAGTAGAAATGCAATAAAATTGAACAAAAGAAAAAGTCTTTTTTTATTGGCACTGTCCTGTGGGACCATCACTTGGTTTCTAATCAGTTGCAGTGACAAAGAGATTTTCTAGACCCTGTTGTGTGACAGAAACCAAATGCTCAGGATGATGTGGAGAAGTTAGTGAAAGCAAAGCAGATCCCCCTCTGAGATATTGGCGGGGTTCACTCACTAGAGTGGTTTCTCTTTTTAAAAATGCTTCATATAGTTGGATTAAAATGTATGAGGGGGGAAAGGTTGGGGTTTGTTGTGATTTTTTTTTGATAGTGATGAAATCCTATGGTAGAGTTTGCAGGGTTATGAGAGAGATTTAGTAAAATAGCTGACAGTTCTTTTCAGAAAGAAATGCTGAAAGACCACATGCTAAGAATTACCTTACTTGATCTTTTCCAACTCTTCCTCATTAGCATGGTCTGTAAATGAAATAAAGCAATTTAATTACCTTTCCACTCAGTTACACAATAGGGCAGCCAACTGTCTTAGAGGACCCTCCACCTTTTTCCTAAGCTCTCCAACAACAAGCACTTGCCAACAATGACTATACAAGACAAAAATAAAAAGAATAACAACAAAATACAACTAGAAGCACTTTTCACACTCAAGCAGTCTATCTGGTGAGAGCTTGGGTAGATTATTCTTTTATTGAAAGAAAGCCAGACATTCAATTGGAAACAGGACAGCAGGTCTCATTTCTCAGAAATAATTTTGAGCTAAAGAGTCATGAATTTTTAAAAGTATATCTTCTGTAAGATCAACCAACACACAAAGCAATGACATTTCTTTCTACTAATAGAGGCATCATTAATATTCACATGCTATAGTGTCTCTGTAAAAGTGAGAGGAGCACAGACTTCTTCTAAAGTACTCTGAAATTGCAAATTTCCCCTCCACTGTTCCTTCCTCAAGCCCAACCCAATGATAGTAGACCTTTGCCTACTTATATGCTAGCAAAATTTTCTTTAACTAATAGACCAGAGTTTGGTTGCTAGGAATATCTATTAATTTTGCTTATATTCTTGTTACTTTTACCACCACCACCACCACCACCACTTCCACTATTAGCTGTTGCTGCTGCTACCTACTGTTTTATCAAAATTTTGTTTCAAAACAGTGTTTGAAGCTTGAAGGGAGGAGATCTCTAACCAAAAAGGATGTCAGGAAGATGGCCCTGGATTTTTAAATTCATACTGAGTGCCTCAAAATTATCTTACTCTTGCCCAAATGGTAATTATAAAGACCAAAGACAGGGATTTTCCCCCTTACAATGAATTTCAGAAAAGCCTTAATGATAAATTGAAGGATTTAATTTTTACACAATGGACCCTCCATCTCCTATCTTTAATGTCTTTTAATGTGTTATACAAAGGAAGTATTTCAAGACAAAGAAAACATGATTTCTGGAAATATTTGCCACATTCAGGCAAGAGTGAAGAGTCAAGGAAATATAATACAACCAAGACAGAACCATTTGGTTAACAGAACATAAGAAAGAGATGGTCTGTTTTACAAAAGTACCAAGAGTTGTTTCCTCTTATGTGGGTCTATGCTGAGATTTCAATATATATACATTTGTAATTTTAAACTATTAGACGTTTTAGTGAAATTTATTAGATTTTTCACATGCCTAGATAGTGTCTATATACATTATTAATGCCATTATTAACATACTAAACCTCAAAAAAATAATTTCCCTAAGGGTATAAAATGTTGCAAAATGTTTTGAAATTGATTCAGAAAAAGTACATATACATGCATGCAATGTACATATTCTTCCCTCCAAAAGTGTACATGCAGATAAATATGAATACATATGTGTGTGTCTATGTATATACACATACATGTCTAATGCAGTATGGAAACTAGATAAAGCACTGGCTTTGAAGTCAGAAAGACTTGTAGTAGAATCCCATTTCAGACACTTACTAGTTGTGTAACCCCGGGTAAGTCATTAAAAATCTTTCAGCCTCAGTTTCCTCATCTGTAAAATGAGGATGACAATATCTGTAATATTTATACATCTTGTTATCTGCCTTCCCTGTCCCCCTTTCCCCATGTAGAATAACACTTTCTACAGAAACTTTGAGGAAATTAATTTATTCAGCTTTGGGACTTCTTCCTAGAAAATGAATTGTCCTTATTGGTGAATGAGTACAAATTTATCTAAATTACACGATCTGGACCTCCCAGATCATTCTTTATAACCGTCTACTGCAGACATTCTTCTGATATTTCCTGTTGCTTTCTTACTCTTTTTCATTCGTCTTCTCACAGATGGTTATGATGAACAAATTAGATAATGTATTTTAAGTGCTTTGCAAAACTTAAAGCATTATAAAAGGTCAGCTATTATTACATATAATATCTGTGATATATTATATCCCTATTAACTGGTTCCTTCCTTAATGTATTCAAATATGCTTTCACCTCATCTATTCTTAAAGGACTAGAACCTACCATTCCTTCATATTCTCCTCTTTTTTTTTCTTCAAATTCCTAGAAAAACCTATGTATACTTCATGCATCTACACTTCCCTCTAATTCGTTAACCCTTTATAATATGGCTTCTGACCTCATCACTCAAATGGAACTGCCTTCTCGAAAATTACCAATTAGCCAAATGGACAGTAAGTCAAATGGTCAAATCTCATGGTCTTTTTTCAATTCTCATATTTCTTGACTTCTGTTTTGCATTTGATGCCGTTGACCATTCTCTGTTCCTGAATTGAATATCATACACTCATTGCTTAGTTTTAATGAAACTACTCTTTCTTGGTTTTTCTCCTACTCTCTAGATAATTCCTTCACAGTTTCATTTATTTTTTCTACCTCCATAATGACACTTGCATCCAAATACTTCTTTCTACTCATATAACCACCATCTTTCTTCAGGCTGTCATCAATCATCTTCTGAACTCCTGAAAGGGCTTTCTAAATCAGTCTCTAACTCCAATCCATCCCCAAACGGCTGCCAAAGTGATTTTCCTTAAGTGCCAAGATGATGCTTACCTAACTCAATATACTCCAGTGGCTACCTAGTGCTGTTAGGCTGAAACATAGGTTTCTCTGGTTTTTAAAGCCTTTCACAATGTAACATCATCACCCTCCTCTTACAACAACCTGGCCCCAGTCTACATTCCTAGTTATATTCTACATCTCTACATTTCCCATATATGTGGTTTGAGTCAACCAATCTTCTCTCTGTTCCTTCCCCACCAGACTATAATCTCCTTTCTCTGTATCTTTTTACTGGCTATCTTCCATGACTCAAATGCACTCCTTCCTCACCTCTACTTCATAGAATTATTCAAGGCACAATTCAAAAGCCAGCTTCTATATGAAGCCTTTTATGATTCCCTTAAATGACTGTACTGCTTCTCACTAATTATCTTATAATTTTTCAATGTGTATTTATTCTGTATCTACCTATATTTGAGCTTATTTTGTTCCACCAATGTAGTGTGTGCTACTTGAGAACACTGATTGTTTCATTTTTTTGTCTATGTATCCTCAACCTTTAATACAGTGCCTGGTGAATAATAGGTACTCAATACATGCTCAACAATTGACTGATTGATGCAAACATATACAATATATGTACATAAACACATTATATATTTTCCATTTTTGTTGATTGTAAAGGAAACTATTTTTACAAAATAATCATATCCAAAGTGTGTCTTGGAATGACATTATTTGACTTCCAAAGGTAGGAAATCCAAATTTTTAAAGTGAATTTTCCTCAGAGAAGGAGAATTAAGCTGTAGCTTGTGTCTTTGTAAGTGATTTTGGGCATTCTGTTTTCATATCTTTTATATCTTTCCATTAACAGGAGTTGAGGGATGGCTGTGCAGTGTGAGAAAGGCACATCTTGTAGGAGTTCTTAAAGCTAAATGAGACCTGTATCTAAAAAGTGCTCCCTCCTTTTTTTTGGCTCCTTGAGTATTATTTCATCTGTAAAAATATGTGAGTGTATTTAGGCTTGCATTATTATCATCAGAAGCTGTTGTAATATGATATAAATTTAAATCTTTCATACTAATGATTAGTAGCTCAGTTTTCCTCAAAGACACTAAGAGGAAATAAACACTATGAAATATGGCCTGTGATAGATGAGCTATGGGGAATGATTACATTTGTAAAAGATTCCACAACCCAAAGCCATTCTTCACTTTCACTCTTTATTTCAGTGATGTTTTCCTTTAGGCAATTACATAACTATCATAGATTATGTTAAACATCACAGTTACTACTGAAGAAAGAACACATGCTTTACAAAGTATTTACAAGTCAAATTTTTGAGTAGTTTGTTTTCTGAAATGACAGAAACATGCTGAGTAGCATGTTGAAAATAAACTAAATCAGAGAAAAGTCCTGTTTTAAAATTTATTTAATAAGTACATTAAGGAGCAATTCATATATTTCCCAGGATTCTGCATCTTTTGATGCCAGCTAAGCAGTTTTGCATTTTTAGAGTATCTAAGAAAGCATGCAACACAAATGAACTCACTTTTATTTCATAAAGACTCCAATGATGAAATCTGTTCATTGAAATCTGCTAGGAAGAGAGTCAGAAAGAACTCATGCATGCACAATAAGACAAAAACTGTCAAACAACAGGATATACTTTTATATAGAGTACAGACTACAGTTCTAAAAAAATTTCATGCAATGAGAAGGGAAACAACATATATGTCATGCAACTTGTTAGCATGCTCCAGACAAAATTTACCTCATAGACACAGCAGTGAAAGTTAGGGGTGGGGTTGAGGAATCCAGACAATTTTATTTATACATCTTTCTTTTTCTTTTTAAAGACTCAATTGTGTTTTCAACTCAATCCTGTTTTAAGCTCCAAACCTATACAATATTTTTGCCTTTACTGATACTAAATTTTGGGTTGTTTATTGAAAATGTATTTTGAAGTCTAAAAAAGTATGTAATAAGTTGTTAGATTTTAAAAGTAATTTCATTTTATTGATTTCCTCAAATGTCAGGTCACACAAAGAGAAAATATCCAAAGAATATTTCTCATGTAAATCACCAATATCACCAATATAACTAATTTTAACACTGAAATCCATAATATTTCTTTATTGCTTTATTAGGGTAATTACACTGTACTTCTAGTCAATCTGTTGCTTTTCATTCCCAATTTTCCTTAACTGAAATGTTTAATAGAAAAATCAATTATTGGTTATTTATACTTATCCATTATTTCCTCTATTTTCAACATCTCAATGTATCACATATCTATGATGTCACTATGCAAACCAGTTTGAAATTCCTTTATAATTTAGTGGAAAGAGTTGCCTGAGGCTCAGATGAATTAAGTGATTTCCTCATGGTCACATAGCCTCATGTTAGATCTCAAGATTTGAGCCTAGTTTTTCCAGACTCTAGATTAAAAACTCTATGCCATACTGCCTAAAAACAGGTGCAAAGGTAATACATATCTCTGGTAGTGCTCATGTTCAGTATTCACAGAAAGACCACAATGAAAATAATTGTAACGTGTTAGAGGATGAGAAGATAAATTCTATCAAGAACTTGAAAAATCTTCCAAATTAAAACAACATACACCTAGGAATTGCTTCAACCAAAAAATACTCATTCTTTTGAAGTAGAGAAATATGGCAGCTGGAGTCATATCCATTTAGAATATAAACTTATTCATCTAATCGAGTATTTGATAAGTTCAATAATGGGCCCGATGTTTTAAAAAATGAGTTGTTATATATCTTAAGAGTAAGATATTGGAGAGTTTAAAGGAGATAAGGAAACTTTTATTCCTATATATTATAAGTACTTATCTTCATTAGTACATATCTTCAAGAAAAGAGTTGAGATGTACTAGACACGAAAAAGAAAAATATGTTTTAAGAAGAGAGATAATAACTGATTACTGATGTGGCAACCATTTCTAAATCAGCCAACTGTTCAGATCAGCAACTTATTAGAGCCGAAAAGCAAAATCAATATCAAATTAGAAAAATAATTAAAATAGGAAGAAGCTGCATGCTACTGAAGCAACTCCAACCCAACCTATTTGAATAAATGATTGATACTCAAAAATGAACTGGATAAAAGAATAGAGCTTACATAACACAAAGTGTCACCATTTATACAATGAAGAGACCAAAAAAGAGCCTAAGAATTGCTTCAACCAAAAAATACTCATTCTTTTGAAGTAGAGAAATATGGTAGCTGGGGCCATATCCATTTAGAATATAAACTTATTCATCTAATTGAGAGAATATTCAATCATCATCCTATACACCTAAAATAATGATTGACTAATGACAAATTTCTCATATCTCCCTAATTTCATGAGAATGATCTGTCCATCAAGAGCATGAGAATAAAAATTGTCAGGCTTTTGAAAATAAGACCATATATTTACAATGCTAAAACTGAAATTTTTAGAGACATGATATTTCTGTGCTAACTATTTGTTGACCATATAAAAATTATTTTCTTCAGCAGAGGACAATGTCACCCTAAAAACTCTCTTCCATCAAAGTATTTCATTCATGCCAAAATCATAAAATATTCTTTGAAAGATATAACAATAGAGTTAGCTTTTGACCTTCTAATTATTAATATCAAATTAGATAAAAAATGGGAAATCATGTGCTCATCAAAGGTTTCCATCATTTTCATGGAAGGTGTATAGTTCAAAGTTCCCATTTAGAAGTAGATTCTCTATTGACTGTGAAATCCTTCAGATGTTCCTATTTAAAGATAACAATGTGATGAATTCATCAAGCCTCAGAATCTTGCAGAACCTCTTAATGGGAAAACTCATAGGTGAAGAATGTTTATTGTCCAGATCATGATATATATAGTTGGATGGTCAACTCAAAGCTTACCCATCAAGATAATGGTTTTCCTTGAGGATAATGGAAAGGTCTATGGGCATAAGCATGTTGCAACACAGATTACTTCTAAAGAATTTCATATGAGAAGGGGGAGCTGTGTGACCAGAAAAGAAAGAACATGAGCATGAATGAAGAATAATCTCCAATGTGTGCTCCAATGATGTCCATGTAATGTCAGAAATCTAAAGGAAGGCTGCCAGCACAATGTCTGTGCTACTACACTTGTGTGATGGCTTTGTCTCATATTTTCCCTCTATTCTGGTGCCTTCTTTAAGAAAATGATCAATAAGCACTTCCATCCTCTATCTCTATCTCCTACCCTCCACTCCCTTAAAACTTTTCTTTATAGTCTTTGCCTTAAAGACTGATTTAGGTTAGGAGCCATAAGGAACTGAAAAAAAGTGGTCAGAATGATCATCACCTAGCAGCAAAAGATGGAACCATCCACAGACATTCCTTATAGAGGGAAGTTCCTTTCCAGTTCATTCCACAGTCCATATATAGCTTTTCTTGGTCTGAACTCCAAGGAATAAGATGACCCCTCAAGTTCTCTTCACCTCCTTGTTTTCTAGCATCTTTTTGTGTTTTGTCTTTTTCTATTAGATTGCAACTGCTTGAGAGCGGGGACTGTCTTCCTCTTTCTTATCTGTATCCTCCAGCACTTAGCACAGTACCTAGCACATAGTATATGCTTAATAAATGCTTACTAGATTATTGAACTGAAAATTTCTCTTTAAACCTCTTACTATTCTTGTGATATTTGCCTTTCTATCATCTTTCTCTCTCATCTATCAATCTATCTACATGGAGAAGCAGGGTAAGAACATAAGCAAAATGCATGAGAATTTTTGAGAAAAGCTAGTAATTGATAGTTCTACTTTCTCAGGGTCTTGGAGAAGCTAGGCAGGAAGTAAGTAGGAAAAAGGAAAATCCCTTCCAGGAATCTATTCTAAGCCTAAGAAAAGTGTTTTTTGGGCTTATTAGAGTGAACAAAGAAAATGCAAGGAGAAACGAAGAAGATCAAAGGAAAGTGTCAAAAAGAGAATGGATTATATATGTAGTTCATAAATCTAGGGGTGGAAGGGACCTTAAGAAATCATTTAGTGAACTGTATTTTGCAGATAAGGAAACTGAGACCTAAAGAGGCTAAGTGACTTGCCCAAGGACACAACAGTATTAAGTGGCAAAGTTGAGATTCAGCCTATAAGAATCAACATATTTTTTGAAACCCCAATTTCTCTCCTCTAGTCAGTTTCTTGCAGCTGAATACCAAGGGAATTCCAGATGATCAGTTCCCAGGCACAAATTCTCATTATGATATTTTTATTGCTGCTGTTGTTTTAAATTTGGGCAGATATTGAAATTTTAGGGCTTGTGCGAAAACAGTCTGAACTAAAACAGTGTTGAGTCAGAATCATAGTTCCATTGCTCAATATTTCTTTAACCTGCTACCACCCACACCACCCCATTCAAAACAATTAACTATTTTCATCTTCAAGGACCAGGCTTTGGATCACTAAGGCTGTGACTGATTTTGTGACTTGGAATTCAAATCTTTCCCTTTTAAAATAGATAATACTAATGATTATTAGAGAAAGAAAGATTAAGTTTCAGTGAACTACTGTGAGACTTTTTGCTACTTGGGGAAATGGTGTGGATTTAATATAGAATTTAAAATTTTTATTTAAAAATAGGTGATGGAGAATCATATTTATCACATAGAATATAATTAGCTGGATATTTTAAAAATATTCATGTACTCATTCCAATATAAGGGTAGATGTGAAATATAGGAAAACAGACATATTCATACACAAAAGTTAATTTTAATTACAGATAGTATTGTTGAACATAAAGAAATTGATGTTTTTGATAATCTAAGGGCAAACTGTATAAATTATGAAATCTTTAATTTTCAAGATCTATAAAAACTATGTTCATCGATATAAAATAAAGCTTGGTATCACTAACTTATACTTACTGAATATCTCCTATGACATAAGGGAAAGAAGAAAATATTAACCATTGTTAAATATCCCAAATTTATATAATCTTGATAGCAAACTTTTCAAGTTTATTAGCTAATGGTTAATATTGCTAGATTTTTATTCAGTTGGAAACAATAAATATGTTCTTGTACTATAGGCCTTCTTTTTCAAATTCCCTTTTCATTAAGAATAATACTTCAGTAAAGGAGGTGATGTTTTCATTAAGATTCCTTAATAAAACATACAATAGAAGTTAATTAGGTGTGCAAGATAAATGAATTGAGTACTGTGGCAACATCACCAGAAAGTGAGATGTTTCATATGCTGGTCTTTTCTTTTAGGAGAAGATATTTGAATCTATATGGCATTGTGAGAAGGAGTCCACTTCAATATAAAAATCAAAATTAATCTGTACTGGAAAGAGTTCTAGCTTCAATAACAATAGCATGAATAAAATTGAAATGCTTAGGGGTAAGTAAAATTCTAGGGCTTATTGAAATTACTGTGCTGTCCATTTAGTATGACATAAATTATGTAAAAATAACATCGCATGCAGGCTAATTCAAAAAGTGCAAAGAATCTCCACATTCCCACAAAAGATGTCTCTTCTTCTGATGAAGAGAATGCCCATACTCTTATGGGCCTATGTGAAGGGAAATTATTTTTATTTGAAGGATTTTCTCAGATGACTTTTCTCCCTTCTTTCCATCTATTCTTGGGTTTCCTCCAAGCCTTAACTTAAAATCTAGCTTTCCCTTTCAGTCTCCTTCCCTTCATTTCTACTTGCAGTGCCTTCCTTCTGAAGTTACTTCCCATTCACACTGCACATATCTTCTATGATCATAATTGTTTCTGTATTGTCTCCTCCATTACATGTGAGCTCCTTGAGAGTAGAAACTCAGTTTTTTTCCTTTGTATCCCTAGCACTTAATACATAGCCTAATACACAGTGAGAAGTAAAAGCTCTTATTGATTGACTGATTATTAGTTTCTCTTAGTGACTTTCAGTTCCAATTATTCATAAATAATTACTCCCTGTCCCTCACCTCTGTATATACACAAAGAATCAAACTCTAACTCTTATCACATATCTTTTTTTGATAGAATATGCTGAAAAGGAAAAAATCACCTGCCTAGAGAGTTATGTATAGATACTAGGAATATGTTCAGCAAATATAAAAGAATATCTGCCCATGTGTGTTTAATAATAACAATTGTTTAATTGTTCATTAAAGAAGTCAAAGAGCTGAAACTATGAATCTCACACACAAGATAATATCTGAAATAAGTTAAAAATTTCATCTGCCTTCCAGAAAAAAAGATTTTTCAAACTAATTAGACATTAATGACATATCTGAATGTACATTTTCAGCAAGTATTTCTTTAAAACACACACACAGAGGCACATATACACACATAATCCTGAAGGCTGTTTTAAAACTAAAGCTGTTTTAAAAATAAGCTCTAGTTCTAAAACCAAACACTATAGCAAAACTTCTTCATTGAGCTCTCTTTAAATTATGTCAAAGTTCTTTCCTCTGGTTAATAATATCTGTTAAATCAGGCCCAGGAAAAAACAACTCATGGGACCTACTGATTTTGGTCAAAATTGATTTTAGCAAAATGCTTGGCACACAATAGGCACTTAATTAATATTAGCTGACTAAGACTATTTCACTCAGTGCCCAAATAGACTGCTTTTCTCTGTCCCATCTCAATTTCACACTGCAGCAAAATGAAGTCCAGATGGCAAGTGCTGAAAAATGGATAACATCCAGTGACTGAAACATACTTATTATTCAGTAAACAAAAACCAGAAAGCAGAAACTCTGTTATGAATTCACCTCATTTTGTGTGTGTGTGTATGTGCATGCTTTGATATAATTGGTCCATAGTCCAATCCAAATTGTAGTATTTGGACACTTCAAAAGGAAAGTCTAAAATTTTAGTTGGCTAATGAATATATTCTTGAGAACATTATTAATTATTAACTCACCTGTAATTTAATAGCTATAAAACAGACCTGAAATTACAATGCATATACATCATTGACTTGTTTACAACAAGAGGTTCTGATCTGGTGGGATGAAATAAGGGGGAAAAAAAGAGTTCAAAGGATCCAATAAATACAAACCAACAATGCCCACAGCACTCACAGAAGCAGTGAACAAAAACTGAATTTTATATGTAGACTCTCTTAATTATCAACGCCTAGTCCAAAGAATGAACACAATGAACTGCAGACAAGAAAGATGAAGGAGTACCTACTGGCTAGACCTTGTGTAAACTTACCACATCCCTCGGTTCTCCTTCTTTTGGAGTAAGAATTACAGACAGCAAAATGGTTCCCAGATCATGATCAGGATGGTGTGGGTCTTTCAGGGTGAGAGTCACATCTGTTGGTCTAGGAAACAACAATAATGTTTGATATTTACATAGTGCTTTGGAGTCTGTGAAGTGCTTTACATATATTATTTCATTGAACCTCACAATAACCTTTTGAGATGGGGAGTACAGGTATAATTTTCTCCATTTTACAAATGAGAAAACTGAGGTTAAAAAAATGTAAGTGACTTGCCATGGTCACAGAGATATTAAGTAAGTATCATCAATAAGAACTTGATCCCAGGTCTCTCTACTTCCACATCTATAATTTCATTGTTTAAAATGAAGCTGTCTAAATCTAAATCATGTAGATTATAAAATTCACTTGGTAGAGTGTACTAAGTTTTAAGGGATATTTTCTTTTTAATCTTAATAATTCAAACTTATGCTATGGATGCTGAAATAGTAAGTACTTAATAAGTGCATGTTAGATAGAATCAATGATTTAATCACCACAATTATCCTATTATTAATTATTATTTATAATAATTAAAGGATTAAATAATTATTTTTTATATTTTATATAATTGTATATAATATAATTATATAATCTATATTGATATAATATATTATTATAGATAATTAATTATTAATCACCACAATTATTCTAGTGATGGGCAAACTTTTTTTAAAAAGTGGGGGCCAAAGGAAAGGAAATGCTCATCTGTCAGTCTGTTTCTAAAGCAACTCTTTCAAAGTTTCATTATATTGTATCTTACTCCTTGTATCCGTTAGATTAGGAATAATGTCGCTAGGCCGGATAGAACATTTCAGGAGGCTGCATCTGGCTGTGGGCTGTAGTTTGCCTATCACTGGTAGACTATAACTCTTCCAGGCCACAGTAAAGAGTCTTTGAGAGTTGCTGTGAATAAAACAATAATGTCCCTGCAGCCAACCCTGCTGTTGAGACTCTAAATTTAGCTAGATTGATTTTTAAATAATAAGCATATCATTGTTCATCACCAAGCTATGTTCAAAGACTTCCCAATTTGGTATGACCTAAAGAATACAAAACCACTCCCTTGCTATAAGGCATTTGAGTAGGGTTTTCCTTGAATGTTCCTAATGGAAATGAGAACATATAAAGAGAATCCTCCTATACCTGCCCTCCTCCTTTTTGTTTTAATAAATTAAAGTGCATTTATTTTATGGAGAAATTTCTTTTGGAAGGAGACAGGTCAGTGAATGCACCTATGACTGGCTGTCAAAAGTATTTTTCCTCCTTTTTTCTGTAATTCATGAGTTTAGCAGGAGAAAATACATGAAGTGAAAATATAAGAAATACATCAAGGAATTTAGACTAGATAACCCTTGAAGTTTTTTCTATCTCTCCAAAATTTGCAGTTTAACTCAGTCAACCAGCATTTATTAAACACTTACTGCTAAGTGCTAAGCACTACAGACACGAAGAGAAAAAAAACAATCCTTGCTCTCAAGATGTTCAATGTCTAATGAACAAAATCAAGCATAAAAATAATACAAAACTTACAGTATTTTCTGGTGTTCTGTTTGTACAATGGAATGGGCTCCTTCTCAGGTTAATATTGAACATTAGCCATAAGTTTTATGACCTATGTCCTCTAGATATTTTTCAAGCTTTTTGAAATAATCTCAGCCTGTTATAATTTCAGGATGTTATAGGAGAAAGATTGTGACACTAAGTATCAGAAGAACTAGGTCCCAGCACCTCCACCTTCCAACTGAATAAACTTTGCTAGATCATGTAACCTGTCTGGGGTTCCAATGACTGGATGTGGAAATTCTCAGGAGGAAAAACAGCTTCTTACATTCTACAGAAAGATTGTTGGCATTCACCAGTGCTACAAGGATAAGGAATTAAAATCAATAAATGACATACGAGGTTGGTAGATCCTTGTGGAGGGATATGGGAATGAAAAGAGGTCCACCTAGTACAAACCATCAAAGGAAGAGGGTCTGTCTTCCCAAGGAAAAGCGTTTTTGATGTGAAAGAGGGCCTCTGGAAACTTGTTAAAACTGAGGCCTGAGGGGGCAGCTGGGTAGCTCAGTGGAGTGAGAGTCAGGCCTAGAGACAGGAGGTCCTAGGTTCAAACCTGGCCTCAGCCACTTCCCAGCTGTGTGACCCTGGGCAAGTCACTTGACCCCCATTGCCCACCCTTACCAATCTTCCACCTATGAGACAATACACCAAAGTACAAGGGTTTAAAAAAACCTGAGGCCTGCTATCTACAACAGTGATCTGTGTCAGGAAAAAGAGGGGGAAATAAATCTCAGAAAGAACTTGAAAATATTCTTTAAGGGTCATAAAGAAATGGAAAGACCTCGTAGGCGCTGGTGATGTTCCTACTATAGCCCTTGATTAAAGGTAAGGACCTCAATTGGTTTAAATCCTTGTATATTTGAGTAATTAGACCCCTGTCAGAGTTTTTTGTTATAAAGATTTTTTTCCCAATTTGTTGTTTCCCTTCTGATCTTAGCTGCATTGTTTTGGTTTGTACAAAAGCTTTTTAGTTTGATATAATCAAAATATTTTACATTTTGTAATTTTCTCTAACTCTTGCTTGGTTTTAACATATTTCCTTTCCCAGAGATCTGACAAGTAAACTATTCTATGTTCACTTAACTTATTTATAGTTTCCCTCTTTATATTCAAGTCATTCACCCATTCTGAATTTATCTTGGTGTAGGGTGTGAGATGTTGATCTAAACCTAATCTCTCCCATATCGTTTTCCAAATTTCCCAGCAGTTTTTGTCAAATAGTGGATTTTTGTCCCAAAAGTTGGGCTTTTTGGGTTTATCATACACTGTCTTGCTGATGTCACTTACCCCAAGTCTATTCCACTGATCCTCCCTTCTGTCTCTTAGCCAGTACCATATTGTTGATGACTGCTCCTTTATAGTATAGTTTAATATCTGGTACTGCTAGGCCCCCTAAGCCATTCCCCAATTGATTAATGGGCAAGAGACATGAATAGGCAATTTTCAGATAAAGAAATCAAAAGTATCAATAAGCACATGAGAAAGTGTTCTAAATCTCTTAATAATTAGAGAAATGCAAATCAAAACAATTCTGAGGTATCACCTCACACCTAGCAGACTGGCTAAAATGAAAGAAGGGGAGAGTAATTGATGTTGGAGGGGATGTGGCAAAACTGGGACATTAATGTATTGTTGGTGGAGTTGTGAACTGATCCAACCATTTTGGAACTATGCTCAAAGGGCTATAAAAGAATGTCTGCCCTTTGATCCAGCCATACCATTGTTGGGTTTGTACCCCAAAGAGATCATAGATAAACAGTCTTGTACGAAAATATTTATAGCTGCGCTTTTTGTGGTGGTAAAAAATTGAGGAATGGCTGAACAAATTGTGGTATATGCTGGTGATGGAATACTATTGTGCTCAAAGGAATAATAAACTGGAGGAATTCCATGTGAACTGGAAAGACATCCAGGAATTGATGCAGAGTGAAAGGAGCAGAGCCAGGAGAACATTGTGCACAGAGACCCATACACTGTGGTAAAATTGAATGTAATGGACTTCTCTACCAGCAGCAATGCAATGACCTAGGACAATTCTGAGGGACTTGTGGAAAAGAACACTACCAACATTCAGAGGAAGAACTGCAGGAGTGGAAACAGAAGAAAAATAACTGCTTGAACACATGGGTTGAGGCGGACATGATTGGGGATGTAGACTCGAAACTACCACACCAATGCATCTAACAACAATTTGGTAATAGGTCTTGATCAATGACACATGTTAAAACCAGTGGAAATACACATCAGCCATGGGGGAGGGAGTAGCTGGGGTGGGGCTGTAAAGGGGAAAGTAAGAGCATGAATTGTGTAACCATGTTAACTTTTCTAAAAAATAAATATTGATAAATGTTAAAAAATAAAGGTAAGGACCTCAGAAGTTAAAATACAGAGAAAGTGAGTATGTGGTAAAGAAATTGGGTGTTTGTGAACTGAATTTGACTTTCTGACCAGAGATGGAATGAATTGAGTATTGGTGGAAATGAATGAAAGTTTTAAGCTGAAAAGATATGGAGAGAGAGAAAAATTGCTCAGAAACAGGTAGCTATAGACCAACATTCAAGGAGTTTTATAATTCTTAAGAGAAAGTGAAGAGAGACAGGAATGATGCTGAAGAACTTGTATAATCATCAATTCATAGAGTAAGTGTAATAAACAAATGAGCTAGAAAAGTATTTATGAAGAACTTATATGCAAAATCACTGTGTTAAATAATGGGCTTACAAACGAAATGCATCTAGGATAAGAAAGGAAGATAAAAATAGAAGAGCTAGAGAGTCTCTGCTTTCAAAGAGCTCATATTCTAATGTGGGCTGATAACACATATAATGAGGTTTAGCTACAGGGAAGAAAGAAAGGTACAGTGAGTAGCTGTGGTAGCAAGGAAGATGCTAATGCATGTTCCTTAGAGGTGTTTCTCTTGATAAAAATCAAATTGGCTTCTTATCATCATTTGTTAGTGTTCAATGACTAGTGGCTAGAATCTTCTGAGCTTTTGGTAGCTAGCATGACTAAGTGAAAGTAACCTTTTATACATGTATCACTGAGGTTTTGTAAATTAAAATTCATGACTAGAATATAGAAATGGAATAGCAAAACCTTAATAAAAAGGAACAGATTACATAGGAAAAAGGAAGGTGACATCATATATCAAAAAGATACTCATATGCCTAGAAAACCATTAATTTAATGAGGGAACATTTTGGAGAATATTTGTGCAAGGATCAAAGAAGAGAGAAATAACAATATCATGATCACAATATATTAGAAACCATTCGGCAAAGAGAAGAATGATAAATTCTTGATATGGTTCCCCAAATTGGCAATGAAGTAAGATTATATTTGTGAGGGGAGACTTCAACTACAAGAATGCCTCTTTTAAAAAGTAAAGCTATTTTTTATTTTATTTTTTATTTTTTTAACAATTATTAATATTTATTTTTTAGAAAAGTTAACATAGTTACATGATTTATGCTCTTACTTTCCCATTCTCCCCCAGACCTCCCCCCCTCCCATGGCCGATATGCATTTTTATTGGTTTTAACATGTGTCATTGATCAAGACCTATTTCCAAATTGTTGATAGTTACATTGGTGTGGTAGTTTTGAGTCTACATCCCCAATCATGCCCGCATCAACTCATGTGTTCAAGTAGTTGCTTTTCTTCTGTGTTTCCTCTGAACGTGGGTAGCGTTCTTTACCATGAGTCCCTCAGAATTGTCCTGGGTCATTGCATTGCTGCTGGTACAGAAATCCATTACATTCTATTTTACCACAATATATTGGTCTCCATGTACAATGTTCTTCTGGCTCTGCTCCTTTCACTCTGCATCAATTCCTGGAGGTCTTTCCAGTTCACAAGGAATTCCTCCAGTTTATTATTCCTTTGAGCGCATATTCCATCACCATTATATACCACAGTTTGTTCAGCCATTCCCCAATTGAAGGCCATACCCTCATTTTCCAGTTTTTTGCCACCACAAAAAGTGCAGCTATAAATATTTTCATGCAAGTCTGTTTATCTATGATCTCTTTGGGGTACAAACCCCACAATAATATGGCTGGATCAAAGGGCAGGCATTCTTTTATAGCCCTTTGAGCATAGTTCCAGATTGCCATACAGAATGGTTGGATCAGTTCACAACTCCACCAGCAGTGCATTAATGTTCCAATTTGGCCACATCCCCTCCAACATTCATTACTCTCACCTTCTTTCTTTTTAGCCAATCTGCTAGGTGTGAGGTGATACCTCAGAGTTGTTTTGATTTGCATTTCTCTAATTATTAGAGATTTGGAACACTTTCTCATGTGCTTATTGCTACTTTTGATTTCTTTATCTGAAAATTGCCTATTCATTTCTCTTGCCCATTTATCAATTGGGGAATGGCTTGATTTTTTATACAATTGATTTAACTCCTTGTATATTTGAGTAATTAGACCCCTGTCAGAGTTTTTTGTTATAAAGATTTTTTTCCCAATTTGTTGTTTCCCTTCTGATCTTAGCTGCATTGTTTTGGTTTGTACAAAAGCTTTTTAGTTTGATATAATCAAAATAATTTATTTTACATTTTGTAATTTTCTCTAACTCTTGCTTGGTTTTAAAATCTTTCCTTTCCCAGAGATCTGACAAATATACTATTCTGTGTTCACTTAACTTATTTATAGTTTCCCTCTATATTCAAATCATTCACCCATTCTGAATTTATCTTGGTGTAGGGTGTGAGATGTTGATCTAAACCTAATCTCTCCCATATTGTTTTCCAAATTTCCAGCAGTTGTTGTCAAATAGTGAATTTTTGTCCCCAAAGTTGGGCTTTTTGGCTTTATCATACACTGTCTTGCTGACATCACTTACCCCAAGTCTATTCCACTGATCCTCCCTTCTGTCTCTTAGCCAGTACCATATTGTTGATGACTGCTGCTTTATAGTGAATAGATAATTTTCAAAAGAGAAAACACAAATGGCTAATAATTACTTGAAAAGCATTCAACTTTACTACTTATCAAAGAGATTAAAATTAAAATAATTTTCAAGTTAAAATAGTAACTTTAAAGCTACTAAAGAGGCAAACCTGAATGAAAGAAGAAACTCAAAATGAGAAAGATTTTTGAAAAACAGACATTGCTGGTGGAACTGCAAAGTTGTAGAATATTTCTGGAGAGAAATCAGTTGGAAAATATTAAATTTGATATAAATTACTATATCTGTCTAAGATGTCCATTGTGGGGGATATATTCTGAAAGTTTTATCAAAATAATGGCTAACCAAGTTGTGGCATATGATTGTGATGAAATTCTATTATGCAGCAAGAAATGATGAATAGGTTAATTTTGGAAAAACATAGAAATATCTACATGAAATTATGAAGAGTCAAATGAGTAGAACCAAAAGAGCATTATATACAGCAACAGACATACTGTTTGAAGATTGACTTGTGCATGTCCACCTCCAAAGAAAGAGAGAAATAAATAAGACATAGTTTTATATATGTATATATCTTTTTTTGTCAAATGATGCTGTGTAAAGGGAGGAGGAATAACCTGGGAATTTTTATATAAAATAAGTTGATTAATAAAAACAACAACAAAAGAACCATTTGTGCAAACATTTTTTTAGAAGTACAATAAATAACTACAAGAAAATTATGGGGAATGTAAATGTCTAATACTATAGGAATGATTAGAAATATAGTGGTTCATCAATGTAATATAAGACTAATGTAATTAATATAAGCAAGTATGAAGTATATAAAGAAATCTGCAAAAAGAAAATCAGAAGAATGGAGTATTCACTCTATAAGATTAAAGCAAATGAGAAATGAATGAACAAATTATTTTGATGAAAACTTGGAGACAAAAATGGGATTATGGTTATACTAAAACTAATTTAAATATAGTTAACAAGTTTAGTTGATTACATCAATGCTCAAATTAAACTGTAAACAAAATATTTTCAAAGGAATAACTAATATTGGAAGGCAATCACTGTCACTTTCAATTATATGATTGTCAAGGAAAGAAATGCTAGACAGATTGAGACAGGTTTTCTAGATTTTGGGAGAGAATATATTTTGGAGTTCAGAGATCTTATAGGTGGTATTCCATGGCCTGAGATTTGAAAAAAGAAATTGTTTAAAGTGAGATGAGAGACTTCCTATAATGAAATTTTAGTGATGTCGTAGTAATTTATGTGAATGAGAAAGGAAAAGAAAAATATAGAAAAAAGAATTAAAATGGCTACATGAAATGCTCATTAAAAATCAGATTTTAAAAGGACATGTATATGAAGATGTAGCAATCCAGGTATACATTAATTGTGATATTATTTTAAGAAGTATTCAAAAACTTAACTCTTATACTGCTAATGATTGATCTCTGCAATCCTGAGTCAAATTGAATGTGGACCTTGCCAAATCCCTAGCCCTTCCCTAAGGCTACACCCCAGAAGAGAGTCAGTTATCTCAGTCTCCTTACTTTTCCTGCAATGATCAATTAACATAGGTATCAAACATCAGTAGATGCCTTAGGCCATATCCACCCTGGATCCTGATCTTAGCTCTACTTATTGTTTTAGGTTTTGGCAGTTTGCATTTTATGATGATTACCTCATAATGTTAATGTATCAGGCCACCAGCCTCTCCCCTTCCCCCCATACTGTTGTATGTAACCCCAATAAAAGTGACAAGACATCAGTTGGCAAGAGAGCTCTTGACCATCAGAGCTCCTAACCATGAAGCTCTTGACCATCAGAGCTTACTCGCTGTCTGTCTACCTTATGCCAAAACTTTCTGTGTCTGTGTATCTTTATTCTCGCCTTATATTCTTTTTCCATTAATCCTTAACCCGTAACCCATTTTCACTCAGTCCTTGGTTCCCCTTTCTGAGTGTCCAACCCACTAGGAATCTTCGTGGAGTCGGTGGACGGCTTCAGAAGAGATGGAACTAAATAAATAAAAAGATGAATGAAGAAGCTTTTTTGTGCCAAGAACTGGAAAAAGCACTGCAGATGCAATTATAAAAAGTGAGACATTCACTGATCTCAAGGAGCTCACACTTTAATTGCTGGAGGCAACATATAAACAGATATCTAAATAAATATTAATTGACTGGCTGAGAAGCATAGGATATATAGCATGTAAAAAGTGCTTTGCAAACCTTAAGGTAACATAGAAATGTAAGCTATCATTTTTTAAAAGAAAATCATATTGACATATAAATGACATGAAGATAACACATAAAAAGAAGCAGAAATGGGTAGTGGAAAGATAACACATAAAAGAAAGTAGGTTAGAGGAGGGAATGTATGAGGATCAGAGAAGGATAGTTGGGTGGGAAATGGTGAGATGGCAACCCTGGCTTTGCTCTTTATTTATTATTTATTTTTAAAACCCATACCTTCTGTCTTAGAACCAATAATCTCTATTGGTTCTAAACACAATGAGAGGTAAGGGCTAGGCAATGAGGGTTAAGTGACTTGGTCAAGTTCATACCGCTAGGAAGTGTCTAAGGTCAGAATTGAACCCAGGACCTCTCATCTCCAGGCCTGGCTCTAATACACTGAGCCATCTAGCTGTCCCCTGGGTGCACTTTTTAAATGCAGGATCTGCAAGGAACTCTCCATTGTACACTTCTTCCTGCTCCAATAAGAGGGAGAGAAGGCCATGAGGGGTCAGGATAGAGGTACTAAGGAGGTGTGAGTTTCAGGATTGATGTGATCTAGTAAGATGATGATGTTCTGGGGAGCATGATGAAATCCAGACCATTGTACAGGCATGAGGCAGAGAAAAATAGAAGTTTGTAAGCCTTTCCTTGTGATTTTATTCCCATTTGTTCCCTGACACTTCTCTGTATATCAGCAAAACCCAATGAATGGGCAGAAAGAATCAAGCACTTGTCAAAAAAAGAAACCTTATCCTAGGGACTGACTCTCTACTTTGTGAAAGATTTAATGGAAAAAATCAACAGTAGTCCTCAAGAAGAGTCTACACCTGAGTTTAAGGCAAACATTATCCATTTCTTTCATTGTAACTTAGCAATAGACTGAGAGGCCCACTGACACATCTTGATCTTGGGATAAAGTAGTTCAGTTCATTTCAACACTATAAAAATGCCTACTAGGTAGTAGAAATAATGTTAGGCATTGATAACAGTCCAAAGAAAATAACATTCTGAAGAAAACAGTCTTAGTCATATTCAATCACTTGCCAAATTCCATGAATGCTGCCTCTACAGAAACTTTCACCTTTGTCCTCCTGTCTACTCACATGATCACCATCCTAGCTCACAGAGACCTTCAATACCCCTAAGGAAAGAAGCCAAGAACTGATTTCTGGGTCTCTCCCATCATCTTACACATAGTTAGCTGCCCAAATTTATATTCCTAAAAAATGCAGATGTGACTGTGCCACTTCCCTTTCAAGATGCTCCAGGGGTTCCTTATTGCTTCTAGGATAAAATATCATATCCTTTGTGTGGCATTTAAAACTCTTTATAATCTCACTCCTACTTACCTTTCCTGGCTAATTGCATGTTCTTTGTTCCAGCTAAACTAGCCTGCTTGCGATACTCTGTATTTAAATGATGCCAAACTCAAATAGAAACAGGGGCTAATAAACCCTAAAACTACCTATCGATATTATCTGTAATTCATTGTGTTTTTATTTATTGTATTAAATATTTCCCAATTATACTTTAATCTGGTTTAGACTATACTTGGGAGTATTGTGGACTATGTGTTTAACACCTTTCCTGTACACAACAGTACACCTTCTTCCTCTTTTTATCCACTTCCTCCTTTTACACATATTGCCTCACTCCCTTCCACCCCATCTCACATATACTTAATTCCGAAAATGCTCTCCAACCTCACTTCCATCTCTTGGTATTGCTACCTCTATTTAAGGCCAAACTAAAGTGCCACCTCTTAGAGCAGGTTAAAATCCTGATTTTCAAAGTTACTAAAGGCTTGCCTCGCCCAAAATTATATTGTGTTTACTTCATCTATTTTTGTTTTTACATGCTGTTTCCTCAGCAAAGTGATGTAAGTTGCTTGAGGGTTGGGAATTTTTTCGTCTTTGTATCTCTAATAACTAACACTGCTTGGAATATAGCAGAGGCTTAATAAGTGAAGGAAGGAAATAAAGTAAGAAAATCAAAACCAATAAACGATTAACATTTTTTCTTCCTTTCTCCACTCATTTTTTCCCCCTGGAGATTTTTCAGTTTAGGTTTTAGAGAGTAGAAGAAATATTTGTGCATTGTTGTGAGACCAAATGATTGAATATTCTCTAGTGAAAAGAATAGTTTGAACATGAAAAAATACCTGAAATTCTAGCTTCTTTAGAATTCAGTCATCATGATCATATACTACATATACCTTAATTACATTTTATGGAAAATTAGTCAAGTGGAAACCTTTGTATGTATGCAAATAGCTGAGTATATTTTGCTGTATTCTTTTGGCTTATATTTGTGCCTGTTCATCATATGCATGATTTTTGGTCTTGAATCCTAGGTGAGACTCAAAGAAAACAATAGGAGTAAGTATTCTGAAAGTATGCATACATAAGATTCCCCCCCACCTCAGCACACTTGTATTTATGGTTTTCTGAATCTATATGCCTTTTGCCTTTATCCTTATTATATTTCATCTTATTCAGTTCTGTTCAATAGTCTAGCCTGATAGATCTTCTGAGATCTTGATTCTGGTATCCAACTTACGAATTATATTCTTCCTAACTTAGTGTCACCTTCTTATTTGATAAGCACACCATTTAAACTTCTATATGTCCCTGATAAGCATGTTAAACAGTAGAGTCTGAGCAAGGGCATTGCACTAAAGACCTTCATCTATCAAACTATTAATGAGACATTGTGGTAAAAAAAGCACTTGGAGTTTGGATAAGAGGACCTGGATTGGAACCTTAGATCTGTTGCTTAGTATTTGAGTGACCCTGGGACTAACTTCTCTAAGCTATTATTTGTTCATATCTGAAATGAATGGCTAGAACAAGATAACATCCGAAGTCCCATCCACTTCTAACTCTGCAATTTTGGAATCCTATGAATAAGTGGAACTGGTGTGACAATGGGATCACAGAGCTTGTAGGAAGCTCAGAGGGCTTGCAATCTAATATCTATCACTTTATAGATGAGGAAACTGAGGCCTGGAGGAGTTATGTAATTTGCCCAAGATGACCTTTGTATAAGGAACAGAGGAAAAATTCAGTAATTTGTGAAAAGTTGATATTAGATTGTCCTTTGGCACCCAAATAGCCTTTTGATTTTAAAGCTCAAAGTTTGATTTTTAGGGCTGAAGCTCAAGTTGTCTCTTTCTGAGGCTGTTGGCTCCTCCCTTCTTTTGCCTAAATCTTTTGTCTTTATTAGGCATAATAAAATGATGAGCCCACGCAACCACCTGATCAACTTAAGTCAATGTCATGTTGAGAAGAATACAAGTGGACTAGGTAGCCACATAGTGGGGAGGAGGAGAGTATTATGTGGTCTGGAACACTTACCACTTCCTTGGAGGAAGTCTCTTGAGTTCCAATGAGAAACCTCTTAGGATGTCTTGGGGAGGACCTAGATGATGATGTCAGAAGGGGTATAATGGTTTGCAATGCAGGAAATAGATCTCTCTCTCTTGAAAGGGGTAGATCCAACTGCTAGAGCTTGACTCTGCTCTTTCCTGGCCATTCAGGCTTCCCACCCTACTGTGAGTTCTATGGATCCCAGACTGGAAGGAGTCCATGACTAGTTAGACTGTAGTGAGTAGTTGATTTTTTTCTAGGTAAGAAAACCAATTTATTTATTAAGCTATCCATAACCAACAAATTGACCAGCAATCTCTCTAATTGATCAAAGACCAAGAAATTCCACATTATGGATCATTTAATACAATTTTGGAAGTTATTTACTCAGTCCTTTCCTAGACATCTTGAGACATCTCTAATTGGTGAATAGCCAATGGAGAGATGGTCCATTATTCTCTCAGTCCCTTCCTGATTCCTCAGTTGATGATGGAGAATCACATGCCTAGTCCTATTATTCCAGAATCTAGAAGGAGAACTCAAGTTCTGTTTTCTTAGGAGTGACTTTGTTGAATACGTTCAATGCAAGGTTCCAGAACTCTGTGCTCATTAATGCATTGCTGGTGGAGTTGTGAACTGATCCAACCCTTCTGGATGGCAATTTGGAACTATGCTCAAAGGGCTTTAAAAGACTATCTGTCTTTTGATCCAGCCATAGCACTACTTGGATTATATCCCAAAGAGATAATAAGGAAAAAGACCTGTACAAAAATATTTATAGCCACACTCTTTGTGGTGGCAAAAAAATTGGAAAATGAGAGAATGTCCTTTGATTGGGAAATGGCTGAACAAATTGTGGTATCTGTTGGTGATGGAATACTATTGTGCTCAAAGGAATAATAAACTGGAGGAATTCCATGTGAACTGGAATGACCTCCAGAAATTGATGCAGAGTGAAAGGAGCAGATCCAGAAGAACACTGTACACAGAGACTGATACACTGTGGTACACTTGAACATAATGGACTTCTCTACTAGCAGCAATGCAAAGATGCAGAGCAAGGCTGAGGGACTTATGAGAAAGAAAACTAGTCACATTCAGAGGAAGAACTGTGGGAGGAGAAACACAGAAGAAAAACAACTGCTTGAACACATGGGTTGATGGGGATATTATTGGGGATGTAGTCGCTAAACGATAACTCTAGTCCAACTATCAATAATATGAAATTAGGTCTTGATCAATGATACATGTAAAATCCTGTGGAATTGTGCATCGACTAAGGGGAGTTAAGGGGACTTGGGGGAGAGGGAAAGAACATGAAATATGTAATTATTGGAAAATATTCAAAATAAAAATAAAAAAGAACTCTGTCCTGCTTTTCACAAATATCCCTGGCATAAGCTGGTTTTTATTTACCAGGAAAGATATAACTCCTAATCTCACTTTTCTAAAAGTCTACAATAGAATGTGCTTTTAGGGTGGGACATCCTTTGTATTCAGTATGAGTAAAGAGGCTCCAGGGACAAATCTGAACCAGGGACAAATCTGAACCTTAATTTAAAACTCAAGAATAGAAATAATTCAATATGTTAGAAATATAGTGGTCAATTTTTAATAAATTAATTTAATAAATTATAGCTAGCCCACAGTCAATAAGCATTTGTTAAGTACCTACTCTGTACCAGGGTTTTGCTGAGGATACAAAAATAAAAGGCAAAAGATATGTTTTACTTTCAAGAAGTTAAAAATCTAATATACAGGATAAATAGGAAATAATCAACATAGGGAAGGCATTAAAGGTAAGAGGGTTTGGGAAAGGCTTGCTGTGGAAAATGGTGTTTTAGTTGGGACTTCAAGGAAATTAATGCAGAGTTGAGGAGAGGGAAGGAGGATAGCCAGAGAAAATGCCTAGAGACCAGAGATGGTGTGCCTTATTCATGGAATAAAAAAGAGATCAGCATCACTAAATAGGTGTGGCTGGAGTAATGTGTCAGAAGAGTAGAAAGGTAGGAAAAGGCCCCATCACAAAGGACTTAGAACATCCAGCAGAGGATTTTGTATTTGCTCCTGGAGAAGATAGGAAAAATCACTTTAGATTTTACCCCAATAGTAGATTGGGGTAGGGCGAGAGATCCTATTTCCTCCAGCAGCAAATACAAAATGCTCAGTTTGGTATACAAAGCCCTTCATAATATATCTGCCTGTTATCTTTTCACTCTTCTGATACCTTAGTTCCCAACATTTACTCTTCTATCCAGTGATCCTGGCCTCCTGGCTTTTCTATAAAAAGGACACTCAATTCCTCATCTGGAATTTTCTCTGGCTGTTCTCCATGACTGGAATGTTCTCCCTCCTCAGATCCAATTCTACCTGCATCTTCCCCTGACTTCTTCCTGGTACTCACTGCTGAGCTTTTCCAGCTACCCCATCTCAGAAAGTCTGTCTAATCTCTGAGTCTCTGTTCTGGTCTGCTTCACTGCTTGCTGAACTTTCAGATTGTCTTTCAGTGTCAAAAGCACTCTGAAGGATATACCACACTTTACAGATGTAACTACTGCCAATACTCTTTGTAACATCCCATTATACAGAAGTTGGCAATGACTTCTTTGTTAGACTTTTGTGAACTTTGTTCAAGTGGTAGAGTGGCTGAGCTTTTTGAAGCAAAATTCACAAGTTTTATTTTCTTTTTTTAAAAAATTGTTTTTATTCTGAACTTAATGAATTTTTGTAGAATATTTTCATTTACATAGCCAAAGAATTTTAAAATAAGGTTTGTACATGAAACTACTGGTCTATGTTATGAACACATATATACATACATTTGCTTTTCTTTTAATGATATAATGAGATCAATTTCTAGCTTTAAAGAATATTATGCTTGCCTGGCCTTCCATTCTTTCCTTGCTATTAAAAAACTTACCTCGTTGCCTACTTTTTTTTCTTTTTCTTGTTATTTTACCAATATCTCCCTTTACTCTCTTATTAGGGGGAAAAAAGAAAAAAGAACAAAGCCCTTACCAAAAAAAATATAGACACAGTCAAGGAAAAACAGATAATTTCACCCACTGTCCATATTGGCTGTTAATGAAAATATGTCTCATTCAGTATCTTGAGTCCATCACTTTTCTGTCAAGAGGCTGGTAATAAGAAGCTTCATTTCCTAAACCATGGGTATAATGGTGAAACAGTTTTGCTGTTTAAGAGATTTTAGTGATAGAGATGCCTACAATAGAACTGTACCTTTTTAACTCCAATAGTGTGAGATCCAAAAAAGCTGAACCCATAAAATCATCTTGTAATCCAAAGTCATAATCAAAGACCTGTAATACAAAAGACATAATGCTTTGTTATGTGTTATTCCAGAAACAAGGTTGAAGGTTTGGGTGAAAACTTCCTAATTAGGAAAAAAATAAGGCTAGTAACTTGTATCACTCACTGCAGTTCTGGTTCTGAGATGATCTGAGGTAGTTACTTTGAATGGGGCCACATAATTCTCAAAAGAAAATGCCTTTCCTTTCATTTAAAGAAATGTATACTATACAGCACTCTAATGAGTAGACTTTTCCCTAAATTAAGTAATGATAATGTATCATTGCAATGAAAAGCTGAAGAACATTGATCTCTATTAGACAGCCCTGTGGTTTTCCCTCCCCTAATCCCCCATTTAAGTAGAGATGCTAGGGATGGAAAAGTATAATTATGTATCAATATGCTGGTGAAATTCAGCAAGTCTGCCCTCTATATAGGGTTCTTGTCAGCAAAAAATGAGATAATGAGTTCAATTTTCCCATATTTTAAAGTGCATTTAGGTTCCATCCCTTAGGATGGCAGGGGCAAAGGTGTGGTAAATACACACAAATATGAGAAAATTGAGCTATTACATGTGAAAGCACTTTGAAGAGGTTTTTTTAAAGCAGAATAAAAATGTGAGATTGTGGCAGTGTCATCAACAATAATAAAAACATAAACAATAATAAGAGGGAGTGTAGTTTTACTATATGGGCATGCCTGTAGTTTTCTCTTTGCTAGAAAAAATCTATTTTAAAACTATTTGCTCAAAATATGGTTAAATTACCAAATATCACTTTCTCAAGTCCTACTATGTTACTTAAAATAAGTTTAAATCATTCAGTAAGTCAATGTGTCAAAGATGGGATTAGAATTCAGAGATTCTGATATCTATATCTTTCACTCATTTTCCATAGAATAATCCCTTTTGGGAAAAGTAGTGACTGCCAAAAGTTGCTAAAATGTATTTATGTGATGATTCTGTTATTTCAAAAAAGGGGTGAAGTGTCAGGAAGAAGTTTTTAATTCCTTTTAGTATTTTGCACTATTTCTGTTAGCTGCCATTTACTGGAGATCAGTGGTGTCTAACCAGAGGAGCAAAGTATAAACTGTGGGAATTGAAAACTGAAAAAGGTAACATCATTTGATAGGCTAACAAAAGTTCCCTATAATGCAAGGCAAAGTTGCTTATTAAAGCACTAAAAATGAATGAAATAAAAGAATAAAGCATTTATTAAAGACTTACTGAATGCAAAGCACTATGCTAAATGTTGAGACAAATCAAAAAGTAAGACAATTTCTACTCTCAAAAAGCTCACATTCTAACGGACCAAACAAAACATATGGAAGATTTCAGCTGCAAGTCAGATGGAAAAGCTGCACATTCCTAAAGTGCTGCAGCAAAGAAGAAGATGCTTCTTCTTTAATGATATTCCTACTAATGATGAACTATTTCTTGCTTTCACACTGAGCCACTTAACAGAGCCAAGGACTTTGGTGGTAATAACTATTTTTTTTGGGGGGGGTCTTCAATAGATGTAGATGTAGCACCTATAGGAGCAATTGCCAGACTGCAATCTCATAATGGGTTGCTGTCTAGGATGATAGCTATGGGTGTTGGGCTAGAAGTAGTACTATTATCGAGACTCTGCCTCAATTTCCTCCATTGTAAAATGGGAATAGTTAATAGTAAACAGAAATGTGCAGTACCAATCATGTACCAGGCACTGTGCTAGTGCTAAGTGTTGGGGCTACAAATAAAAAAAAAGAAAAAGGAACTTTGCCTTCAAGGAGCTTGCAATCCAATGGAAGGAAAGACAATACACCCAAAAAAGCTGAAAGTGGGAGTATTATGGGGCCCCTAGGGTGATGATATGATTGAATCAAAGTCAGGTAGAGTAACTGATGAAAAATGAAGAAATTATAAGAATAACAATAGTACCTACCTAACAGAGACATTGTGAGGATTAAATGAAATAACATTAACAAACCCTTAAGTTATAACAGTGCCTGGCACTATATAAATTCCCTCATGTACCTTCCCTTCCTTTTGAGGATGTGCTTCCATTTGGAATGGCAAAGAAAATTTAAAATATCCCTTTTCCTATTTTAATAAAGTAGTCTCTTATCTAGAGAACAATGAGTTCCTTTCATTTTCTTATCTGGTTTATTAGATGAACCAAATCCTACATATGTTTAAAACAACCCACAAATAAAAATACAAATTTGAAAATATTTTCTTTGAAAATGCAACGGCTTCAGGCATTAAGAAAGTGAGATTGAGGGAGGAAATAGCTCTAATTTCAGCCACTGATCTTAACAGGTGTATATTGCTACCACAGGTTGGGATGGGCATAAGGAGATCCATACAAATCCCTCAGCATTACTGGAAGGAAAACCCAATATAGGTGCTCTTCTGAGGGTGGCAAAGTTGTGATCTGAGTAAGTAAAAGGTCATACTATTATAATTTGATAGGAAATTGCTATTTGTTCTAGAGTATATGGAGGTTTTTCTTTTAGAAAACAAAACGATATGACATACATTAATACAATAAAACATTAAATGAGAACTCTGTGTAGAACACTGTACTGGGCTCTGGAAGAGATCCAATCACACAGTGTATGTCCTCAAAGAATAGTCTAGTGTTTTACCAGAGGTGGTGGGCTAAAAGGGAAGTGATATAGAAAGGAAAAAAGAAACTAACAGTCATTCAGTCAATTAACTTTTATAAAATGCCAACTATGTATCAGTGGGAAGCTTGGTGGAGCAATGGATAGAGCGCCAAGCTTGAAGTCAAGAAACCTCATGTTCCTGAGTTCAAATATGACTTTGGACACTAGCTGTGAAACTCTGGGCAATTCACTTGACCCATTTTGCCTCAAAATGAGTTAGAAAATGAAATAGCAAACCACTCCAGTATCTTTGCTAAGAAGATTCCAAGTGGGGTCACAAAGACTCTAACACAACTGAAAGGACTGAAAAACAAACTCATCAGCAGTTAGCTTATTAAGTGCATACAGCAAAGGCCTAAAGACAGGAAGATCTGAGTTCAAATACAGCCTCAGATAATTATTAGCTGTGCGACCTCAGGCAAATCACGTATCCTCTCTTTGCCTTAATTCACTGGAGAAGGAAATATCAGACCATTCCAATATCTTTGCCAAGAAAACTCCATGGACAGCATGTGTCAAGAAAATTCCACAGTCCATTTCCACAGGATTATGGAGAGTCTGACACGACTGAACAATAACTATCAAACGTGTTAATTGATAGGGATACATGGAAGGGCAAAAGACAATCCCTCCTTTCACCCTAATGGGGAGATGGCATACAAACAACTAAGAAGGACCACACCATTAATTGGAAATAATCAAGAGAATGTAGGTACTAGAATTCAGGAAGGATCAGAAAAGGTTTCCTGTAGAAGGCAGGATTTTAGCTGAGAATCAAAGGAAACCAGGGAAGTCAGAAGAGCATTCTAGGCATGTGGTATGGCCAGTGAAAATGCCCAGATTTGAGATATATATTTGGGATATATCTAACAAATACATATTAATAGATGATATATTAGATGTAATATACAATATTATATATCCAATATGTATGTAATAATAATAAGATATAATATACAGTATTCATATTATTATTAATTCTTTGATTAATTAATTCTTTAATTAATTGATTGATAATGTGCAAAGTTCAAATCATTATATTATTAATAATACTAATAATAAGATGTAATATGCAATATTACATCTCTAACAAATACGTATTAATAGATCATAATATATATTGCATGGAGTTCCCTCTAAAACAAAGTTATAAACAAAGCTTTGGGGAGAGGGAAGCTCATTATCAAAAGGAGAGATCAAATATGGATTCTGGAAGAAACATTTGAGTTGTCCCTTAAGTGTGGACAGGACCTCTGGGGTAGGGACTAGCTTAAATAAAAGCACAGGGGCATCAAGTAGAGAGTTAATTTGGTTGGCTATTCTATAGAATGAGTAAGGGAAATGATATGAAATAAAACTGGAAAGATTTAGTTAGAGGATTACAGATTAAGAGATATAAGAGACCTTAGAAGTCAATGATTCAGGCTAGAGCTGATCCCTCACCTCAGTTTCATAGATGAAGAAACTAAGGTCTAGAGAGGTTAAGTGATTTGTCTTAAGTGGTACAGGAGGGGGCGAAAAACTCAGCAGAAATAAGAATTAAATTCAGATTCTCTGACTCCAAATCCAGCACTTTTACTCCTATACCACAGGTTGCTGTGTAGAGGGTCTTGAATATCAAGTTTGAGTTTTTGTCAGTGTTGGTAATAGAGAATCACTGGATATGTTTGAGCAAAGAAATGATATGATTACATCTGTGCAATACAAAATTGTTGTGTCAGTGGTCTGAAAGCTGAATTTAAGGCAGTAGAGTAGAGATATTAAGGAGACTATGATCTATTAAGAGTCTAAAGCAATATAACAGGCAAATGGTAATGAAGATCTATACAAAAGTGGTGGCAAAAGGGCAAGAAAGAGACATTACAGAAATGCTTTTGGGATAATAGGGACAGAATCTGGTAAACAGTTTTCAGCTGTGCTAGCAAAGAAAGTAGCCAAAGTGTCAAAATAATACATCCTTGAAATATTAAAGACATAAAGGTAAGTAAAAAGAAAGAGAAAAAACAATTCCCAATGTTTAAAGATATGAGAGATGAATTAAATAAATAGTTGTGCTACAGACATAAAGAGTGAAGGCAGAAGGATGAGAGTTTAGAGGGAAAGATAATGAACTCAGTTTTTGGACATGCTGAATTTAAATTGGTGGAGAGACATCTAGTTGAAAATATTCTCTAGACCATAGGATATGTGAATTTAGAGCTTGGAAAAGAAAGATCAGGACTCTAGATACAGGTCTGGAAATCATTTACATAAAGGCGGGTAATTCAAAGCCATGGGAATGAATGAGATTGCTGAGGGAAAACCTAGAGAGAAGAAAATGACTAGACCTTTGGAGAATAACACCCAATTTAAGGAACTAGAAGATAAAAAAATAACCAATGAAGAAAAATGAGATAGAGTGGTTAAAATATAGGAGAACAAGGAAAATGAAAATCCATATAAAATATTTATTTTACAGGATTATTCTTTGATTCAAAATAGGAAAGGCAGAGTAGTAAAAAGTACTTTGAATGAAGTTTAAAAATTAGAGTTTGAAGCTTAGCTCTGCTTATTTCTATGGTAAGCCATCTCTCTTTTTTATGCTTGTTTCTTCCTCTGTAAAATGAGGGGTTTAGATAATCCTTGAAGTCCTTTCTTGCTTTCACATCCAATGACCCTAAATCACACATTTCTCTGTTGTATTTAAAAATATTATTTTTCAAAAATTAAAAAAGTTTTAAAAGCATTTTATTCATTAAAAATTTTTCAATACTTTGCTGCATAGAGTCAGGTAATAATAACGATAATAGTAATAACAATAGCAGCTAGCACTTATATAGTGCTTTAAGGTTTGCAAAATATTTACAAATATCTCATCTTATCCTTTCAACCACCCTGGGAAGTAAGTGTTATTATTTTTCTTCCTGTTTTACAGATGAGGAAACTAAGTTAAACAAAACAAGTGACTTGTTCAGCTTCAAAAATTAGTAAGTATATGAGGTCATATTTGAATTTGCATCTTCCTGACTCCAGGTCAGTATGCATACTATTGTCTAGCTTCCTCACATGTAATTTTAAAAAAGGAAAGCAAAGCAAAACATATTAATCACTTACCCCTGAGCCCTAGTCATAAACACACCTTGGATTTAAATGCCTTTTATGATTCTAGGTGAAACACAAACACTGAGGATCTACAAAATCTCTCTAGTCTCATAGAAAGATGTCAAAGCTAATACACTGACATAAAGTAACAGAAGATGGGCAATGAGGTTTGGAGAACTTCAGAGGGGCCAACCTAAATAACTCTACAATCCAAGTCATTTTTTCTTCACTCTTAGGGTTTTTTAAAAAATCTGAATTATCTAGGTATTAACCTCTGTTCTCCATTGATTTATATTAAAGGCTTTTAACCTTTTTAGCATTACAGGCTCTTTTGGCAGTATGATAAAACTTATATAGACCATTTCTCAGAACAACAATTTTAAAAGCATAAAAGGAAATATTAGGATTACAAAGGAAAGCAATTATAGCAAAATGTAGATATCAAAAATTTTTTTAAAGTTCACAGACTCTAGGTTAAGAATCCATGACATAAAGAGACAAACATAGAAGAGAATAACATTGAAAGCTAACGTCCCTTCATTAAGGTAATTATTAGCTCATTTCAATACCTAGACACTATTCCTTAGCCAGAGGGGAGGCAGCTATAAGTGAAATCCCCAGGACAATAAGCAGATAGAATGAAGAAGAAATGGGAAATGAAAGCCCCACTGTTTCCTAAATTCCTGTTTCAGAAATTTAGAAGACCCCTAGGGGTTCAGCAACTCCATACCCACTCCAGGGAACACAGGCAGGAGAAAAGGCTCTGGAATATATCATAAAGCTAAATACAATTTTAAGCAGTTATTTCAATTCTCAAGGCAACAAGTATCAAGCACTGAGAAATCTGGGCCTCATCTCATTTTTGTTTGTTTTTAATTAATAATGCCAACGTCTTATTTCCAAACAGCCTTGTGTGGCTGAACTCACCCCTGTGCATCCACATTTGCATTTGAACATGTTAACACCTTAAACTAGTGGAGTTTATGAGCCCCAGAATTACTGAACATCCTATCTAGAAGCCTGACAACAAAGGAACAAATCTCAGGATGTGTCTCTATAATAGGTACTGAATTCAGTCAATAAAATTAAGGACCCCACTGGGAATCAAGACTAAAATCACCGTGTGGAAGTCAGCATAACTGAGTTAAAAGCAATTTATTTGTAACATTCCATTTTCCAGTTCCTATAGATATCTTAGGGGGTGAATTGAATTTCAGAAAATGATGGCAAATTGCTTTTGCATCAGCATCCCGATGATTTTAAAAATCAAATTAAATACATCTTGTGAAGGACTCAGTCCATCAAATATGGAGAAACAGACATTAAGCTCACATGATATGACCGCATATGAAAAATAATTGAACAAAACTGATTCATACCTCATCTTTGGTAGGAAGCTCATAGTATGGCACAGTATGAATTAAAGAAATGAGAAGTTAGATACATTCAAGGTCTAAGGAGGTATTGATGGCCAGTTCCCAGATGTTCCCAGAAAATCAGGTGTAAGTGAAAAAAAAGTAGAGAAATAGTGTTTTCACTCTTTAACAATGCAGGGACAAACAGTTGAGATGCTTGACTGCTCCAAAGTCATGTGTGATGAATGGTACAAATAAAAGAATGCAAAACGCACAGTGAATGTAGAAATATCTGTGACTTAAAAGAACTTTTACTCAAGAAATTGAAGGCTTTGTTAGCTTAACACTTTTCACCTGGAACTAGAGATCTCCTAGTTACTGATCTAAAACAATTCTTTTAAGTAATTTAGAATCTGCTTAAATATAATCTTTGAGAGAGGGAATGATGCTAGACCATTTCACAAAACACAAATAACATAAACCAATCTTTTGCACTTTTGATTATCACCTGGCCCGCCTCCAAACTCGAGGGATTCTTATTCTATATCAAAGAATTTATCAAGTGTGTTAAGATAAGCTTCATAATAGTAGAAAGGTCCTAAGTGGAGATGTCTCCTGTGAGAACCCTCTATACTTGGTGGATCTCTAATTCTTGACAGGGAATTAGCCCAAACAAGCAAGAGTTTATAGAAATATTCCCCCCTGATTATTGATTCTCCCTCTTCCTCTATGGCCCTTGCACTGATAGTGGGCTTTTGAATGATGCTGGCAGTGAAGGGCCAATTGAGAATTTCAATTTATTTCAACAGCCTCTGAAATTGATGGACTTCTTCATCAAAGCTGAACATAGCACATTATTTAATGTGGGCCAGAGCAGCATTGTAGATTCCAAGAGGGTTCCAAAGCCCTTGTTTCATCTTAATTGTTAAGATTTTAACCTACTATATCTATTGCTACCTTATTACAATTCTTTTTCCAGCCTCTGCTTCCTATTCACCCCTGCCAACAATCCCAAAGGTAAAAGCAAACCACAGAAATGGGAACAATTCTATTTCCAACTAACACATGCAAAATGAAAAGTTATGTTGTTTCAAGCTAAGTTGAAAATAAATATTTTCACTAAGATTAAAAAAAAAAGAATTATTGTTCTATTTTTGTTTGCTTGTTTTACTTGAAATGGTATCATTTTGTAGCCTTTAATGTGATTTTACAACCTTGGACAAAAACTGGATTTTTTTCTTGATGCTTTAGAGATCCTGGTTTAAGTAGACATAGACCCCAATTTCCCTTAACAGTAGGCATGAAGGGCATTCTTTAGAGCCACACGTTTGCAGCAACTGGTATATTTTCACATCACCTGTCACTTACAGACTCCAATACTTACTAAGATATTTTCCAGGCAAGATTAGTTTCTGATCATAGAAGACATGTATAAGACATCAAAATCAAGCATTCCATTGAAAGTAGGGAAAGAAAATGAAAATGTTGCAATTTTCAGGTAATTCTAGTATTTGAAAATGTCACTGTCATCAGTAGATCATATCTAGATTATACCTTTGCATGCTTAGAAATAGAAAAAGTTAACAAACATACTTTGGACCCCCCCCCCAAATTAAAGCCAGAGATTGCATTCAAAACATATACCTTAACAAATTCCCAGAAATATTGTGATAATTGAATTAAATATTAGGGAAGAATTTTGGAAAATAAAAGTACTATAAAAAGTATGAGTAAATAATTTTACTATCTTCAAAAACTTAAATGTTTTCTATTTTACCATTTAAGTCTTCTTTTTAAAAAATAAGTTAATATAAGTAGTTTATTGGCTAAATGATTTTCTTTTCATAGTTCATAATAAAATAGAAGAAATCTTGTTATTATTTGCTTCAGATGCCTCTTCTATAAAATGGAAAATAATATTTGCTTTACCTAATTCACAGGGTTGATGTGAGGAAAATATTTAATAAATCATAAATCTATGCCATTATTACTCTTATTATTAATAATAATATGAAATAAGGGAAAATGCCTTATATCATCTCTGATATATGAAAAGGGTTCTACACATGTTTGTGTGTATATGAAATTATATATATGTACACATATACACATATACATATATATGCATATATATATATTTCTATATTTCGGGCAGCACAATGTATAGAAAGCTGAGCCTGGAATCAGGGAGATCCAGAGTTCAAATCCAACCTTTAACACTTAGTAGCTGTGTGGCCCTAAGCCAGACATTTGACCTTTCTTGCCTTTAGTTACTCTACAAATAATCGGTGCATTTAGTCATATAATTATATATAAGTAGGAAGGGCATAGAACTGATAATTCATAAGAAAGAGTGGGGATCCTTCATAGAATGTCTTTTTCATAAATCATTTTACCTCAACTTTCTTTTAACTGCTAATTAACCAATAACATTTAGTTGGTTAATTAGCTACAATCCCATAGCTCTTTCCCCCTTCCTCTTCTTGTTTTGATCTAGTACTTTTGAATGATGTATATAAAAGGGGATCAGAAATATGTTCTTATTGTCAAAGCCCATAATCCCACAGATGGACAAATGTCAACTGAAAACAGTGGACCATAAAGGTTCCTGGATTTTCCATTAGCATTAATGGTCAATAATATCTCTACTTAGAAAAATGGAGGTGGTTTATGGATCCAAAATATAGTTTGTTTCTAATTAGACATCTTGAAAATATATTCTGTATACCATTGTCTTTCTTGCTTTCCCTTCATCTCCACCTATTCACACTAAATGACGATATAGAAGCCAATTCATTTTTATAAGTCTACCTGACAGAATTGCTGCTCTGAAGAAAGGCTCTGGCACATTTGACATATAGGAGAGTTTTAAGTTTGTTTAAGCCTACAAGCATCAAAGTTCAACCAGGCAGCAAACATTTACTCAGTACTCAGAATTAATTTCAGATTGTTAGACAAGTCAAAGAGGAGGGCAAAATCCTAGTCATTTGTTCCTCCCAACTAAACCTTGCCTTTTTACTTTTTCTCCAAGAGGCATGCATATAAAAATCTCTCCTCTAACAGGCTGACACTCAATGAATTCTCCCTCCATAGGTAAAAAGGCTTTTCCCCTTAACTATTGAACTTGGAGCTGTTAAAGAGGCAACTCCCAAAGATGATGCTACTCAGATTATTCTATTTTTAGAAGGTTACTATTGAAGAAATGCTCCTTTCTACTCAAGAAATTAGAGTTGCTGAAGTTTTTATCACTTAGCCATCTGGTTCTCCTCTTCACAGCTTCTGTCAGCTAAGGAGACTAGTTCTCTCTGTCTCTCTGTCTCTCTGTCTCTCTCTTTGGGATCAGAATTCTCTATCTGGGACTAGAAGACATGAGGCCACATGCATTTTCCAATGGCCTTTGCCCTACCACAACCATTAAGTGCCTTTTGATCTGCAAAAGCACTCTCAGGTAGGACCAAGATTCAAGACTCAGTTTTACTATAGTTTATACTCCATGTCGTGAAGAAAAGAAAAAGCCAAAAAGAAGAAAAAGGTCACTTTCTTCTTCTTTCTCCTCTTTATTCTAAGTATGTCAAATTTCCTTGTTTTCAACTTTTATTCTCCAACTCCTCCCACCTACTTAATGACAGGAATTGTATTGTTTTTCATTTTTTAATTTTGTGCCTTCCACACAGTGAACAATAAACATTTATTTATTATACAAATCATATGAAAATTTGTTGATTGACATAGTGCACAATCCTGGATGAATGGAGAACCTGACAAAAGAATAACTCAATTTGATTCAATCATACTTTCTGTAATTCAGTACAATTTTTGGGGTGAGTATGTAGTAAATCCCTTCTACCTTTCCACATTCTTTTGCAAATTCATAAACAGTAGGGGAGAAGTTATATGTGGAAGAGAGAACCTTCTCTAGTGAAAAAAAATCTTATTAGCAAAGACAGCATTAATAAGCACTAAGCATCTCTATGTCAGTTTCCATTAGGGTAAAAGAAATAAGTAGCTCACCTTTATATACAGAGGCTCCCTAGTTTGGTCAATAAGAATGCAAGCTTTTTCCTCCCACACAGGATTGAGATTCTTGTGTATTATTTTACTTCTAAAAACTTCTTTTCCTCCAATTTTAAACTTCACGTATGGATCACTTGTCCCTGTTTAGAGAGAAGCACATTGATCTATGTTATGTCTTTTTTTTTTAATTTTATTTTTTAGAAAAAATTTTTTCATGGTTATATGATTCACGTTCTTACTTCCTCCCAAACTTCCCCCATCCCCATAGCTGATGCACATTTCCACTGGTTTCATCATATGTCATGAATCAAGACCTATTTCCATATATTGATAATTGTACTAGGCTGGTCATTTAGAGTCTATATCCGAAATCATGTCCGCATCAACCCATGTGATCAAGCAGTTGTTTTTCTTCTGTGTTTCCACTCCTGCAGTTTTTCCTCTGAATTTGGGTAGCATTCTTTTCCATTAATCTCTCAGAATTGTCCTGAATCATTGCATTGCTGCTAATATAGAAGTCCATTACATTCTATTTTACCACAGTGTATCAGTCTCTGTGTACGATGTTCCCCTGGTTCTGCTCTTTTTACTCTGCATCAATTCCTGGAGGTTCACATGGAATTCCTCCAGTTTATTATTCCTTTGAGCGCAGTAGTATTCCATCACCAACAGATACCACAATTTGTTTAGCCATTCCCCAATTGAAGCACATTTTCTCATTTTCCAATTTTTGCCACACAAAAAAAACGTGGCTATAAATATTTTTGTACATGTCTTTTTCCTTATGATCTCTTTGGGGTACAAGCCTAGCAATGGTATGGCTGGATCAAAGGGCAGGCAATCTTTTAGTGCTCTTTGGGTATAGTTCCAAATTGCCATTCAGAATGGTTAGATCAGTTCACAACTCCACCAGCAATGCATTAATGTCCCAATTTTGCCACATCTCCTCCAACATTCATTAATCTCCCTGCTGTCATTTTAGCCAATATGCTAGGGCTGAGGTGATACCTCAGAGTTGTTTTGATTTGCATTTCTCTAATTATTAGAGATTTAGAACACTTTCTTGTGTGTTTATTGATAGTTTTAATTTCTTTATCTGAAAATTTCCTATTCATGTCCCTTGCCCATTTATCAATTGGGGAATGGCTTGATTTTTTGTACAATTGATTTAGCTCCTTATATATTTGAGTAATTAGACCTTTATCAGAGTTTTTTATTATAAAGATTTTTTCCCCAGTTTGTTGCTTCCCTTCTAGTTTTGGTTGCATTGTTTTTGTTTGTACAAAAACTTTTTTTTAAACCCTTAACTTCTGTGTATTGGCTCCTAGGTGGAAGAGTGGTAAGGGTGGGCAATGGGGGTCAAGTGACTTGCCCAGGGTCACACAGCTGGGAAGTGTCTGAGGCAGAATTTGAACCCAGGACCTCCCGTCTCTAGGCCTGACTCTCAATCCACTGAGCCACCCAGCTGCCCCTGTACAAAAGCTTTTTAATTTAATATAATCAAAATTATTTATTTTACATATTGTAATTTTTTCTAACTCTTGCTTGGTTTTAAAATCTTTCCTTTCCCAGAGATCTGATAGGCATACTATTCTATGTTCACCTAATTTACTTATAGTTTCCTTCATTATATTAAAGTCATTCACCCATTCTGAATTTATCTTGGTGTAGGGTGTGAGATTTTGATCTAAATCTAAACACTCCTATATTATTTTCCAATTTTCCCAGCAGTTTTTGTCAAAGAGTGGATTCTTGTCTCAAAAGTTGGGCTCTTTGGGTTTATCATAGACTGTCTTGTTGACTTCACTTACCCTAAGTCTATTCCACTGATCCTCCCTTCTATCTCTTAGCCAGTACCATATCATTTTGATGAATGCTGCTTTATAGTACAGTTTAATATCTGGTACTGCTAGGCCACCTTCCTTCACATTTTTTTCATTATTTCCCTTGATATTCTTGTTCTTTTGTTCTTCCAAATGAACTTTGTTGTAGTTTTTTCTAACTTGGTAAAAAAGATTTTTGGTAGTATGATATGTATGGCACTAAATAAGTAAATTAATTTGGGTAGAATGGTCATCTTTATTATGTTAGCTCATCCTACCCATGAGCAATCAATGTTTTTCCAATTGTTTAGATCCAATTTTAATTGTTTGGAAAGTGTTTTGTGGTTGTGTTCGTATAATTCCTATTTTGTTTTGGTAGATACATTCCTAAGTTTTTTATATTGTCTGGGATGATTTTGAATGATATTTCTCTTTCTAATTGCTGCTCTAATGTGTTGGAAATATATAGAAATGCTGATGATTTATGTGCATTTATTTTGTATCCTGCAACTTTGCTAAAGTTGTTGATTATTTCCACTAGCTTTTTAAAGTAGACCATCATATCATCTGTAAAGAGTGATAGTTAAATCTCCTCGTTACCTATTTTAATACTTTCAGTTTCATTTTCTTCACTAACTGCTACTGCTAGTGTTTCTAGTATAATGTTAAATAATAGAGGTGGTAATGGGCATCCTTGTTTCACACCTGATTTTATTGGGAAGGCTTCTGATTTATCCCCATTGCATATGATGCTTGTTGATGGTTTTAGATATATACTGTTTATTATTTTTAGGAAAGGTCCTTCTATTCTTATGCTTTCTAGTGTTTTCAGTAGGAATGGGTATTGTATTTTGTCAAAGGCTTTTTCAGCATCTATTGAGATAATCACATGATTTTTGTTTGTTACCTTGTTGATATGGTCAATTTTGTGGATTGTTTTCCTAATATTGAAACATCCTTGAATTCCTGTTATAAATCCCACCTGATCATGATGGAAAACCCACATGATCACTTGCTGGAGTCTTTTTTCTAGTATTCTATTTAAGATTTTTGCATCTATGTTCATTAGGGAGATTGATCTGTAGTTTTCTTTCTCTGATTTTGTTCTGTTAATTCTGTCTTATCATGCAAACAGGAATTGTGGATCTGATCATAAAATGTTTAATAGAAGATCATGAAGACTTCATGGGGAAAAAGAAGACAAGAAGGATGTTTTGTCTTGTTTTTCTTATATAATGAAAGGCCAGTCACTATATATTTTTAAATCTCTAGACAAGTTTTATCTTCTTTATATAGTAACCCAGTCCTAGTAATTACAAGAAGGATTTCTACACTGGGACATTTAATTCAAGAACCAACAATAATAAATTAAACATTTATATAGTGCTTTGAGTTTAAAAGAACACTTTGCTGATAGTACCTCATTTGGTGTGATCCTCACAACACCCCTATGAGGTAAACATTATTAACTCAATTTTATTGATGAGAAACTAAGGCTGAGAGACTGTTACTTTGCCCAGGATCATATCACTATTAATTGTTTTAGGTCAGATTTAAATTTAGGTCTTCCTGAGCCGAACTACAGCACTCTATCTACAATACCAGTCAGTTGCTTCAGTCTTCTAGTGGAAAACAATCAATTAATTGACTTTAGTAGTCTTATATTTGTGGCTAAAGCTTCACACCTTTTAATTGTACTTGCTGAAAATGAATCTAAGTTGATTCTCAACTACACTTTCAGCAATGATTCCATCTTCTCTGCTTTAAAAATTTTTAAAGGTTAGAATATTGGGAAGGTATTAGAGATAATAGGATTTTCTAAAAACAAACATTAGGCTGAAAAGACCAGTGAATTAAATCTGTCTTGCCTAATTTATTTTCTAACCCTGACTGGGGTAGACCAAAGAGCAATGAACAGTTAAAAAAATCACTTTATTTATAGACATGCAATCTGGAGTTTAGTCTTTGCTTTACTTCTAAGTAGCTGTGTGACTTTTGATATGTTACTTAATCTCTGTAGGTCTCAGTTAGGTCTTATATAAATATGAGGTCTTTGGCTACACAATCTTGAAGGCTGCATTCTGATATGAGGCTATAATTTTACTTGTTACTTAGAATTTATCCTGTTTTTAAAAGATTTCAAGAAAAAGGATGTTCAAGAATTTCCCTTTGTACATCACTCCCATGAATAGCAACCTATACAATTGTTTCCATCCCTAAATTTAAAACCCGCTATGAAGTTTAGTTTAGTTTCAGTTCTATTGACAATGAAATGATGGTCACTAGCCTCCAAATAATCAGGAGGACAATAAAGTCAAACCATCAATCTTCCCCTCCTAGGGTTTCAAAAACAAATCTCAACACCAAAACCGAATGCCTATGACTTTTCAATGAAGAAATGAATGTCCAAATATTTTTGATCACTGTATCTTTCTCAACATTCATCACTTTCTTCTTGATCTATAGACAGTCATAAATGAAGACCATGCCTTAATTTGCGACTAGAGAAGAATGAAAATAATGGAGAAAGTAGGGCATTGGATTCTTTACAATTCATTAAGATATCACGTTAGGTTCTAGCAAGCCAAGGCAAAAAAGAAATGATACCGACCTTACCCTGTTTTGATTTTTACTCAGGCCCATTTCTTGAAGTATCATTAATAAGAATATTGACACTCCCTGAGCATGAGTGTACCCCAGGACTTTGCCATGGACTATCTATCTCTCTCTATAACTTCCGTCTCAGTTCTTTCTTTTTTTTTAACCATTTATTAATACTCATTTTAACATGATTACATGATTCATGCTCCTACTTTCCCCTTCACCCCCCACACTCCTCCCACCCACGGCCAATGAACATTTCCACTGGTTTTATCATGTGTCATTGATCAAGACCTATTACCAAATTGTTGTTAGATGCATTGGTGTGGTAGTTTTGAGTCTACATCCCCAATAATGTCTGCCTCAACCCATGTGTTCAAGCAGTTGTTTTTCTTATATGTTTCCTCTCCTGCAGTCCTTCCCCTGAATGTGGGTAGCGTTCTTTACCATAAATCCCTTAAAACTGTTCTGTGTCATTGCATTGCTGCTGGTACAGAAGTCCATTACATTCTATTTTACCATAGTATATCAGTCTCTGTGTACAGTGTTCTTCTGCCTCTGCTCCTTTCGCTCTGCATCAATTCCTGGAGTTCTTTCCAGTTCACATGGAATTCCTCCAGTTTATTATTCCTTTGAGCACAATAGTATTCCATCACCAGCATATACCACAATTTGTTCAGCCATTCACCAATTGAAGAACATACCCTCCTTTTCCAGTTTTTTGCCACCACAAAAAGCGCAGCTATAAATATTTTCATACAAGTCTATTATCTATGATCTCTTTGGGGTACAAACCCAACAATGGTATGGCTGGGTCAAAGGACAGGCATTCTTTTATAGCCCTTTGAGCATAGTTCCAAATTGCCAACCAGAAAGGTTGGATCAGTTCACAACTCCACCAGCAATGCTAATGTCTCAATTTTGCCACATCCCCTCCAGCATTCATTACTCTCCCCTTCTTTCATTTTAGCCAATCTGCTATATGTGAGGTGATGCCTCAGAGTTGTTTTGATTTGCATTTCTCTAATTATTAGAGATTTAGAACACTTTCTCATGTGCTTATTGATACTTTTGATTTCTTTACCTGAAAATTGCCTATTCATGTCTCTTGCCCATTTATCAATTGGGCAATGGCTTGATTTTTTATACAACTGATTTAACTCCTTGTATATTTGAGTAATTAGACCCCTGTCAGAATTTTTTGTTATAAAGATTTTTCCCAATTTGTTGATTCCCTTCTGATTTTGGCTGCATTGTTTTTGTTTGTAGAAAAGCTTTTTAGCTTAATATAATCAAAACCATTTAATTTACATTTTGTAATTTTTCTCTAACTCTTGCTTGGTTTTAAAATCTTTCCTTTCCCAGAGATGTGACAGGAATATTAATTTGTGTTCACTTAAACTTATTTATAGTTTTCCTCTTTATATTCAAGTCATTCACCCAATCTGAATTTATCTTGGTGTAGGGTGTGAGATGTTGATCTAAACCTAATCTCTCCCATATTGTTTTCCAAATTTCCCAGCAGTTTTTGTCAAATAGTGGATTCATGTCCCAAAAGTTGGGCTCTTTGCGTTTATCATACACTGTCTTGCTGACATCACTTACCCCAAGTCTATTCCACTGATCCTCCCTTCTGTCTCTTAGCCAGTACCATATCGTTTTGATGAATGCTGCTTCATAGTATAGTTTAATATCTGGTACTGCTAGGCCACCTTCCTTCACATTTTTTTCATTATTTCCCTTGACATTCTTTATCTTTTATTCTTCCAAATGAACTTTGTTGTAGTTTTTCCTAATTCAGTAAAAAAGATTTTTGGTAGTTTGGGAGGTATGACGCTAAATAGGTAAATTAATTTGGGTAGAATGGTCATTTTTATTATGTTAGCTTGTCCTACCCATGAGCAATCAATGGTTTTCCAATTGTTTAGGTCTAGTTTTATTTTTTTGGAAAGTGTTTTGTAGTTGTTTTCATATAATTCATGTGTTTGTTTTGTTAGATAGATTCCTAAGTATTTTATATTGTCTAGGGTGATTTTAAATGGTGTTTCTCTTTCTACCTCTTGCTGCACTAATGTGCTGGAAATATATAGAAATGCTGATGATTTATGTGCATTTATTTTGTATCCTGCAACTCTGCTAAAGTTGTTGATTATTTCTACAAGCTTCTTAGTTGATTCTCTGGAATTTTTTAAGTAGACCATCATATCATCTGAAAAGAGTGATAGCTTAGTCTTCTCATTGACTATTTTGATACCTTCAATTTCTTTTTCTTCTCTAATTGCTACTGCTAGTGTTTCTAGTACAATGTTAAATAATAGAGGTGATAATGGGCATCCTTGTTTCACTCCTGATCTTATTGGGAAGGCTTCTAATTTATCCCCATTGCATATGATGCTTGTTGATG
>NC_058130.1:313072474-313098435 GCF_016433145.1 Gracilinanus agilis | reverse complement strand
TGGGAGTGTTTGATATCTGGTCAGAACAACAGGTTCTAGATTCAGCAAATTTCCAGAGATATTACAAGACCTGCTCAAACCACGAGGTCAGTGAGGTCCAGGTAGCCTCTTCTGATGACTGTATTTAACTCTATATATACATATATATGCATGTGTGTGTCACAGTTTCCTTAACTATGAAATGAGGATAATAATATCACCTACAACTCAGAGTTGTTGGGATGATCAAATAAGAGAATCCTTGTAAAGTGTGTAGCACAGTGCTTGGCATATGGTAATATTCAATAATAAGTAATTAAGCAAGTAATAATTAATAAATGCTTGTTTCCTTTCCATTCCCATATGCCAAAAATATTTATAGTAGCCCTTTTTTAAAATTGTAAAATAGCAAACATTTCATAGAAAGCATCAGGACTTTAAAAATATAGCCATTTTTAGGGACAAATAGCCCTACATCCTTCTAGTCTTTGAGGATCTCATTATAAAATGACTTATATATGTAATAATGACTTTACATTATATTAAAAAAAAGTTAATGGAAAGACGTCCAGGAATTGGTGCAGAGTGAAATGAGCAGTACCAGAAGAACATTGTACACAAAGAGTGAGACATGGCACAATCGAATGTAATGGACTTCTCTACTAGCAGCAATGCAATGATCCACTACAATCCTGAGGGACTTATGAGAAAGAATGTTATCCACATCCAGAGAAAGAACTATGGGAGTGGAAATACAGAAGAAAAACATCCCATCAATCATATGGTTCAGTGCAGATATGATTGGGGTTTGGGTGTTAAAAGATCACTCTATTGCAAATATGAATAATATGGAAATAGGTTTTGAACAATGATACAGGTAAAACGCAGTGGAATTGCTTTTCAGTTCCAGGAGTGGGGAGGGAAGAGGGGAGGAAAAGAACATGAATCATGTAACCATGGGAAAAATTTCTAAATGTATAAATAATTTTTTAAAAAAGTGAAATATATTCACTGGAGAGAAGGTAAAATTTTTGACAGTTAAATGAAGCAATGGATAGAGTACTGGGCTTCAAGTCAAGAAGACCTGAGCTCAAAACCAGTCTCGTATACTTATTAATTGTATGACTCTGGGAAAGTAGCTTTTTTGGTTTTGATTGACTATTATTTGTGGCAAGAGAGTTTTTTTTGCAGAGGAGAAGAACCATTGGGAAATGGTAGCAATATGTTTTTAAACCCTAAGTAAACTCAGGTCCTCCCAACTCCAGGCTTGGCACTCTATCTACCAAGTCACTTAGATGCTTCAGCAATATTTTTTAAAAAAACATACAAAAAAGATATTAAAAAAACCAGGACACTAGATAATTTTAGGACTGATATTTTTTCTTTTTGCTACTATGTCCTTAATTTTACACCTTTTTTTCTCATTTTGAGTTAAATCAATATCTTTCCCTACATAGTACACTGGAAATCATGCTGGATTTATAGTAAAAGGACATGGCTTAGAATCCAGCTATTTCACTTATACTTATATGACCTTGGGCAACTCAGTTGATCTCTCTAGTCCTCAGTTTCTTCAACTTTAAAATTAAAGGTTTAGAATTAATTCCTTAGAATTACCTCCAAACTCACTTCTATTTCTAGATGTATGAGTCTATAATCTCTACATGATCCAGACATTCCTAGTTTTTGACTGAAGGCGTAAGGTTTTATTTTTAAAGGGTAAGTAATTATTTCTATAAAAGCAATTTATTTGGAAAATTAATATGGCAAAAAAGTGATATGACTGCTGGCATTAAAAGCAAAAAAGTTTTGACAAATGAAAAAGTTAAGATATTTTAAAGAATGATGCTTTCTTTTTTATTACAGCCTCACTTATTTTTTAAACCCTTGTACTTCAGTGTATTGTCTTATAGATGGAAGATTGGTAAGGGTGGGCAATGGGGGTCAAGTGACTTGCCCAGGGTCACACAGCTGGGAAGTGGCTGAGGCCAGGTTTGAACCTAGGACCTCCTGTCTCTAGGCCTTACTCTCACTCCACTGAGCTACCCAGGTGCCCCTACAGCCTCACTTTTAATGCAAAGGGAATAAGTATTATGCTGCATCACTTTACCACAAAAAAAAGTATATCTGCTTATGAGAAGTTGCTGCAATTTTCTACATACTTCACAGTCACATGCTCCTAATTACCTATGATTGTTTCTATCTCCACAAGAATCAAATAAAGTTGAAAAGATGAGGCAGAAAAGTTGGCTCAGTATCCAGAGTCTTATTCCTGGTATCCCGTTCTTGTTGCAGTTTCCTTATCTGGAATCTTGATTTCTTGTTGCTTCAACTGTTCTTGAATTCTAGACAGCACACTTACTCTGAATTTTCCTAAATCACTATCTCAGTGAATCATCGTCTGTATCAAACCATAGATTCTCAAAGGTTATAGGAGCAGAATGTAAGCTTGGAAAGCTCCTACAAAGATGAAAAAGCATCAAGCCTGGACCTGTGATTGACTATATGTCTGCTGTCTGAGAAGTAGATTAAGATGGGAGAAGCTTATTATTAGACTGTCAGCAAGATGATGAACTTTTAGCTACAACAGCTCTTGAACACTATATAATAACTTTGCCTAAGAACCTTATTGTGAGGTGACATGTGTGAAAGGCTTCAAGTCTACTTTACCAAACAAAACAAGGATTTAGTACCCCTTCCAGGCTGTACTTGCTAGAGATCCAAATATATGAAGATTGACTATAATTGTCTTAGTTCAATTACCAAAGTAACTACTCTACTAACTGGGTGTAATGCATTAGGCTCAGGATGAAATAAATTGAAAGACACAGTCTTGTCCTAAGGAAATCATATCCAAATTCTTTTCACAAAGTAGAAGAAGCTGTTGACAATCTATACCTTTTATTTGTGTTTCTCCACTCCTTGTAATGTGGTTTCCAACGTAACCACACAATTGAAACCACCCTCTCCAGAGTTAATAACTATTGACTTTTCTTCAATTTTCATATTAAAGCCTTCTGCAGCTTTTTATACCATGAATGATTCCCTTCTGGATATTTTCTTCACCTTTGGATATTTTTTCCATTCTTGGGTTGCATGGCATTGATTTCTTTTCATCTTTTTCCCATATCTCTGACCTATCTCTGTCTCCTTTACTTCATCATGGATTCCTGCTCTTCTCCATTAAGCACGGGAATGGCTGCAAGGCTTTGTCTCTAGCTGTCTTCCATCTACATTCTCTCTTTGGGAGATCTCACTAGCTCCAGTAGGCTCAATTATCACCCCCTTTCCAGATAATTCCAAAACCTATATATCCAGCCCTAATCTCTCTTCATTTCTGTTCTTTCATTATTAAAGGAGTACTTGTCTAATGGATATATTTACCTAGACCTCTCAATCAATTCAAACTAACATGTCCAAAACAGGACTTATATTTCATTTAAGATCTACCCCATCCCCTCAAAATTCCCTATTTCTGCCAAGAACAACCCCTTCATTCCAATAAATTGACATTCACCACTACCAATAATTTACCTCATCAGATCAATCAAAATATCTTATCTATTCTTCTATCTCATCTTTTATATTTGTCCCCTCTTCTCTACTTAAGTTATTGCCAACTTGGTTTAGGCCCTTATTACATTATGCCTGGACTACTTCAATAGTAATAGAATAGAATAGAAAGTAGAAATAGAAATATAATTGGGCTCTCTTTTTCTAAATGTCTCTTCTCTCCAATCCATCAATTGCACCACCACCAAACTGAAATTGCTACAATACATATCAGCATGCTATTCTCCTACTCTTCTACAAACTCCAGAATAAAACAGAAACTCTTTAGTCTGGCATTTAAAGTTTTTAAATTCTAATTCCTATTGTCCTTCCTATTTATTTTGTAATTGTCCCTCCCCCTGCCATACACATGGATAGAGCACTGGGCTTGGAGTCAGAAGACTTATCTTCATGAGTTCAAATTTGGCCTCAGACACTTACTAGTTGTGTGACCCTGGAAAAATCATTTGACTTTATTTGCATTAGTTCCTCAACTATAAAAGGAACTGTAGAAGGGAATGGTAAACCACTCCAGTATTTTTTCCAAGAAAATTCCAAAATTAAGTCATTTAGAGTTGGACATTACTTAAAATGACCAAACAACAATAACATATATCACATTAATTTTTGTATTTCTCTTAACATTTCTCAGGCTATATCTCATATGAAGCCTGTACTGGTTCCCTTACTCCACATCTTAGAGTCTCTTACTTCCTTCAAAGATTTGCTCAGTTGTAACGTCCTAAACAAGAGCATTCCTTCTCCAGTTCTCCTTTCCACGCCCTCTATGAGTTCCTTTCCTCCTGATTTGTTTTGTATTACATCATGTTTACTTAATTGTTTTACCCTTTTCCTTACATAAAACCACCTTGAAGGCAAGCCTTCACTATCACTAGTGACCAATAATAGAGTGCATTGTGCATAGAAGATGCTTAACAAATTTTGAATATGTTAACCTAGGAAGATGAACAGGCACAGATGAAAAATAGGGCCTTAGAAATACCTTAAAAAGCCACATGCAAGTGAAAATTGATAGACTTCATGGTTCATTTGGCTGGAGTTTAGTGCTAATGAGGCCAAATGACAGATTCAATTAAAAATCTTGGCCAGCTATCCCTCAGATGTATTTCACTGAACCACAAAATGAACTTGGAATAAGGACTGCAACTGGTTCAGTACAATTCCATAACAACCAGTGGAAAAACACCTCAAAGTATATACTCTACTCCATGTGGACCACTTGTGTCAATTCATCATGATTACTTCCTTATTTAATACTGTAGAATGGAATTTGATAAATTCCTCTTTCTGTACCACTTCCTGTGACAGATCTCTGTGTTCTATTTTTAATTAAAGTTTTACTTTAACAAAGCCTACTTTATTTTAAGTCTCCTTTCAAGCTCTCAGCCTTATAACAATCACTAATTGAATCCTTTATTATTTTAGAAGTTTTCATTTGAAATAGTCGACCTCTTTGTTTTCTATATAGAGAACTGGAACTGAGCTAGAAATAGGGTAGGGCAACCAGCTTTCTGCCCCAGGTCAAAATATAAATGCTTAATAAATTCTTGATGACAGACTTCATAAATGTTTTAACTTAGCACAGTTTTTAAAAATTAAAATTTATTTGTTTGTTTGTTGTTACATTAAAGTACTCTCTTTGCCCTCTTTGCTCTTCCCCCATTAGAAAAGTCATCATTTGACAGAATACACACACACACACACACACACACACACACACACACACACACACACTTATTTATTTATTTATTTGGTTGTTTGTTTATAGCACTATGCCTTACTTCTTCTATTCATCAGTTTTTTCCTCTGGAGGTTGACACATACAAGCCATTCTTCAAACAATATTTCTATTGCTTTATGTAATGTACTCTTGGTTCTGCTTATTTCACTCTTCATAATTTCATGTCTTTCCAAATTAAAAAAAAAATTAATCCACTTGCCATTTCTTACGGTGAAGTACTATTCCATTACAATCACATGCCACAACTTGCTTTGCCATCCCCCAATTAATGGGCATCCCTTCAATTTCCAGTTTCCATTTTTTGTCTGGATCAAACTCTTCCAACCCTAACCAATGCAGATAAGTAACTCTTCTTCAATTGATGGTCTTAGAAAGTTGTGTGTGGGCACTGAGTCATTGTGATTTACTCATTCTACCTGGTTAGGAAGTATAAGAGTCAAGACTTGAATCCACTATACCAAAGTGCATCTACTCTCCATGACTTAGCAAGATTAATCAGTTAAAATGGGAAAGTCAGGACTCATGAACAAAACTCAGTTGTCACTATAGTAACCAATATGCCCAACCCCAACCCCAATTAGTCAATCCATAAGTCATAAAGAATTTATTAAGCACCTACTATGTTCCAGGCAGAAAAAATGTCCCTTGCTCTCAAGGAATTCATAGTCTATTGGGAGAAATATAATATGAAAAGCTATGTGCAAACAAGACATATTTACTTATTTAGAGTGTTTTTCCATAGTTACATGATTCATGATCTCCCCCCCCCCCCATTTCCTTCACCCTCCCAAAGCCAACAAGCAGTTCCACTGGGTTATACATGTGTCATTGTTCAAAATCTATTTCCATGTCATTCATATTTGCAATAGTGATCTTTTAATGCCAAAACCCCAATCATATCCCCATCAAACCACATGATCTACCCTAGCAAACAAGATATACTGAAGATAAATTGGATATATTCAACATAGGGAGGGTCCTAGTATTAAGGGAGATCAGGAAAGATTTCTTATAGAAAACTGGATTTTAGCTGGCACTTGAAGTCAAGAGATGAAGATAATGAAAAAGAATTCAAGAACTATGGGACATAGTGCAGGGTCAAGAAATGGAGCATCCTGTGAATGTAACAGCAAGAAAGCCAGTGTCACTGGACTGCAGAATACAGGGTGGGGAATAAGGTATAAGAAGATTGAAAAGGTAGGAAAGCACCAGGTTATGAAAGAACAAATTTGAATACTAAAATTGGGATTTTACATTTGATTCTGTAGGCAACAGGAAACGACCGGGGTTTACTGTCTAGAAGGGTAAGGGTAACATATTTTGGGAAGTTCATTTTGACAGATGAATGGAGGATAGATTGCACTGGGGAGAGACTTGGGCCAGGGAGACCATCCAGAAGGCTACTGAAATAATCCTGGCATTAGATAATAAAAGTCTGTACTACTGTAGTGGCAGGATCAGAGATGAGAATTTGTCTTATTTATCTCTTTTATTATTTTTCCATAATGAATCACACTTTTTATTTTAATAACATTTTATTTTTCTCCAATTAATATTTATTTTTAAAATTCCGAGTTCCAAATTCTCTTCCTCCTTCACACCCTCCTTTCCTCACTCCCTTTCCATACAAGTAAACAACTTGATATAGATTTTACATGTGCAATCATGTAAAACATTTCCATATTATTTATTTTAATCACACTTAATTTTAAGATGCATTTTGTATTGATTGCCCTAGGGATTTATTATTCCTAAAAATAATTCTATTTGCTTTTTTGGTCATTAATTTAAATTGATTAAAGAATGCAAGCACTAATACCTTTTTTAAAAGATAGGAAGGAAATGGTGCTGAATTTGAAATCAGAAGGTTTTGGTTAAAACTTTGGTTCTCCCATTTACTTAACATCTGTGGGCCATGGTTTTCTCACCATCACCTTACTGCTCCATTATTTCTAAAACTAATGACCTAAATCTGAATATCATTTTGTAGTTTTAGAAGCATTTTACACATATTGCTTAAATTGTTCTATATAAGCTAAGTGCTACAATAGATAAAGCACAAAATTTAGAGAATGGAAGGCCTTTGTTCAAATCCTGACACTAGGTGTGAGACCTTGGGCATGATAATTAAAATTTGTAAGCTTCAGTCTCCTTCTCTGAAAAATGAGAATAATAATAGCATCTATTTCATAGGGTTATTTGGAAGAACAAATAACAGACATTAAATTCTCTGCAAGCCATAAAGCATTATATTAAACCCCAGATTTATTATTAATACAATGAAAGATAAAGTTAAAAGGAAACTTAGAGATTACATAGCCTAACCTTTGCTTTGCACAAATGTCAAACCTGAGGCATATAAGAGATTAAATAACTTAACTTGACAAAAATAGTCTTGACATGACTAATCTAATACTATATAATTTGACCTAAGATGCCTAATGGAAAGTACTACTTACACCTAGTTATAGGGTTGATTGCATTAAAAATGGTAAAAATTAACAATTTATATTTTCAAAAGAAAAGGGGAAAACTCCTTTGTTTGGGGTCTTCTATAATCTAGCCTTGGCCAGTGTTACTTTCTCAGGTGCAATATTTTATTTCACCACAAGATGGAACTAACACTTATCAAATTATTTTAAGGCTTACTCTGGCCCCAAACCAAAGTTTGGGGAGGACACTTTACCCTGAAGTGTTCTCTATGGATCTTGAATATTTACTTTTGCAAGATTAATATGCATTAATCTGTGTTGGTTTGCTGGACTGTTATTTTTACCAAAGTAAAAATCTTTCATTACCAGGAAAGAAAATAGAAGAATGACTGACAAGAGTTTATGTTGCCAAGGAGAACACCAGCAAAAGAGAATTGATATTTAATTAGCACAAACTTCACTCTCATTTTCATAGATAATTTTACCTCAGGATTTCTTTCAAAATGCTTTCAATCTTAACTCAGTTTTATAATTTGGTGATCCAACTATCTACTCTTTACCAAATACTGGAGATTCAAAGGTAAAAATTTAAACGGTTCTTAACTTCAAAGAGCCTGAATTACATAGGGGAACATAACATACATGTATAGCTATAGACAAACTAGACACAAGGTGATTTGGGAAGAAGGCCACTAGCATATGGTGAGAACAGGAAAGGTCTCCTGCCAGAGAAAGTGGTGCTTGACATGTCTCAAAGGAAATGAAGTATTCAAAGGAATAGAAATTAGAAGGAAGTGAATTCTAGGTTTGGCAGACAGCTAATACAAGAGTGAGTATGGAGATAGGAAATGGAGTTTGGTTATATCAGAAAGGTTATAAAAAATAGTAATGCATGCTAATTCTGGAAATATGTGATAGAACCAAGTTCTGAAGGAGCTAGTGGAAGTAAATAAAAAGAGGCATGGTGGCATGGTCAGATTTGAGCTTTGGGAAAATCACTTTGGCAGCTGTTTGGAGGATGTATTGGAGAAGTGAGAGGCTTGAAGAAGGAAGGTCAAATGGGAAGATGTTACAATAATAATAATCTATCTAAAAAAAGAGTTGATACTCTAGGATGTCTGTAAGTTGGAGTAGTGGCTGTATGGGTGGAGAAAATGGAAAAGATGATGTATAGGTAAAAATGACAGGATGTGGCAACTGACTATGTGAGAGTGCATTTGAGTAATGGGGGATATGTTGAAATCTGAGATATCTACGGAACATGCAGATTCAAAAAATCCTTCAAAAGTTCCAGAGTTTTGCTGGAGATCATTTAAACTGGAATAGCCTGAATGGAAAATTAGTTATGTTTGCTATTTTAACTTTATCCTGAACCCAAAGACAGACATCAAAAATAATAAAAAATCCACCAGATGTTTTAATGATTTTATCATAAAGTACAATATGTAAACATATAGTTTTTCTTGGAAGTAAGCTACTTGTCAGTTTATTCAAACCTTATACAATCCATGTATTTATAATTTAATCCAACCCTCAGAAATAAACTTTTCCTCAAGCAGGCTGATTCTTTTGTGGGAGCAATAAACATTGTATACACAAGATGGCAGCCTCCCTTCTAGTAGGAATACTAGTATATAATTCAAACATCATTAAGAACAGATGTATCCATCGACTCCACTTGTAAATGTTGCTTCAAGTTAAATGAGTCATCTGTTTGTCAAAATGTAATCATCTTCAATCAAAACAAAATGGATACTAAAACAAAGAAATGGATACTCTTCCTCAGAGCAGCCAGTGGTGCTCTTGAGATAAATATAAAAGCTTCCTACTCACATACATATGCTGATCTCCAAACATAATTAAACCAGGACTGTAAGTTGTAGACTGTTTAAGAGTATTATATCTAAGAATACAATGTGTTTGGCTTAAAGAACATCACCACAAAACTTTCTAAATGTCTGTCAACAGAAGAGAGTAGCAACAATCAGACTCTCTTCCTGAGTACATCAATTCTTACCTTTCAATGAATTCTTCTACATTTTCCAAATTGTTTGAGTTTATGCATCTATACTATAATGGTTAAATTTAATGGTTAGACAATGATTCTATGAAATTATGTGGTCACCAACATTTATTATATCTTGAGTCAGAAATTTATTTACCAGTATTTACAAAATGGAGAGGAAACAATAAAGTAGAGAAATGTGAAGAAGTTAGACAGGTTATCTATCTTAATCCAGGCAGAGATTAATTAGCTCTCAACCAGGAAGGCCAGTAGTGAACAGGACCTCCTCCAAGATGGAAGATAGTCTCTCCAGAAACTAGGAAAGGAGTCAGCCTTTCACTCACTCCACAAAGAAGTCCAAGAGTCAGAGTCCAAGTTGAAGCTGAGCTCCAAGCTCCCGATCCAAGCCCAAATCTCCAGCAAAGCTCCTTCAAGACTATCTCCAGAAGATACTCTCTTCAGACTATCTTCTCAAAGACAATCTGCTCTGAAGGAGTTTGGGGCTTACCTTTATGGTGCTGAAGGTGTCAATTCTTTTCAAAGGACTCTGAAGGTGTCAACTCTGATCATAGTATTCACAAATTTGGAATCCATACTTCTCATCCTCTAAAGGTGTAAACTCTTATCAAAGGATTCACAGGTTTCTGGAGTTGTCACCAATTTTAGTATGTGACTTGCTTAACTCCTCCATCTCATTCAAGATTTTTGTAGGTTCAGTCAAAAGGTAGGCAAAGGAGAGTTAATCCTGTCTTCATTCTAGGGAGGTACTAAGTAGGGGTACTTAAGTTAATGTTAAGTCAAGATAGACAATAGAGTGAAGAATTCTCTTTCACAATACCAAATGTATACAAGCATACATATTTTTGCAAAATATTATTTTTCTTTACATGAGGTGAGACAAATCTAGGTGAAGCTCTGCTGAAATTGAATAAAATTATTCTGCTTAAAGTGAAATGCCAGAATGGTTCTGTGGTCTCATTAACATGAATATTTCCTCCAATTAGAAATACTGCAGCCTAACCAGGCCTATCTATCTTGTGCAACTCTTATCCATGCCCATCATTAAGTTCAGCACAAGGGTCCACTGCACAAGGTGGAGGTCTTCCATAATGTATCCTCTCTACAACAGGATAGCAGTCCATCTTCTTTCCATATGCACAAAGATCAATCAGCAAATATTTAAGCTGATTCAATCATTGTTTATTAAACACCTACAACATGCCTGAAGTTTGGGGAGAAAAACCAAAAAAGAAAGATGCTGAAGGCCATCGAGTTCATGTCGATGACAAGATCACATGTGAACCCTGAAATCTGCAAGGTAAGATTTACAGGAGGATTAATTTCTACCTAGGCCTCCCTGTGTGGCTATTTTCTTATTAACATTCCCTAATTAGTGATTAATATCCCTACTCTGCCCCAAGGAAATACAGAAGAACACTATAGGCTATTATTAGAACCCTTACAAACCCCCCACAAACCTACAGGAAAACCCTACCTTCATATGGACTGATGCAGAAATTCCCCTAGAGTCTCTCTGAAACAGACCAGCAAATAGTGAGTTAAGGTTAAAGATTTTAAAACCCCAACTTAGATACACAGATGCCTGCAAAAACAGGCCAAGTTTCCCCCCTTATCCCTGATTTGGTAGTTAACAATGGATGATAAATGGAGAAATTACCCTCAAAGGTTGATACAGCCCATTCCATTGACTGTACTATTTTCTCCACCCCATAGCCAAGGAGACAAGCAAATATACCTTGAAAAGTTGTTAGTAACAAGGTTTTTGGTAACAAGGTTGATGTATGACTTGTTCACTATCTCCAAGAAAAGACGTATGTTGATTATGGAATATCCATGCCAAAACTGTATGTAACCATAAGAAAAAGAAAAAGTATAAATCAAGAAGTCAGAAAATGGCACTAAGACAGCCTCTGTGAATACTATCTCAATCTCTGGCTGTGCTCACTAAAACACACCAAGGCCAACGTGCCCCCAAAGATCCCGTCCTATGAAAGCAGGTCTTTCGCAGAAAGATAGTCCTTGCCTTCAAAGAGTTTGTAATCTAACAGAGGGGAGGGAGATAAAACACAAAGAAAGCTGAAAATCAGGAGCAGGGGGAAGAGTGCCATTGTAGAGAAGTCAGAGACCCCATGGTCCTGTAATCAGGTCAAAAATAGGGAGATATCTGAACTGAATTCTCTCCTTAAATGAATATTTAGAATTCATGGAATTCAGGTGGCTTCCAAACAAAGGCATAGGTCAGGGATAAGGTGGCTATTAAGGCTGATTGATGAGATTTTGCAGGATGATGAGGTTATTCTAATAATGAGTTTCCCTTGGCATACTGGAGAAGTCAATCTGAGAAATCCTAAATTAAGGCAACCAGGTAAGGAGTGAGGAGATATTTATTATTATTATTTAACATAGTATTATAATATAGTATGACAAGATCTTAGCAGTGCTGGGGATATAAAGAAAAACAAAACAAAACAAAACAAAATTCTTGCCCTGAAGGAGCTTACATTTCTGTAGAGAAGACCACGTGCAAATCGTAAGGAACACAAAAAATATGGGCAGGTAGGTGGCACAATGGATAGAATGTTGAGCCTGGAGTCAGGAAGATCTGAGTTCAAATAAAGCCTTGGAAGAGTCAGACATGACTGAAATGACTCAACAGCAGCAGCAACTCATAAGATACGGGCAGAGTAATATCTAAGTTAGGAGGAGCAAAAAAAGGCCTTCTGTACAACTTGACTTTTGAACTGAATCTTGAAGGAATTCTAAGAGGCATTTGGAAATCACAACAAATTGTACCATACTGTAGCAATATTTTAGGGTTAAATTATTCTATTCCATTATCACTGCTTATCTGTTACTTAAAACAATGAAAAAAATTACAAAGATAAATGCATCTCTCTCTTCAACCCTCCCCAATTTATACAACATTAAATTTATTCATCACTAAACACAGGCTGAAGGACAATATTCATATATAAAAGCTCTGCTGAAATGCTCCTTTAATGCCATATTATATTTATGTAGCTATATATACCAAAGCTGGAAAGACTGTGAGTATGGTTTTGGTGATGGACAATGTTTATTGTTTGAGGACAAGTCTAGCCAAATTTAAGGAAGCATCACAAGTTTGGCTACAGTGTAAGGAATTTTTTAACTCCTCAACTTAGACTGTTGTCACGGAAGGAATACCTCACACCAGTGAAATTACAGTTCAATGAAAGATATAAGGCATCTTTGTTGGTCTTCAGGTGTTTTTCAATTGTGTCTGACTTTGGGGTTTTCTTGACAAAGATACTGGAGTGGTTTGCTATTTCCTTTTTCAGCTCATTTTACTGACAAGGAAACTGAGGCAGAGTTAAGTGACTTGCACAGGGTCACATGGCTAGTAAGTGTCAGAGACTAGATTGAAATTGAGGAGTCTTCCTGACTCCATGTCCAGCACTCTATCTCTAAGGCATAATGTAATTAAAAAAAGTCTATGAATTTATATCAAATTTGCTTTTATACAGAGTGTTAGTGGAATGGGAGAATTAGATTTAATATTCATGTTAAATGAAACATATTTTCTTTTCTTTTTTTTTAGTTGGACAATTTTACCCACAAAATATAAGCAAACAATAAGGTCTCCTCTTATGTGAATTTGTTTTTTTCCAATAAGTTTAACTGAAGTTTGGGGGGGGGAGTTTTGGTATTCTTTTTTTTTTGGTGGGGGAAAACTAATTATAAAACATTTTCCACTGAAAGCCTCTTTAAAATGTTTAATACAACTAGTATTTTATGCAAAGATTCTTTATGAAATAAAGTTCTCCAATAAATGTAAAAAATTTCAGTTTAAACTGAAGTAAGGTATTTCAATATTATTTTTGCCTTGCTGGAGAGTTTTTCTGTCATGGATCATGATTCCTTCTTGATTCTTGGGGCTGTACAGATTTTCTGCTGTTTCTTGGGTTCCTTTCCTGTACCATTCCACTGTCTATCATGCTCATCTCTGGAGTTTGGATTATTTCTCTTCCTTTTTCTTGACTTTGAGCTCTCTTTCCTCCTATGATTCTTGCTCTTTATTTTGTTTTTTTCTCTTTCATTTTCAGAAATGGGATTTCTTCTTTCTTTTCTCCTTGGTATTTTTACAAAGGGTTTTTGCAGAATACTGTAAGGAAGGAAAAAGAATGAAATGAGTTTGCAAACTCTTCCTTTGCTCTCTCTATTTATGAACTCATTTCATTCTTTTTCCTTCCTTACAATATCACCAGATTTATTTTCTGGATCTACATATTTATCATGATTTCTGTCCTTTAAAGCCCTGTAATTGTTTCATCCTTTAGTAGAGTCTCTGTCGGGGGCATATTTTGATAAGTTCTCCCTCCATTCTGGATCTCTTACAATTTGGTCTATTTTTTTCCCCCTGATCTTCTCTCTCCTCTGGTTCTTGTCTCTTGCTGTCTTTTTTCCATTTTATTTTCCATGTATTTCTTTTGACTTTTTTCTTTTTTCTTAACTGATTCATCTGTTACTTTATTTTTCTTTTTCCTTTGTACTTCTTTCCTTTTGTCTTACCCTGAGTCAGAGCTATGGCCAGAGTTAAGACCACTTGCGGATTAGTGGTCACTGTCACTCTCTTTGGATGAATCTGAGCTACTATTGCTGCTGTCAGAACCAGAGTTTATTTTGGAAGAGGAAGAGGAAGAATCTGATGACTCAACTTCTTTATTTGCAATGAAGATCTTTGGTGCATTTTTAAGATATTCTCGTAATTCATCCATTAAAAGTCTAAAACCTATGGGAGTAAAGAAGTTGATGGCAAACCAAATATTTCTTGGATTATCTCGAGGGAAGTAATCTTTCAAAGAATGGCTGCAGTATTTCATCCTTCAGTCATGCATTATGTTTAGGAAGCCCAAAATTCTTGAAAAAATATTTTGACAAAAATTCTACTGGAAGATATAATAGTTTCTTCACTAAGTGTTAAACATTCAAGGACAGTCCATGGAAGTGAATGGGAAATAAGAGATAAACGAACATCTTGACAACATTTCATAATTTGTTTGTTTCTATACTGTTTCTTGAAAATGCCCTCATCTGCCATGAGAAAACATTTACACACCCATGGCCCTACAATTCATGTATGTGCAGAATATGGAAAGGTTTTTGTTGAGGCTTCAAAATGAAATGGCATCAATTTGTTCATTCTGGAGAGAAGAGCACATTTGAAGACTGTGGGAAGTGCTTTTCACTGGACTTCAGTTTACCCACACATGTGCGAATTCACACTGGAGACAGGTCCTATGTGTACCCCTTCAACAGCTATAATAAGAAGTTTGCTCAGTCAACTAATCTGAAATCTCACATCTTAACACATGCTAAGGCCAAAAACAACCAGTGAAAAGGAGAAAGAAGAATACTCTCATACTTAAGAAGCATCTTACAAGGAGGTATATGATTGGAAATAAATATGCCTCTCCTTTGTTGTTTCTAGAAAAGAATTTTTTTAATTGAATCCTTCTTATCTGAAGGACATGTCTTCATAAAGTAGTAAAAATAAAAACAAACAAACAAAAAAAAACTCAAACAAAAAAACCTTTTAAGATGACATGGTCTATCTTGCTCTGTAGCTCCGTTTCCAGAACATGGTGTTTTGTAAAGTCCAGCCCCAATAGGAGGCTAATTCATGAACTTGCATCAAAAAGACAATTCTTCATACTACAGTGCTAAAAAATTGGACTTCTTTTCACATTCTTATAAATATAAAGCTTACCTGTTGCTTACAATTTTTTAAGTTTGTATTTTCCAGGTGTGCATATTGTACACTTCTTGGGGATATGCTTAGTAATGCTATTTGTGATTTTTTCTGGAGGCTGATAACTTTGCTTGCAGCAGATTTTCTTTAAAAGAATGGGCAGTTACATACTTCAAAAGTATTTTCCTATTAAAAAAGTTGATAGGTTTTGTTTGCTATCTTAATTTTGGTTGTATTTTTTTTGTTAACACATTTTGCATAATTGTATTGTATTGTATTGAAATTATTTGGTATCAAATATTAGATGTGATTTAATAGTGTTAATCAATTTAAACCCATTTTGTCACTTTTTTGGGAAAAATATTGCCAGATGTTGATGTTCCAGATGACTAAGTAGCAAGATAGATTATATACTGAAATGATACCAGATTGACTTCTTCTTTGTAATAGATAATCACTTTTTGTCCTTCACCTTCATCTCCCTCTTCTTCCTTCTCCTCATCTTCTTCACTACTTCTAGCATCTTGGGCTGTTTTTCAAATCATCGTCACACTCATCAAGAATTTCTTTCTTAAAGTGTTATATTTTTCTACATTTTCCATAAAATTAGGAACCAGCATGAAAACACTAAGTACATTCTCTGAATGATAGTCATCTTCCAATGGAAGCATTTTAGTGAACTGGTCTTCTTCAAGGATCAAGTACTTCCAGAATAACAGGATGTTCCTTTAATCCATCATTGTGTACTATGAACATCACTTTAATCATATACTGAACTTGTTTGTCAACTTCAGACTTAAGGAGAATGTTATGGAGGTGTTCAAATATAGCATTAATTCCTCTAGGAGATAGTTCTGTTAGTTTTAGGCCACATTCTTTAAGAAATTTAAACTTCATGTGCTACATTCTGGCTGTCTTACTTAGTGTTAAGTAGGGGAACTTTAGGTTCTTGATTTGATTAGCTAAAAAAAGGCAAAGGGAGATTTAATCCTATTTTCATACTAATAAGGTATGCAACAAATTTTGAAGCAGTTAGACAGAGTTGCTTGTCATTTCTTCAATAATGTTTTCGAAAATTGAGAATTAACTCTGGAGGATAAGTTCTCCAGTGTTTGAGAACTTTGAGTTGATAATTGACACAAGAGCTGCATAAACATGGGTAAAGATTGGAGATTCCTAAAACATAGTTTCAAAGAATAAAACTATTTATACTTATCACTTTCTTTCATGAATTAAAAGGCGCTGGACTCAAGAAATTCCTCTCAGTTGCTTTCTAAACAACTTTCAATTATACTTAAATTTTAAGAGGATTGAAATCTATACCAACCCTATAACATATCCAGGGAGTAAAAGCTTAAAGAAAAAAATTGAATATTGGCTTGTTCAGTTGCCATTTTTATCCTTTTCAGAAAGGCTGAGTACAGAATATGTACAGGATAAGAATTTCTGTTGGAGTGCCATTTAACTCCATACTCATGCCATATGGTATAACAATAGGTGGCATATGAATATATTTTCCAGTTAGCTACAGGAAGCTTATGTGAATTGAAATGTGGAAGGAGGAGTGTTAAATTACTTATTTTCATACTAATCAAAATTATCAGTACTACCAACTGATATACAAATTAATTTTTAAAAATATTTTTTATTAAAATATTATATAAAGCTTTTCATTTAGAATATTAAATTTTCTTTTTTTGGTACTTTACATAATGTAGATACACAATTACTTTCCCCCCCTAGATTACATATGTGTCTGTGATAGATCTCATAAGAGAAATAGTAACAAAGATTTGGTGAAGTAAAATCCACCATCATCACCAACCTGGGTATTTTCTACATGGGAAACAAATCTTGTTCGTGTTAGTATGTGTGAAATACTTAAGCATGACAAAAAAAGTAATTATAAATTTTACAAAAACAACAGGCTAATTAAAAGACAATTATTGCTCTAAATAATTTTTTTTAAAAATGTGGCACATCAGAAGTATCAGAGGGGGCAGCTGGGTGGCTCATTGGATTGAGAGCCAGTCCTAGAGATGGGAGTTCCTGGGTTGAAATCTGGCCTCAGATACTTCCTAGCTGTATGACCCTGGGCAAGTCACTTAACCCCCATTGCCTAGCCCTTATCACTCTTCTGCCTTAGAACCAATATATAGTATTGATTCCAAGGTAAGGGTTTTAGGAAAAAAAGTAAATATTACTGTGAAAGGAAAGAATATTACTCCATGACACTTGACTAACTGGATTAGTGAATTCTACTCATTGGGTAGGCTTTGTTGATTTCTTAGGGTGACTAGAATGAGCAAAGTAGGCAAGATTCTAGATTTTCTCTTCTTAGGCACAAGAATAGAAAGTTAGATGGCACAATGATAGAGCAGAAAAATGGGGAAAAGATGAGAGGGTAGAAGGTAAACTGGCAAGCAAAAATGGTGAATGGGAATGGGAATCATCAATCTATATTCCAGGCTCCCATGTCATATAGATTTGTAAAATATGTAATAAACATACTCCTTTTAAGCCCATCAATCTTGAAGGTAAGAATACCCTAAGAATAAGTGGGAAGTAAGATCAAGATAATGTAATTTTAGAATACCTTTAGGGCAATATAATTCAGGATGGCTTCATAGGATAAGGAATGGGTAAGATGAATGCAAAGTAAAACCTTAGGCTAAAATACAAAGAAAAATGTGTGGTCAAGTTTGAAGTGTGGGTCTGCTCATTTGTTTTTTTGTTTGTTTTTTTTTTTAGTCATAAAGCCACTCTTTAATCAAGGGAAAGGGGGAACAGGGCTGATTAGGCCTCTAAGACAGAGCTATGCCTTATGCAGAGTGAACTCTGCTTTGCTCTGCTCCCTGGGAGTGACACCACACTAGATGACGACTCCCTGCTCATTTGTTTTTTTAAAAAATGTTTTGATATCTATATCTCATTCTAATTGGTTTCTTTGTAATCCTATGTCTTTTATTTTGTTTATTTAGAAACAGTATTCTGAGTAGGGGGTTCATAGACAAATTCTTTGAGAGAAGGGATTGTTTTCTTGCCTTTGTATTTTCCAGCACTAGACACAGAGCCTGGCAACAAAAATACTTGTTGATGGACTGACTCCAAAAGGATAAATCAATCTATTTTAGGTCTTTGATTCAGTACAAAATACAAAATTTCACCTGAAAATCAGAATCTTTGGGGACTAATAAAACATAAATGGAGTTTGTGGTCAAAACCTTGAGAGGAAAAAGCAACACTTTTTGGGATATACCTCTGAAATTGTGAATTGAGTTGCAGGCAAAAAGAGGGAAAAAAAAGACCAGCAGGAGGGCTTGATTCCACCTGGCATATAGTTTTCTCAACAGGTTCCTAAGTCTGTTCATTCTTTATATACAATATGTTTTTCTGTATGTTTTTAAAAAAATTCTTACCTGTGAATTTTTATTTACCATATGTTCACAAAGAAAGACCTTCTTGTTGCTATCTATACCAACTATGATAACATAAAAGTAATATTCCATTCATTGAAATAATGAACTTCTGAATTTTATTTCCCAGCTGGGCAATGGGAACATCCATGCATTTACTAAATTGAAAATCAGAGAAAGATCATAAAACAATTAAAACCATTTTTAAAGTTTTTTACTTGTAACATAAAATTAAAATATTCCTTTTCTTTTATGTGTCAGAGCCATATTTTTAGGAACAGAGAAAGAATCCTAAATGCAATTCATTATGGATAGTGTACAGATCACCAAGTTTGTGTTTGTACACATGTTAAGGATAGAAGGAGACATGTGTTAATTGGTTTCACCACCAGCTGGGTCTTTATGTTGATTGTAGTACTGAGAAAAGAAGCAGCACCCATAACAGTGCTGGGAAACTTGCTTAGCCTAGAGCTACAAACAGATCCTGAAACACCATTGGAATTATAGTTAGCCCTGTTTTATACTGCAGAAGAAAAGGGAACTAGAGCCTTTTAAAAATGCCCTACTCTTTGTAAATAGGGAGCAGCTAGGTGGCACAGTAAATAGAATGATGGGTCTGGCATCAGGAAGACTCATCTTATTCAGCCTCTAATACTTACTAGCTATGTGACCCTAGGCAAGTCACTTAACCCTGTTTGCCTCAATTCTTTATCTGTAAAATGAGCCAGAAAGGAAATGGCAAACCATGCTAGTATCTTTGCTAAGAAAATTCCAAAATAGGGTCAAGAAGAGTTGGACATGATGAAATGACACTATCACCACCAAAATAATTTATATTAAGCTGACCCCAGCAGCTCTGATTATAATAATTATGGATCCCTGTGGGCTTGTCAATTTCTTTGAGTATTTAAGGAATGTACATATGGAACTACTAATCGCTCTAACTTTATTTATGTGTACTCTCTTCTCTCTGTGGAAGAGGCTTAGTTTATCCAGATTTTATCACTATATACATATAAGTAATATTACATAAAGTACAAATAAATTAAGTGATTTGAGGAGTTCCCTTCCAGTCCCCAGGTATGTCTTTTGTTCTCCATGTGAATTGCCATTAGGGGTTCCATAAAGAAAAGTTTTAGGCTTAAAGGGGAATGGTAATTTTCAAAAATGAACACACACAAATGTGGCTACATTTGGATAAATATATTTATAAGCATATATACATATATATGCATCTATATATGTGTGCTTATATATACATATATATACACATATAATAAAAAGCTTTATGAAAATAGTTCCTTAATCTAATTACTAGCCTCTGGTTTTATTTTATTTTATTTTTTATTTTTACTGTGATTTATTTTTATTTTATTTATTTACTTATTTTTACATGTATGTGTAGGAAGAATCCTACTTATCCTACCTCAAGGAAATAAATAATAAGTAATTAAAAATTAATTAATTTTAAAATGGACTGGGTAGTAACCTGCCAAATGAGGTAACTATACTTAAGGCAAGCTCAGGCTAGGCATTTCCCATGGAGTAGAAGGGCAAAAGGTCCCTTGATGTTGAAATTCAGTTAAAAAAAAAAGCTTGCCTCAAAGGTCAGGGATGTTCCAGGACCTCTCATTTATTCCAAACTTCTTAAACCGGCTAAAATGATGAAGGCAAAATGACAAATGTTGGAGGAGATACAAATACACTATTGGAGAAACTGTGAACTGAATCAAACATTTTGGAGCACAATTTGGAATTATGCTCAAAGAGTTATAAAACCATGAATACGTTTTTATCTAGCAATACCATTATTAGTTTTATTTCCTAAAGCAATCAGGAAAAAGGGAAAAGAATATATATGTTCTAAAATATTTACAGCAGCTCTCTTTGTGGTGGCAAAGAACTGGAAACTAAAGGGATGCCCATCAACTGAGCTAAAGTTACGGCATATGATTGTAACGGAATATTACTGCACTAAAAGAAACAATGAGCAGGTTATCTTAGGAAAACATGGAAAGAACTTCATGGAATTATGAAGAGTGATACAAGCAGAACCAAGAAGACATAATAAACAGCAATAGAAATATAGTTTGAAAAATGGCTTGTGTACTTCTACCTCCAGAGAAAGAATTAATATAATAGAAATATAGCAAGGAATTGTTTTATATATACATATATCTTTTTGTAAAATTATGTTTTCTCTAGTATAGGGAGGGGAGGGAGGATGGGAGATACGTAGGAATTTTAATGTAACAAACAAATTAATTAATTACAAAAGATAACCTCAAACCTTTTCATCATGGCAGATTAGATTCAAATTAACTAAGACCTACTTTACTCACTAATTCTCATTGCCTAGTTACCTTAGCTGGGATTTTGATAGACAGTAAATATATACAGTAGGAATCTTGTTCATCTCTTCATGCTCATCATTAATTAAATGAGATATTTGGCTACCTTATGAGAATTATGAGTATTCCTGAAATTACCTCTGCTTGATTCAGTTTCTTAATCTTGACATCAACTCTAAGCAGCAAGCATTTATTATTACGCATTTGTTATGTATCAAACACTTTGCTAAACTAGAAATACAATTATAAGTAGACAGTGATCCTTTCTCTACCCTCAAATTCTAATGGAATAAGTCAATACATAAAAGAAAGCTAAAAAGGAGTTCTGAATGGCAATGAAGGAGTCAGGTCTTAAGACACAGTAGATAAGCCTGTAGTATGAACTGCAGTTTAGAGAGTCTGTATGAAGATGTGTTTTGCTTGGACTTCATCCTTAACATGGAAGTTCTGGGAGAAACCAGTCAGAGAAAGAGGCTGCAGTGGCTAAGGGTACTTAGAGAAGTAATCTATGGGTAAAGGTTCACTCTGGCCAAGATTTTTCTATTTCATAGGAGAGAAAGTCTTATGGAGATAATAATAATAATTGGTAACATTTAAACAGTGCCTATTATATTCCATTTTTTATAGTATTATTCATCTTATTTGATTTTCGTAACAATCCTGGGAGGTACGTGCTATTATTATCTTCATTTTATAGATGGGGAAATTGAGACAAACAGAAATTAAGGGACTTCTGGGTCACACAGAGGGAAATTTTCTGAAGGCAAAATTGAAGTCTTGAGGATGGTCTCAATATTCAAATTTGAATAAAGTCTTCCTAACTTCAGGTTCAATATTCTATCCACAGCAACATCTAGCTGTCCCAGGATTGGTTAGAAGTGCAGCCTGGAGAAGAATTCATAGCAATACATAGAAATAAAGGCAATCCCAAACAGGTCATTGCCTACCCTTGAAGTCAAGAACACCTGAATTGCTTTAGTTCAATCCGTGCCCCTTTGACATATATTAACTCTTTAAGGTTAAATCATTTAACCTTTTTGTGAAACTTAGGCAACTTCTTAGACTGGAAGAAGCCAAACTTTTTTTCATTATGTTCTGGGTTGGGTCCAATTCAGGCCAGATCTCTGATAGTTTAGGTCCAATATTGGAATAAGAGGGGACAATCATTGGCTATTCCACAGATAACAAAAGATTTAGAGTGGGAAGATACTGAACAAAGACAGGCACTGGGGACACCTTGAGTTGACTCCACTGAGTGAAGCCTTTTTGTTCTAGTTATCCAACCAAATATCAAGAGAGTTACTTGAGCTCTTAGGTACTGTCTTCTTAGGCAATGACAATGAAAACAATACCTTAAGTCTTTAGTCCAAGTCTTGAGGATGGTCTCAATATTTTAAATTAAAAAACATTTTTTTCCAGATTTACAATTTTTTAGTATTTTTTTTCCTGGCATGTTGCAATCTATATTTTCTCTCTCCCTCCCAACCTCCCTCCTCTCCAAACAAAAGACTTGTTAAATTTGTACAGAGGAAGATTAATGCTCCCACTATATTTTTTTTAGCAGAAAATTTGATTTTTTTTTTCAAATTAAATTTAGCATCTATTTTTTTTTACTTTTGATTTGGGGAAGAGGGCTTGATGAAGAGAATTATCATGCCACAGAAACAAAGAGCTGTGGAATTAGAGAATCCCAGAATTCGTAGGGACCTTTGAGACCTTCTATATCAATCCAAGAATCATTTTCATAATATTTCAAGTAAATCATCTTCTAACCTCTGCTTGATCTCCTTCCGTGATGGACAAACCACTATCTCCTGAGGCAGCCCATTTCATTTTTTTAAACATTTATTAATATTCATTTTAACATGGTTACATGATTCATGCTCCTACTTTCCCCTTCACCCCCCGCTTTCCCCCCACCCATGGCCGATGCACTTTTCCACTGGTTTTAACATGTGTCATTGATCAAGACCTATTACCAAATTGTTGTTAGTTGCATTGGTGTGGTAGTTTCGAGTCTACATCCTCAATCATGTCTGCCTCGACCCATGTGTTCAAGCAGTTGTTTTTCTTATATGTTTCCTCTCCTGCAGTTCTTCCTCTGAATGTAGGTAGTATTCTTTACCATAAATCCCTCAGAACTGTCCTGTGTCATTGCTTTCTGCTGGTACAGAAGTCCATTACATTCGATTTTACCACAGTATAATAGTCTCTGTGTACAATATTCTTCTGGCTCTGCTCCTTTCACACTGCATCAGTTCCTGGAGGTCTTTCCAGTTCACATGGAATTCCTCCAGTTTATTATTCCTTTGAGCACAGTAGTATTCCATCACCAGCATATACCACAATTTGTTCAGCCATTCCCCAATTGAAGGGCATGCCCTCCTTTTCCAGTTCTTTGCCACCATAAAAAGCGCAGCTATAAATATTTTCGAACAAGTCTATTTATTTATGATCTCTTTCAGGTACAAACCCAACAATGGTATGGCTGGATGAAAGGGCAGGCAATCTTTTATAGCCCTTTAAGCATAGCTCCAAATTGCCACCCAGAATGGTTGGATCAGTTCACAACTCCACCAGCAGTGCATCAATGTCCCAATTTTGCCACATCCCCTCCAGCATTCATTACTCTCACCTTCTTTCTTTTTAGCCAATCTGCTAGGTGTGAGGTAATACCTCAGAGTTGCTTTGATTTGCATTTCTCTAATTATTAGAGATTTAGAACACTTTCTCATGTGCTTATTGATACTTTTGATTTCTTTACCTGAAAATTGCCTATTCATGTCTCTTGCCCATTTTTCAATTGGGGAATGGCTTGATTCCTTATACAATTGATTTAACTCCTTGTATATTTGAGTAATCAGACCCCTGTCAGAGTTTTTTCCCAATTTGTTTTTTCCCTTCTGATTTTGGCTGCATGGTTTTTGTTTGTACAAAAGCTTTTTAGCTTAATGTAATCAAAACCATTTAATTTACATTTTCTAATTTTCTCTAACTCTTGCTTGGTTTTAAAATCTTTCCTTTCCCAGAGATCTGATAGGTATACTATTTTGTGTTCACTTAGCTTATTTATAGTTTCCCTCTTTATATTCAGGGTCATTCACNAGAACACTTTCTCATGTGCTTATTGATACTTTTGATTTCTTTACCTGAAAATTGCCTATTCATGTCTCTTGCCCATTTTTCAATTGGGGAATGGCTTGATTCCTTATACAATTGATTTAACTCCTTGTATATTTGAGTAATCAGACCTCTGTCAGAGTTTTTTCCCAATTTGTTTTTTCCCTTCTGATTTTGGCTGCATTGTTTTTGTTTGTACAAAAGCTTTTTAGCTTAATATAATCAAAACCATTTAATTTATAATTTGTAATTTTCTCTAACTCTTGCTTGATTTTATAATCTTTCCTTTCCCAGAGATCTGATAGGTATACTATTTTGTGTTCACTTAGCTTATTTATAGTTTCCCTCTTTATATTCAGGGTCATTCACCCAATCTGAATTTATCTTGGTGTAGGGTGTGAGATGTTGATCTAAACCTAATCTTTCCCATATTGTTTTCCAAATTTCCCAGCAGTTTTTGTCAAATAGTGGATTCATGTCCCAAAAGTTGGGCTCTTTGGCTTTATCATACACTGTCTTGCTGACATCATTAACCCCAGTCTATTCCACTGATCCTCCCTTCTATCTCTTAGCCAGTAACATATTGTTTTGATGACTGCTGCTTTATACTATAGTTTAATATGTGGTACTGCTAGGCCCCCTTCCTTCACATTTTTTTTTTATTATTTCCCTTGATATTCTTGATCTTTTGTTATTCCAAATGAAATTTGTTATAGTTTTTCCTAATTCAGTAAAGAAGTTTTTTTGGTAATTTGATAGGTATGGTGCTAAATAGGTAAATTAATTTGGGTAGAACGTTCATTTTTATTATGTTATCTTGTCCTACCCATGAACAATTAATGGCTTTCCAATTGTTGAGATCCAGTTTTATTTGTTTGGAAAGTGTTTTGTAGTTGTTTTCGTATAATTGTTGTGTTTGTTTTCGTAGATAGACACCCAAGTATTTTATATTGTCTAGGGTGATTTTAAATGGTGTTTCTCTTTCTACCTCTTGCTGCTCTAATGTGTTGGAAATATATAGAAATGCTGATGATTTATGTGCATTTATTTTGTATCCTGCAACTTTGCTAAAGTTGTTGATTATTTCTACCAGCTTCTTAGTTGATTCTCTAGGATTTTTAAAGAAGATCATCATATCATCTGCAAAGAGTGATAGCTTAGTCTCCTCATTGACTATTTTGATACCTTCAATTTCTTTTTCTTCTCTAATTGCTATTGCTAGTGTTTCTAGTACTATGTTGAATAATAGAGGTGATAATGGGCATCCTTGTTTCACTCCTGATCTTATTGGGAAGACTACTAATTTATCCCCATTGCATATGATGTTTGTTGATGGTTTTAGGTATATACTATTTATTATTTTTAGGAAAGGTCCTTCTATTCCTATACTTTTCAATGTTTTCAATAGGAATGGATGCTGTATTTTGTTAAAGGCTTTTTCAGCATCTATTGAGATAATCACATGATTTTTGTTTGTTAGACTGTTGATATGGTCAATCATGTGGATGGTTTTCCTAATGTTGAACCATCCTTGCATCATGGTGGATGATCTTCTTAATTACTTGCTGGAGTCTCTTTGCTAATGTTCTATT
>NC_058130.1:313023021-313072247 GCF_016433145.1 Gracilinanus agilis | reverse complement strand
TGCTTTGAGCCAGTATCCCTTATCCCCTCCCTTGATTGACTTCCCTTTCTGCCCCCTCCCTTGTTATTCCCCTCTTTTTATTTTTTAAAGGCCTAATGAATTCTCTCCCCCTTCTTCTCCCCTTCCTTTTTTGACCTCCCCACTCCCCTGCTCCCTTTGGTTTATCCCTTCTGACTTTCTCAGTAGGGTTAGATAGAGTTTTTTATCTGAATGGATAATAAAGCTACTCTTCCCTCTCCGGGTTGATTACCCTGAGAGTAAGGTTTAACTATTACCTCTTAATGCTCTCTTTCTCTCCTTCTTATAATAGTATTTATCTCCTCCCCTTATCATGACTTCTTTGTGTGTAATAGAATATCCTATTTTTCTTATTTACTCAGATTTTTCTTGGTGTCCCCTACTATTCCCCCCCTTTCTAACCCCCTTTGTCATCTTAGACAATTTAGTATCCTATCCTCTCCCTATGAATTATTCTTCTGGTTGCTATAATAGTAAATATTATAATAGTGAATAGAGTTCACTACAGAGAATTATACAAAGCATTTCTCCACATAGTAATACAGATAATTAGATCTTATTTAAGCCCTTAAATAGTCAAATTTAAAAAATTATAAGTTTTCTTTCTTTTCCCTCTGTTTCTTATTTACCTTTTCATGTTTCTCTTGATTTTTGTGGTTGGGTATCAAACTTTCCATTTAGTCCTGATCTCTTTCGTGGAAAAACTTGGAATTCTTCAATTTTGTTGAATGCCCATACTTTCCCCTGGAAGTATATAGTCAGTTTCGATGGGTAGTTGATCTGTGGCTGAAGGCCTATCTCTCTTGCCTTTCTGAATATCATTTTCCAAGCCTTGTGGTCTTTTAGCGTGGAGGCTGCCAGATCCTGTGTGATCCTGATTGGTGCTCCTTGATATTTGAATTGTCTCTTTCTGGCTTCTTGTATTATTTTTTCTTTTACTTGAAAGCTCTTGAATTTTGCTGTTATATTCCTTGTTGTTGACTTTTCTGTGTCCAGTGTAGAGGGTGATCTATGGATCCTTTCAATGTCTATATTGCCCTCTTGTTGTAGAACTTCAGGGCAATTTTGCTGAATAATTTCTTTAAGTATGGAGTCCAAGTTTCTATTAATTTCTGCCTTTTCTGGAAGACCAATGATTCTCAAATTGTCTCGTCTAGACCGGTTTTCTTGGTCTGTCACTTTCTCATTAAGATATTTCATGTTTCCTTCTATTTTATCAGTCTTTTGACTTTATTTTATTTGTTCTTGCTGTCTTGAGAGATCATTGCATTCTAATTTTTTAATTCTAGCCTTTAAGGACTGGTTTTCAGCTATAATCTTTTGGTTTTCCTTTTCAATATCTGGTTGTTTCTGGTGTTCAATTTGCTTATCAGTTCATTTGATTTCTGAGCCTCACTTTCCAATTGCAAAATTCTGCCTTTTAAGCTGTTATTTTCTTGCCAGATCTCTTCCATCTTCTTCAACATCTCATTTTTGAACTCTTCAATAGCTTGTGACCAGCTTTCATTTTTTTGGTAAGGTTTGAATATGATTACTTGTTTGTCCTCCTCTGTTGTCTGGATTTTCTCTGTGTAAAAGTTTTCGAGTGTTCCACAATTTTTCTTGATAATCTTTTTCTTCTTCTGGAGTTCTTGGCTTGCCATTGTTAGCCCCGCCCCTTTTCAGCTTTGTCTTTACACTCAGGGACTACCTGTGCTTTCTAAGCTCTCGCAGGCTCCGATCTCCTTGTCCTCGGGATCAGGCCTCCTGGTAGACCCTGGTCTGCCCCTCTGCCTGAGGCTCCTTCAGCAGTCTCATGGGCTGCTTCCACAGCCGTGCTCCTGTCTGCTCGGGGTCCTCACTTGAGGTCGAAGCCTGGGCTGGAGATCTTTATTCAAGGTTAGGGCACTGCCTTCACCCACACAGATGCTAGGGAAAATCTCTGCATTAGAGATCTTTATTCTCACTTAGGGCAATGCCTTCACCTGTGCAGAAGCTTGGGAAAGTCCCTGCGTTAGAGATCTTTGTCCCGGCCCAAGGCAGTGCCTTAATCCTCGCAGAAGAGGGAAAGTCCATGCGTGCCCCCCAGCCACTTGGGTTCCCTGGTCTTGCAGCACACAGATACAAGCCCTGGGGCTGCTAGTGATTTACTGGTTACCCCAGTCCTGTTTTCACTCTTGTGCATTGGCCTTGGCGTTGTGGGAGGTATGTCGTGTGGGTGGTGGGGGAGGGGCTTCTTCCTCTTGCATTTTAGTGAGAGCTGTTTCACCCCTTTATAGCGTGGAGATGCCCCGATTCTACGTACCTTCAATGCTGCGCCCTGTTGTGGGGTTCCTTTGTTTGTCTGGGTTCGTTTTTATTTCCCTTTGAGGAGTCCTGTATGCTTTGGTTAGGAGAGATCGAGCAGCTGCCCCTTACTCTGCCGCCATCTTAACCAGAAGCTAAACTGTTATTTTCTTGCCAGATCTCTTCCATCTTTCTCATCATCTCAGATTTGAACTCTTCAATAGCTTGTGACCAGTTGTCATTATTTTGGGAAGGTTTGTATATGATTACTTGTTTGTTCTCCTCTGTTGTCTGGATTTTCTCTGTGTAAAAGTTGTTGAGTTTTATAGAGTTCTTCTTGGTAGTCTTTCTCTTCTGGGGTTCCCGATTTTGGCTTGCCATTGTTAGCCCCACCCCTTCTCTGCTTTATCCTCACACTCAGGGTCTGTCTGTGCTCTCTAGGCTCCCGAGGTCTCAGGTCTTGTTGTTCTCGGGGTCGAGCTTCCTGGTTGTCCCTGGTCTGTCCCTCTGCCAGAGGCTCCTTCAGCAGTCTCAGGTGCTGCTTCCACAGCCGTGCTCCGGTCTCGTAGAGGTCCAAGCCTGAGCTCGAGATCCTAGTCCACGCCTAGGGCTATGCCTTCACCTGTGCCAGAGCTCAGGAAAGTCCGTGCGTGTTCTTTAGCCTCTTGGGGTCCTAAATCTTGCTGCTCTCAGGAACAAGCCCTGGAGTTGCCAATGACTTAATGCGTGCCCCAAACCTGCTTTAACTCTTGTGCGCTGGCCTTGGCATTGTATGTGGTGTGGGGGGTGGAGGAGCGGCTTCTTCCTCTCGCGTTTTATTGAGAGCTGTTTCACCCCTTTATAGTGTGGAAACGCCCCAATTCCACGTACCTTCAATGCTGCTCCCTGTTGTAGGGTTCCTTCATTCATCTGGATTTGTTTTTATGTCCCATTGAGGAGTCCTGTATGCTTCAGTGAGGAGAAATCAAGCAGCTGCTCCTTACTTTGCTGCCATCTTAACCAGAAGTTTCCTACTATACTTTTAATAAAAATTACTTGAAAACACACTTCTAATACATGTATATTTACTTAATTTTAAATTATTTGTGTAAAAGATAGCACTAATAATCATACCCACTACAAAATAAACAGAAAATATTAAAAATGTGATAAAAGATGAAGTATTTCATCCTATTATAGAGAATCACTCTATAATAGAGTGCAGATAAGTGATTTGGTCAAACTTGCTCATTAGGAAAATCCTTTTGATAACATTGTGAGAAATAAGCTGAGAAAGTCAACAGAGACTTGAAACAGGAAGACCACAATTTGGAGGCTTTTCGGTAGTGCATTTGAGAGGAGACAAGGGTAGTGGCTATGTGAATTGTGAGAAGATGAGTGAGAGCTATAAAGATGGAAACAAGATTTGGTAGCAGATTTCCATATGGAATGAGGGAGAATGAGGAGTTTGAAATGACATCAAGTTTATGAATCCAGGTGACTAGGATAATGATGGTATCCAGTGTCTTTGACCAAAATAGGAAAATTGGGAAAAGAGTTGGGGTTAGGGAGAAAAGACAATATAATGAGTTCTCCATATACAGTTATGTTGCAAATAATATATGAATGATACAAAATTTTATTTAGTATAAAATATAAAATAACAGGTCACATTTGGAAGGAGCTAAAATTCAATGAATGTAATGCATTTAGACTAGTCAAATATTTTAAATTAGCATTTGCCCATGTGTATGAATGGGGGTGTACTGGTAAGTATGATACTACCAACAGTTGTGTCAGTTTTTTTTAAAAAAGAGCCTTCATAAAAAGGACCAAAAAAGAAATGCTTCAGATAGGAACATTTTCAGCGGAAAAAAAGATGATAATTATTATATTGGTAAAAAATTGATGTAATTGAATGGCATGAAAATGGTCATGATAAACATAAAATAGATTGTGATTTTAGAAGCTTGAATCTACAATATAGATATATTCAAGTAAAGTAAAGGAAAAAGGCAAAGGACAATCAGCTTCTTGTTTGCAAATAAATACAATGAACAGAAATGTACCAATGATAGTAACGGAGTGTCTTAGCTGTATGGATTGAAGACTGCAGCCAAAAGCATATTCCTCTTAGCAGAGCAACTATTCAGACAAAACCTTCAAGTTATTTTAAGGCAGTGAAAGAAAATAGAAATGAATAGTTTGGGTCATTGTGTGAGAATATCAGCATGCAAATTCTCCAAGATGGTAGATAAAGTTCTCCATACACAGTTTTATGAAGACTTAAAGAAAGAAAAAACAGTTTAGACTACAAAGGTAAAATATTTTAAGTAACAATAATGACATTTCATCATATTGTCAATATGATTTTTCTTTAGGTGTGATACTCAATAATATTAATTTTTTCAATTTTTCTTTCGAGAAGTACTCTGTTACCTTGTAGTAAACAAATCATTTTCTCATCCTTTGCTGCTGTATTAAGAAGCACATATAATAACTTATTTTGAGCATTTCTAATTGGACTGGAACTAATTATCATATTACAAATAATTATAGCTTCAAATGGTGTTTATACTCAAATATGAATAATTCAACCACTTTACCAGATTCACTGTTTGAACTAACCAGTACCTAGCTAAAGTTCAGAAATCATTTGTGCCTCATCATCCGTTGGGCCTTATTTTACTCCACACAAAATAAAATGGAAGGAAAATTGCCTCTTACACTCTTGTTACTGACCAGGAAAACATACTCCATTCTCAACTAATTTCTTGCTGTAGTCAGCAAGTGGAGGGGATCAGGAACTTTTCAAGAGACACTTTTGGAGCTGACACTATGACTACCTAGGTAACAGATTATAACTAGTCTGAGAGAATCATCCTTAGACATAAGTAAGCTGAAAATTGCATTTCTGCAAGTAGGAGCAATGAGATGGCATAGTGAATAGAATACTGGGCTTTGAATCAGCAAGACATCTTCTTGAGTTCAAAACTGGCCTCAGACACTATCTGTGTGATCCTTGTCAAGTCATTTAACCTTCTTTGCCTCATTTCATCATCTGTAAAATGAGCTGGAGAAGGAAATGGCAAACAACTCCATTATCTTTGCCAAGAAAACCCCAAATGGTATCAGAAGAGTCAGATATGATGAAAAACAACTGACCAACAAGTTGGGGTTAGATGGTAAAGTGTGAAAAATAAAGATCAGGCCCTCAAGAAACTTATATTTTATTGGGGAAGCTAACATAGTATATAAACAAGTATAACAATCAATGAGCAAATGTTTATCAAGCTTCTACTGCGTTTACTTGCATACAAGAATGCATTTGTACTGTGTTATGTTCTGGGGCTACAAGTACAAAAAAATGAAATAATCTCTATTTGCAATGAGCTTACAATCGAATGAGGAAAAAAGTGGTAATGAACAATCTCTTTTTGCAGATGATATGATGGTATGTGTGGAAAATTCTAAAGATTCAACTAAAAATTAGTTGAAATTAAAGATAATTTCAATAAAGTAGAAGGATATAAAATAAATCCACATAAATCATCAGCATTTTTATATATTACTAACAAAGTCTTACAAGAAGAGATGAAAAAGATACTCCATTTAAAATAACTACAGATAGAAGAAAATACCTGGGAGTATATTTGCCAAAACAAACTAAAAAGTTACATGAAAATAATTATAAAACACTTTTTACACAAATAAAGTCAGACCTAAATACTTGGAGAAATAGTCATTGTTAATGCATGGACACAGCCATTATAATTAAAATGACAATCCTACTTGAATTAATCTACTTATACATTCCAATTAAATGACCAAAATTATCTTATTGAATTAGAAAAATAATAACAAAATTCATTTGAAAGAACAAAAGATAAAAAAATCAAAACAAGTAAAAAATGTAAAGGAAAGTTGAGCAATAATGAATTTTAAGCTATATTATATAACAGTAATTATCAAAACTCTCCGGTACTCATTAAGAAATAAAAAGGTAGATCAGTGGAACAGAATAGACATACAACAAGCAGTAGTAGAAGATTATAGTAACTTTGCATTTGACAAAAGCACAGATTCAAGCTTTTGGGAAAAGAAATTACTTAAATTTCTGGATCAACTGAGAAATAGTTTGGAGGAACTAAAATATATGATACATAATATGATACATAAAGGGAGATATCATAAGTAAATTAGAACAGGAAAGATATTACTTATCAAAAGTATGAGTAAATATGAAATGGAAAGCATTGTGAGATATAAAATGGGTAATTCTGAATACATTAAATTAAAAAGGTTTTGTATCAATAAAACAAATTCTGCCAAGATTAGAAGGAAAGCCATAAACTGAGGGAAAATTTTTCATAGTCTCTTGGATAGAGGTCTCTAAGTCTGTAGAAAACTTTGTCAAATTTAAAAAATAAGTGCTATCCCCAAATTGATAAATGAGCAAAATATCTGGACAGTTAGTTTTTGGATGAAGAAAGCAAAGCTATATGAAAAAATGCTCTAAATCACAACTGATTAGAGAAATACAAACCAAAACAAGTCCAAGGTATCACCTCACAGCCATCAGATTGGCTAAAAGGAAAAAAGAGCAAAATGACAAAAGTCAGAAGGGATGTGGAAAAATGGGAACACTATTACACTGTTGGTAGAACTGTTAACTGATCTGACCATTTTGGAGAGCAATTTGAAATTATGCCTAGAGAGTTACAAAAACTGTATGTAGCCCTAAACCCAGCAATGCAATGATTATTTCAAGATATTTTGTAGCAGCTCTCTTTGTGGTAAAAAATAATTGGAAAATGAGGGGTTGTCCATCAATTGGAGAAAGGCTGAACAATTTAGGGTATTTTATCATGATAGAATTAAACTCATGGAACTGATGGGGTTGGAGAGAGAGAGACAGAGACAGGGAGAGAGAGACAGAGAGATAGAGGAGAGACAGAGAGTGCGCCAGCCATTAGGCATGTTTATGCCTGTCTGGGTTAATAATTAAATTGAAGCAAGCAGTTAGTAAATATCTAATATGCCTACTCCCTTAAGAAACTTTAGTAGGGGAATAACTAACTTTAATAGGGAAACTAGAATAAGTACTTAAAATTAGAACTTAATGTAGGAAAATAAAGGAGTGCAATGGGAGTCCTAAGGAAGCATCTGACCCCAGACTATAGCAGAGTCATTAACTTTAAACAGCAGGAATAGTAATTGTCCAAACATAGTTTTCTACCTTATAGTTGAGCAAACTCAAGCCAAATCAGTCCCCACTCTACTTCTGTGACAATTGCTTATATATATATATGTGTGTGTGTGTGTGTGTGTGTGTGTGTGTGTGTGTGTGTGTGTGTGGTGTGTGTATGTGTGTGTGTGTATAATCTAGAAAGCAATCAAGCACCGAGCAAGCTAAACTGGATTGTAACTAAGGTAAAAGAACATAGTATAATGCATAAAAATAAAAGGTGAAAAATGAACTATTTATTGAAAATATAAGGATAAAAAAGGATTTCTAACTCTAAGGGACTCTAACTCCACCCAAATAAAAACCCCCCGGTTCCATAAGGAACCACTTCTCCTGTTTTCACAGGCTACACTAATCCTTCTTGATTTGACTAACCCAAATTTTTACTATTCTAAATAAACTACCACTATTATTCTTATAATTCTTAACTTCACTTCTAAGTTATAAAAATAACAAAGGCTAGCTGTTTGAGTCTCAATAAGAATCAAGTTAGGAATCTGAGCCTTAACAGACTCAGAGTCCAAATCAAAGACCAGGGTTTTCTTTGGTCTTCTCAGAGTTAAATCATTCGCTAAAAATTGCAATAGATAGTCAAAGTGTTTCCCAAGTTGGAAAAAAAACACTAAGCTCCTTCAGGTCTTTCCCTCAGATAGTGAGAGAGAGTCAAAGATGTTACTTCCTCCAGCCCTGAGAGAGAAAGCGAGAGAGTCCCTGAGAGTGACTCTGCCAACTGCCAGAGATCAACCGCCACTCTCAGAGAGAGTTAACTGTCACAGAAAAAACATTAGGCTTGAAACTGACACTATGGTTCAGCTCTGCTTTCAAACTCCAATTCTTTCTCAAGTTCTCAAGCTTCTCTACTTCTTATCTCCAAGCTAATATAAGAAGACATATTTTCTAATATCATCCTTATAAATGAAAGAACACTAGGTTAAGTTTTAGGTTACTTTCCTTAAGAAAAATTATCTAAGCTTAACCTCATGTCAATTTCTTCATTTATAAAATTAAGTTTTCAATAATAACTCTTATCTCAAATCTATGATGACTCCCCATGAAATATAATGCATTTCCTCTTCTCATTTTGTTTGTATTAGTTTTGTTTGTGAAAAATCTTTTAAATTTAATGTAATAAAATATATCTATTTTACATCTCATAATGTTCTCTTTGTCTTGTTTGGTATAAATTCTTCCCTTATCCATAGGTTTGACAGAAAAATAGAAAAAAGAAAACCACTGAGAACTTCTAAATTCAAAAAAATAAAGTATCATTCAAAAGAATTCAAAAATTGTTTCTAGAAAAAAAGCTATGCTTCAAATTTTAATACACAAATGGTTAAACATAATAATTCAAGACAAACAATAAGTTCTGCAAAAAGTCAGGAGAAAGACCCTCAAATATCAGGAAAATTTAAATAATATGAGACCATCCTACATGCTCTAGAAAGTTCAAAAGGGAGTGAAACAATATATTTCAAAAAGCCAAGGAGATAAAAATATCATCCTAAATGATATACCTTGCAAACATGGTCTTCATAATCAATGAAAAAAGTGATCATACAGATATTAGTAAGAAGAGGGAGTTCATACATGGTTCCTCAGAATCTTTACTGTCATGAGGAATACAAGGATAATACAGAATTAATATAAATCATGAATCAGAGAAGAAAAGTTGGGGAGAGAAGAGAGAGATTAATAAGAACAAGACAAAAAATTCTTAGAAAAATCAAACAGTTAATTACTCAAATATACAAGGAGTTAAAGCAATTGTATAAAAAATCAAGCCATTCCCCAATTGATAAATGGGCAAGAGACATGAATAGGCAATTTTCAGGTAAAGAAATCAAAAGTATCAATAAGCACATGAGAAAGTGTTCTAAATCTCTAATAATTAGAGAAATGCAAATCAAAACAACTCTGAGGTATCACCTCACACCTAGCAGATTGGCTAAAATGAAAGAAGGTGAGAGTAATGAATGCTGGAGGGGATGTGGCAAAACTGGGACATTAATACATTGCTGGTGGAGTTGTGAACTGATCCAACCATTCTGGCTCGCAATTTGGAACTATGCTCAAAGGGCTATAAAAAAAATGCTTGCCCTTTGATCCAGCCATACCATTGTTGGGTTTGTGCCCCAAAGAGATCATAGATAAACATAATTGTACGAAAATATTTATAGCTGCGCTTTTTGTGGTGGCAAAAATCTGGAAAAGGAGGGTATGTCCTTCAATTGGAGAATGGCTGAACGAATTGTGGTATATGCTGGTGATGGAATACTATTGTGCTCAAAGGAATAATAAACTGGAGGAGTTCCAGGTGAACTGGAAAGAACTCCAGGAACTGATGCAGAGTGAGAGGAGCAGAGCCAGAAGAACATTGTACATAGAGACTGATATATTTTGGTAAAATCGAATGTAATGGACTTCTGTACCAGCAGCAATGCAATGACACAGGACAATTCAGAGGGATTTATGGTAAAGAACGCTGCCCACATTCAGAGGAAGAATTACAGGAGAGGAAACATATAAGAAAAACAACTGCTTGAACGCATGGGTTGGGGTGGACATGATTGGGGATGTAGACTCAAACCACCACACCAGTGCAACTATCAACAATTTGGAAATAGGTTTTGATCAACGACACATGATAAAAACAGTGGAAATGTGCGTCGGCTATGGGTGGGGGTGCGGGGGGTGAAGGGGAAAGTAGGAGCATGAATTATGTAACTATGTTCAAAATGAATATTAATAAATGTTTAAAAAAATTAAAAAAAAGAAATGAGGAAAGTAGAGGCAAATGGGGCTTTTGAATTAAACACAACTGGAAGGGAAGAAATAAAATGAAATAAGATACATAATTCAAAAACTAAAAAAAGAAATCAGTAAATCAAGCTAAAATTCCAGACAAGGGAAAAGCTTGACAAATAAAAAAGGAAAAGACAAATGTAGGAATAGAGTTTAATCAGATTAAGCAAAACTAATTATAGGAAAAAAAGTTCTGATTTTAAAATGATCAGGAACAAAAATGTTTTAAAAGGCTATTAATACTAGAGACACAAAAAGAAGAAAATATAAAACTAATTCTCACAACTATAAACGTGAATGTAGTAAGTAATCTTGTAAAGTGAAGTCATAGATTTGTTAAAAAATATGGAATTGAACAAAATATCAGAAGTTACAGCTAAATGATTTATAATATTTCTAAATGTATTAATAAAGAATGTATATTTCAGTACACATTGACCTTTCAGAAAAGAAGGAAGACTATGTACAGAGGCATAGATAAATTTCAAGAAGTATAAATTGACAGAAATACTAAACACATGCTTCAAAGATTATAATGCAATAAAAAATACTAATAGAGGAGCATAAAGTAAGGAACCTGACTTAGATGGAGATAATAATAAAATCCCTAATAACAACTGAGTCAAAGAACAAATCATAGAAATAATTAGTGATTATATAAATTGCAATGATGATGATTCGATAACATTTCAATTTCTGGGATGCAGGTAAAGTAATTTCAACAAAAGAGAAGAAAAAAGGTTTAATGAACTGAGTATATATATTTATTTTTTAAATTAACAGACCAATGCATAGGCAAACCGCAAATAAGAATTTTAAAAAGGGACAGAGGAGAAATATGTAAAATGAAAAATCAAGACTATAAAAGTGTCAAAAATAAAAGTTAGTTTTTTGAAAAGGTGAATAAGATTGACAGAATTTTAAGTAACCTGATTTAAAAAGGAGAAAAAGTAAAACCAACAAAATTAAAAACATATATGGTGAAATCACAATAAAACTAAGAAAAAAAAAACAATCATCAGAAACTACTATGCGTAGTAGTATGCCAAAAAATGAGAACACAAAAGAAATAAAGGATTATCCTCAAACTATTTTAAAGCGAAACTGAATGTTTAAACAGAGGTGTTTAAAAACGTGGTCTCAGAAAAGGAAATAGTTATAAAAGAAGTAACAAGGGGAAGGAAAAAATTATGATTCTGATGGATTAATAAGGGAATTCTATCAACATTTTAAAAAACAATCAATACTCACACTACATGAATTATTCTAACAACCTGAGAGACTTTTATAGATATTCCTTTTATGAAAGAAATGTAGTGTTGTTATTAAGCCATGAATCTAGATAAAGCAAAAAAAAGATTACTATGGATCTGTATAAATTAATGAGCATCAATTTTAAAAAATTAAGTTAAATTCTATCAGAGTATAGTAATTTTTTTTTTAAAAATCGCCTTACCTTTCACCTTAGAATCAATACTAAGTATCTGCTCTAATCCAGAAGAGTGGTAAAGGCTAGGCAGTTGGGGTTAATGGAGTTGTCACAGAACCAAGACATAGTATGGATTCAAAGATGGAAGGTAGGGGTTTAAAAAAATAAAAATAATGAGAGGAAAGAAAAGGATATTATTTTCACAGATATTGATAGAAAAGAGGGAAATTCTTAAACTATCAATCGAAGGAGTTATTACTAGGTAAAAGGTAAAAAAGGTAAAAATAGATAATTTTGATTACATGAAATTGAAAAACTTTTGCATAAACAAAAGTAATGTATCTAGGATAATGAGATAATTGGTTAACTGACAAGTCCATAAGGATCTTCTGGAGCCATTGAGGCAAAAGCAGCCAGAAAAGACATATTTGTAGCTCCTTCTCAGACCCTGGCAAGGACTGGTCTTGACCTTGTAGATCAGGGGTTGGCAACCTTTTTGGCCGTGAGAGCCATAAACACCACATTTTTTAAAATGTAATTTCGTGAGAGCCATACAGTGCCTACAGTGTGCGCTCCTGTAACAGTGCCTGAAAAAAATTTGACTTTATGGCTCCTGCAGAAAGAGCCATATCTGGCCCTCAAAAGAGACAGATATGGCTTGAGAGCCATACGTTGCTGACCCCTGTTGTAGATCTACAAATCACTATCTATGAACACCTGGTTTTCTTAATTGGCTCAGAACATCCTGACCAGCTAACTTAGTATCACAAACCTCAAGCTCTATCTCTGAGACAAGAAGCCTTGGTACTTTTGTACTTCTAAAGAAATCCTTATATCAGTGATGACAGACCAAAAGAAGCTTTTAAGATTGCCATTAAGTAAAGAGTACTCCTAATTGCAGCTGAATACTCTTAATTGAGACCAAGGATGAATGCTCTTGATATATTATTTTCTTTTGATCATAGAGTATAGAAACTATATAAATTTTGGACCTATATGCTCAATAAAATGATCCCATTCCCAGCCTCCAGAGAGAACCAGTCCTCATCAGTTAACTAGGAAAAATCTTTGTATCAATTATCTCCTCTATGGGTTTGATATTAAAAACCACATATAGACAAGTAAAAAGAGAAACTAAGTCATTCTAATTCAGTTCATAGGTTAGTATTCAAAACATACGAGCAAACAGTTCTCGAATGAAGAATTGCAAACTCTGAACAACTATATGGAGCAAGGTCTCAAATCACTAATAATAGGAGCAAGTCAAAGAAAAAAAAAACTCTGAGTATACCTCACATCCAACAAATTAGCACAAATGGCAGGCATTCCTCTGTTCAAAACCTTTATTGTGGCTCCATTCTGATGCTAAGATAAAATAAAAACTACTCATTTTGACATTTAAAGGCCAACATCTAGACTTCAAGCTACTTTTTTTTTAACACCCTTACCTTCTATCTTAGAACAGATACTAAAGTATTGGTTCTAAGCCAGAAAAGCATAAGGGTTAGGCAATAGGGATTAAGTGACTTGCTAATGATCACATAGCTAGGAAGTGTCTGAGGTCACATTTGAACCTGCTACCTCCTGTCTGTAGTCATGGCTCTCTATTCACTAAGCCACAGAGATGTCCCCAACTTTAATTTACTTTTACAGGCTTATTACATTTCATATTCCAGCCAAAATGTACTATTAGCTATTCTCCAAATTTACCATTTCACCTTCCATTGCATGCATTTATAAAAAGCCTCTTCCATGCTAAGAATGAATTCCTTCCTCAGGAGAGGCGAAAGTCTCACAGCATCCTGATATTTCTCCCAGCCTCAGCTCATCTGCCATCACTTTTTGAGGTTTCTCTCAGGCCTTCAAGTTATTATTGCTTTCTCTTTCTTCCCATTATCTTGTATTTACTTAATTGTATACATTTATCTACCCAGTAGAGGGTAATATATTAAGAGCAGGGACTATTTCATTTTAAGCTAATCCTTAGCATAGTTGGTATACCTCTACTTATAAATAAAAACTCCTCAAATAGCTGAAAAACCATGAAATATTTATTCATTAATACAACTGTCCATTATTGTTCCAATTAATTTTAAAATCTGAATGACCAAATAATCAAGTTCTAGGAAAATACATAAACTACAAAAAGGAAGAAAGCTATTTTTAAAAAATTAGACATTTTACAAAGCAAAATAATTAGTTACCTTTACATTATAAAAATATTATTCTGCTCAATTGAAAGCTATATTAATTAGATTATTTTATATATTAAACAGCTTTGGTTACATAAGATTTATAAGCAAGTTAAAAGACATATGTGAAACAAAATGTTAACACCTACAATGTAACTAAAATACTTGAGAAACAATGAAAAAGCCTTCTCTTCTTTTGCTAAAAACAGTTAGTAAGTGTTTAATGTGACAAGTGACTTCAAAACTTGCAATTATCCTGCTAAAACATTTCGTCACTGATGAGGCACAGGCAGCTGATATAGTATGGTAGTAGGTGTTTGTATCTTCCTTGCCCCAAAGTTCAACTCACCATCCCCTTAACTCTGGCAGTGTGTGAAAAAGTGATTGGCCTATACTAGTAAATGAAGAATAAAATTTCTACTTCACTCCTTAATTTGTAACCTTGAATCTAATTCTTTTATTTCTATCAAACCTGATCTTTCATCTCCTGGTTTAAAAATTAGGGCTATAATATTGAAATTGATCCTTGCAGATTACATACTCTTTATTGGGTTCTCCTTCATTAATATCATAAGTATCTTCTGAATTTAATAAAAAATCATTTCTAAATTAAAGCCTCCATGGGTTGGCAGTTGACTTGACATGAACATAAAGGTTAATGCTTAGAAGATGAAAATTAGTTTTAAGTTATAGTGCCTTTGGTTTAAACACTGATATTCTCCTATTGATATTATATAACTATCAATCACGAAACACTTCAAAATCACAGAATTTTGGAGCCAAAATTGACCCCAGTGGTCCTCTACTCTATCTATATTCAATATTAAAATCCATATATTAAATATAATGATTTGGACCAGTCCAACTCTGTCAAGATGTCTTTGAATCTAGACTTTGAATCACCCAGTGTGGTAGCTGTCCCTCCCAGCATCTGCAAATTTCACCAGTCTCAGAAGACTCATAAGAAAATTACAGGTGAGGAAAAGGGCAATTGAAAGAGAAACAAGTTGAGGTTGAGTGTACGGAAATATGTTACTAATGTTGGCATGAAAGACACTAAATCAGTGACATGTATGTCCAAAAAGGACAGTATAGTCATCATAAAGAATGAGTGCAGGATATAAAAGTGTTTTTAAAGAGGAACCCTTCTAAAGTATTTTCTTTGATAGACATGAATGAAAATAGTAAATAGTAAGATTCATAGGGGTTTAGTTTGTAACACTGAACAGTATATCTACTCCAATGAGATCAATCATCTTGAAATACTAATGTAGCCAAAATTCTAAATTTTGCTCATTAACTTGCTCATTTTAACATTAGTCAATGAAAATAAAACCAAGAAATTTATGATGCACACATAATTAAATAAATATCATTGAAGTTTAAATGGATGATTCAGAACAAGAAACATTAATTCCAGGGTCCTTAGCCAGTAGTCTGTACATTTTTCATATAGATATTTATACCTAGCTATATAAACTTGTGTTTTATTTACACACACATATGCATATATATGTATTTATAACATGGATGGGTTTGAGACTTGTCAGCTAACTTCAACCTGTCTGCTGAAACAATTTTACTGGGATGTGGTCACTGCACATGCTACAGCTTCTAAGAGTCACAGGTAGACACCAAAGATGGATGAGAAGCCCTGAAAAGAAGTTAGCAAGCCTTTACACCAGAAATACTAGTCCCCACTGCTCACTGCATGTGAAGACTTCCCCAAGAGGAATGGGTAGATGAAAAAAAATTCTAATGGCTATGAAGGTGGTTGAAGCAGGTGTTGTAGAGCACCTAGAGCTTGGCTAGACATCCAAGAAGCCAAGGTCATCCACAGAAAGCTTGGCCATTATCAGTTGTCTTGATTTTTGTTTTGCCACTGGACTTTGATGTCTGAAAGATAGAGTGAAGCTCATGACTTTGTGCAACCTTGCCTCACTTACATCTAATTCATAAAGTGAGTTAAGATATCACCTAGTAATGTCACTGACCCTAAATAACAATATTTTATGTATATATATATATATATTTATATGTAAAACAATTTATCCATTCATGAAAACAAAATACACAATGCAGTATGAGACAGGGAGTCAGAGGATGTGGGTGTTAGAACTCCCACTAATTAGCTGTGAGAACTTGACCAAGTCATCAAAATGTTTTGGAATCTTAGTTTCTCACTTTGTAAATTGAAGGAATTTAATTAATGGACTTCTAAGGTAACATTCAGGTAAAGTTCTTTAATATCATGATTAATAATATGATATATATTATTAATATGTATAATATGGTGCATTTGCCCTCAATACATACTGAATAGGTGAAATAAGGAAACAGACAAGTCCATTACTCTTTTGTATGCCACTAAAAGTAGACTTTAAAGCAAATGCAAATGCTCTGATGAAGTTTTACTGTAAGTACCATTCAGAGAATTAAAAAGAATGTCAGAAAGAAATATTTAACTAAAAATTCTTCATGACAGCATCAATCTCTACTTATAACTAGTCCTTATCTCTCCCAGCAATCATCTAGGGCTTTACGCAGAGCAGGTACCCTTTCAATAAATGCTTTTAATCATAATAATGTTACAAAAATGGTAATTTTCAGGCAATTAGTAGAACAAAAATGATATCTTACACATGATGAGGGCATATGCACAGCCCCCACTCATGTTAAAAAATTTAAAAGAATATTTCTATGCCTAACTATATTCACCTGCAGTATGTTCTTTCAAGATTCAGCAATAGCTGATCTTTCCTGAAAAACACAAACCAGTAATGTGGACAATTTAATGTTTTTCAAGGCTGTTAGTAATTGGATTAAAATGTGATATTAACTGTGATAATTATTTAAACTCCCACTCTTGGTAGATTCAGTCTTTCCCTCTGCTTGAAAAAAATACATCATATGAGACTGAAACTTTCATTTTCTTTCTATTTAAATTGTCCCATCAAGCACATCTTTTGGGAAGAGAAGGGCAACAGTGATTTAAAGGTATACATGTTTTTCTCTTTCTGAAATGTTAGGTTCATCCAGTGGGGATAAGTACTAGGAAGGTTTCTAGTCTTCCTGATGTCAATAATAATCAGAATTTGACCAAGTGCCTTAACACCTACTCTGTAAACTCTATAAGGGGAAGGATTATTTAAAATTTTTCCTTCCATATCATCCCTTCTCAGCTCCAAATGTTTGACTTAGTTGATATTTAATTAAAATACCCTGATGACAGAGGTCTATTTTTAATGAGTCAAGGCATAGACTCATTAAAACCATAAAGAAAAGCATGTCCACAATGACTACTCCAGCCAAAGTCTTCAACTATTGCTACACACAGACAGAACAGCTGATTTTCATTTACCTTAATTAAAATTTAATTTCATTTAAAATTATCTAATTGCCCACCTATTTTTTAGAGAACTCTTTAATTTCTTGGCCCTTTGGTAAGTATGATATCTATTCTATCAAAAAGAGCAGCGACTACTTGCTGGAGTCTCTTTGCTAGTATTCTATTTAAGATTTTTGCATCTATGTTCATTAGGGAGATTGGTCTATAGTTTTCTTTCTCCGTTTTTGATCTACCTGGCATTGGAATCAGTACCATATTTGTGTCATAAAAGGAATTTGGTAGGACTCCTTCTTTGCTTATTATATCAAATAATTTGTATAGTATTGGGATTAGTTGCTCCTTGAATGTCTGATAGAATTCACTTGTGAATCCATTAGGCCTTGGCGATTTTTCCTTAGGGAGTTCTTTGATGGCTTGTTCAATTTCTATTTCTGATATGGGATTATTTAGGTATTCTATTTCTTCTGCTGTTAATCTAAGCAATTTATATTTTTGTAAATATTCATCCATATCTCCTAGATTGTTATATTTATTGCCATATAATTGGGCAAAATAGTTTTTAATGATTGCCTTAATTTCCCCTTCATTAGAGGTGAGGTCTCCCTTCTCATCTTTGATACTGTCAATTTGGTTTTCTTATTTCCTTTTATTTTATTAGATTGACCAGTACTTTGTCTATTTTATCTGTTTTTTCAAAATACCAGCTTCTAGTCTTATTTATTAATTCAATAGTTCTTTTACTTTCGATTTTATTAATTTCTCCCTTGATTTTTAGTATTTCTAATTTAGTTTTCATCTGGGGATTTTTAATTTGCTCGTTTTCTAGTTCTTTAAGTTGCATGCCCAATTCATTCATCTCTGCCCTCCCTAATTTGTCAATATATGCACTCAAGGATATAAATTTCCCCCTGAGGACTGCCTTGGCTGCATCCCACAGAGTTTGGTAGGATGTCTCATCATTGTCATTCTCTTCAATGAAATTGTTGATTGTTTCTATGATTTCTTCTTTGACTAATTGGTTTTGGAGAACCATATTTAATTTCCAATTGGTTTTTGGTTTGCCTGTCCAGGTGCCCTCACTAATTATTATTTTTATTGCATTATGATCTGAGAAGGTTACATTTATTATTTTTGCTCTTTTGCATTTGTTAGCAATGTTTCTATGCCCTATTACATGGTCAATCTTTGTGAATGTACCATGTGCAGCTGAAAAGAAGGTGTATTCCTTTTTGTCCCTATTTATTTTTCTCCACATATCAATTAAATCTAATTTTTCTAGGACTTGATTAACCTCTCTTACCTCTTTCTTATTTATTTTTTGGTTTGATTTATCTAGATCTGAAAGAGGAATATTTAGATCTCCCACTATTATGGTTTTACTATCTATTTCCTTCTTGAGCTCTGCCAGTTTCTCCTTTATGAATTTGGATGCTATGCCACTTGGTGCATACATATTGAGCAATGTTATTTCCTCATTGTCTATACTGCCTTTAATCAGGATGTAATGACCTGTCTTTTTAAAACATATCTATTTTTACTTTGGCTTTGTCAGAGATCATAATCCACATAATTGACCATATCAACAATCTAACAAATAAAAATCATGTGATTATCTCAATAGATGCTGAAAAAGCCTTTGACAAAATACAGCATCCATTCCTATTGAAAACACTGAAAAGTATAGGAATAGAAGGACCTTTCCTAAAAATAATAAACAGTATATACTTAAACATCAACAAGCATCATATGCAATGGGGATAAATTAGAAGCCTTCCCAATAAGATCAGGAGTGAAACAAGGATGCCCATTATCACCTCTATTATTCAATATAGTACTAGTAACACTAGCAGTAGCAATTAGAGAAGAAAAAGAAATTGAAGGTATCAAAATAGGCAATGAGGAGACTAAGCTATCACTCTTTGCAGATGATATGATGGTCTACTTAAAAAATCCTAGAGAATCAACTAAGAAGCTTGTAGAAATAATCAACAACTTTAGCAAAGTTGCAGGATACAAAATAAATGCACATAAATCATCAGCATTTCTATATATTTCCAACACATTAGAGCAGCAAGAGGTAGAAAGAGAAACACCATTTAAAATCACCCTAGACAATATAAAATACTTGGGTGTCTATCTATGAAAACAAACACAACAATTATACGAAAACAACTACAAAACACTTTCCAAACAAATAAAACCAGATCTAAACAATTGGAAAAACATTGATTGCTCATGGGTAGGATGAGCTAACATAATAAAAATGACCATTCTACCCAAATTAATTTACCTATTTAGCGCCATACCTATCAAACTACCAAAAAACTTCTTTACTGAATTAGGAAAAACTATAACAAATTTCATTTGGAATAACAAAAGATCAAGAATATCAAGGGAAATAATGAAAAAAATGTGAAGGAAGGGGACCTAGCAGTACCAGATATTAAACTATACTATAAAGCAGCAGTCACCAAAACAATATGGTACTGGCTAAGAGATAGAAGGGAAGATCAGTGGAATAGACTTGGGGTTAATGATGTCAGCAAGACAGTGTATGATAAACCCAAAGAGCCCAACTTTTGGGACATGAATCCACTATTTGACAAAAACTGCTGGGAACTTGGAAAACAATATGGGAGAGATTAGGTTTAGATCAACATCTTACACCCTACACCAAGATAAATTCAGAATGGGTGAATGACTTGAATATAAAGAGGGAAACTATAAATAAGCTAAGTGAACACAGAATAGTATACTTGTCAGATCTCTGGGAAAAGAAAGATTATAAAATCAAGCAAGAGTTAGAGAAAATTACAAATTATAAATTAAATGGTTTTGATTATATTAAGCTAAAAAGCTTTTGTACAAACAAAAACAATGCAGCCAAAATCAGAAGGGAAAAAACAAATTGGGAAAAAACTCTGACAGGGGTCTGATTACTCAAATATACAAGGAGTTAAATCAATTGTATAAGGAATCAAGCCATTGCCCAATTGATAAATGGGCAAGAGACATGAATAGGCAATTTTCAGGTAAAGAAATCAAAAGTATCAATAAGCACATGAGAAAGTGTTCTAAATCTCTAATAATTAGAGAAATGCAAATCAAAACAACTCTGAGGTATCACCTCACACCTAGCAGATTGGCTAAAATGAACGAAGGTGAGAGTAATGAATGCTGGAGGGGATGTGCCAAAATTGGGATATTAATGCTTTGCTGGTGGAGCTGTGAACTGATCCAACCATTCTGGGTGGCAATTTGGAACTATGCTCAAAGGGCTATAAAAATACCTCCCCTTTGATCCAGTCATACCATTGTTGGGTTCAACATCATAAATCAAAAAATACTTATTGAGCACCGATATGTTCCAACATTTGACCGACTTCTGAAGAAGAGTAGGAAAAACAAAAAACATTAGGAAAAATCTCCTAGCTTAATATCTAACAGTGTTCCTAAGGAGATAAGACTGGCAGGCCTTCAACAACTAAGTACTAGACATTATAATGTGAACTGGATATTTAGTGCGAATATAAATCAAGGGTACTGAAACAGATAGGGAAGGCTTGTGGGAAGGACAGACACTTCACCTGGATGTTGAAAGATCAAAGAGCAGAACAAAAAAGGAGATCATAAATAAATAGACTTGTATGAAAATATTTATAGCTGCGCTTTTTGTGGTGGCAAAAAACTGGAAAAGGAGGGTATGTCCTTCAATTGGAGAATGGCTGAACGAATTGTGGTATATGCTGGTGATGGAATACTATTGTGCTCAAAGGAATAATAAACTAGATGAACTCCATGTGAACTGGAAAGACCTCCATGAATTGATGCAGAGTGAAAGGAGCAGAGCCAGAAGAACACTGTACACAGAGACCAATACACTGTGGTAAAATAGAATGTAATGGACTTCTGTACCAGCAGCAATGCAATGACACAGGACAGTTCTGAGGAACTTATGGTAAAGAACACTACCCACATTCAGAGGAAGAAGAGCAGGAGAGGAAACATAGAAGAAAAACAACTGCTTGAACGCATGGGCTGAGGAGGACATGATTGGGGATGTAGACTCGAAACTACCACATCAATGCAACTATCAACAATTTGGAAATAGGACTTGACCAATGACACATGTTAAAACTAGTGGGGGAGAGCGGGGGGATGAAGTGGAAAGTAGGAGCATGAATCATGCAACCATGTTAAAAATGAATATTAAGAAATGTTTAAAAAAAGAGCAGTGACTTAGGATTTAAAAGACTTGTATTTGAGCCTTGGTTCAGTCACTTACCACCTATATGACCATAGATCTTTAATTTTTCTCAGCCTCAGTTTCCCTACCTATAAAACGAGAAGATTGCACTAAATCTGGAGTCTAATCATTTTTTGTCTTAGACCTCTTTGAAAGCCTGGTGAAGTCTATGGATTTTTCTCAGAATAAAACTTTTAAATACAGAATATTATACTAAATTATAGTTATCAAAATGTTAAAAAAATAAATAGTTCATTGACTATAGATTAAAAACCTATGCATTGAAGAATTCTTTTCCATCTCTAAAACTTTGTGATTTTATTAAGATAAATTATATCTAAACACTTGAAGGTGGGTTTTTTATACATGACTTCTTCATTACCTAAAACAGTTACTTGCACACAGTAGGTAATTTCAGGGAACTTTTACTTTTTCATTTCAACATTTAATATCATTATAAAAATTGTACATTGAATAGAATCTTATAACTGAATACATGTTACACTATAGCATAGAATACTTCTTAAAATTTTGTTTTTATTATAATGTAAAACACACTTCCATATTGTCATTAATGTCAGAGCACACTCATACAAAACCAAAAACTCAAAATAAAACCATAAATATACTGATGTGAAAGAGAGTATGCTTTGATCTATATCCATCCAACTCCAACAGTTCTTTCTCTGAAGGTGAATAGCATTCTTCATTATAAGTCTTTCAGGATTGTCCCAGATCATTGCATTGCTGAGAGTAGCCAAGTTTTCACAGTTGATCATCATATAACACATTGTGTACAATGTTCTACCAGTTCTGTTTATTTTGTTTTGCATCAGTTCATGTGAGTCTTTCCAGATCTTCCTGAAATCACCATTCATAATTTCTTAGAGTACAAAGTATTGCATCATCATGAATTATTCAGCCATTCCCCAATTTATGGACATTTCTTTAATTTCCAATTCTTTGCTACCTCAAAAAGAGCTATGGTAAATATTTTTGAACAAGTAATATTTTTGTACAAGTAGGTCCTTTCCCCTTTTAAACGATTTCTTTGGGCTACAAACCCACTTGGGCATAATTCCAAATTGCCCCACAGAATTGTTGGATAGGTTCACAACTCCACCAACAATGCATTAGTGTCCCAATTTTGTCACATCTCCTACAACATTTATCACTTTCCTTTACTGTCATATTGGCCAATCTTATAAGGTGGTACCTCAGCATTTTTTAATTTGCATTTTTCAGAGAACTTCTAGGAAATGATACCAATTATTCATTATGAAATGATGTGCTATATGTCTTCCTGTAAAGACACCTACTGCTTAAATCCTTGGCTTCAGCAACATTCTACTGGATTGCTTTGCTTATCAAATGTACCTTCCTATGCTCATACATTGCACATTATAATGTTACTTTTTTCAATTACTCATTGAAAATGAAATAAGACTATGATTTTCTCACAGACAAAAACATTTTCCCAAAATCCTTTTAACTAACTGTTAAAGACCTTCACAACCTGACCACTACTTTTCTTTACAGGTTTAGACATTATTCTCTCTCATAAACTCTATGATTCAGCCAAACTGGTCTCCTCTATGTTCCTCACACATGACACTCCATCATTTGTCTCCATACCTTTGCATCAGCTGTCCTTCATGCCCAGCATATACTCTCTCTTTCCCCCTGCCTCACAGAGATTCTATGTTCTTTTAAGAAGCAGCTTGGGTATGACTTTAAACTTTTTTTGATATTACTGTTTATTTTTATATATAACATAATATGTAACAACAATAATTTGTATGACACATTATAAATATGTAATAAATTATAATAAATATACTTATCCAAGAGAAATAAATCTTCACATTAGCTTTGTCCAAAAATTTATATCTCATTCTTTTTTATGCCTTCTTCCCACCTTGTCCCTCTCCCCAAGAAGGCAGGTAGTATGATATAGGTTGTATATATATTATCCCATAATACATATCTCCCTGTTTGTTATGCTGAGAAATAAGACACATATTACTTATATCTTTTACTTTCTATAGACTTTTCTTATTCTTTAGATTTCTATTGTTCTTCACAAAATACCTTGTATTCAATTTTTCTCTCCCTCTCATACACACACACAATCACACTGAGATATACACATCTGTGTATATGTAGCATTTAAAGTCCTTCATAATCTATCCTCCTTAATCTCTACTTTTCCAGTCTTCTTTTATTTTTCACCCTATCTGCCATCTGCCATGTAATCTGACTTGGTGACAGTAGCCTTTTTGGTGTTCCTCAAACAAAACACCCCATCTCTCAGCTCTGGGCAATTTCATGGGCTATCTGCATACCTAGGATATTCTCCCACCTCATCTCTGCCTTCTGATTTTCATCAAGTCCCAGCTAAAATTCTACCTTCTACAGGAAAACTTTTCCAATCGTTCTAATTTTCTAGTGCTTTCCTTCTGTTTTATTTTCTTATTTCAGTTTATTTGTACATAGTTGTTGGCAGATTGTCCACCTAATAACACTGTAAACTATTTGAGGACAAGGACTCTTTTGTCTTAATATTTAGCACAATTACTGGTACATTAAATGAACTTAATAAATACTTGTTGATTGATTGGTTAATTTTTCCTTCAGGCATAATGAAAGTGCCACCTTCAACCCAAAGGATCAACTGGAGACCTATGACAGTCTTTCCTAAAAGAGACTAACATATCTAAATCCTAAGAGTCTACACCAAGAGATGAGAGATGGTACATAGCTAAAGCTGTTTTCTCCAGAATAAACACCTTAAACAATCCCTCATTCCCTGACCTCTCTAGTTAGTGAAAGTGCAAGTTCTTACTCTAATTTGTGAGCTCTGACCTGCTGCTCCTTACCTTTCTGTTTCTTTGGATTACTCTGATGCTACATGACCTGTAGAGTTCTGCTTGTTCACTAACTTATTTTGTTGAGAGATCTTATTGGATGTTCCAGAGGTATGAGAGTTCTTTATAGACTCAGCTTTTATCTCCTTTCTCCAGTTCATTTCCTTGTGTTTACTGCTCATGTGGGACTGAGCCTCACCTTGGGTAAGGAGTCTGGGATTAATGGATGTATTGAAAAAAGGTCTCTAAAAGCTGAATAAAACATTTGCAAGGCCTTTTGGAACAACTGCTTAGATATCCTAAGACAACAGAGAAATCTCAAGAGGATCTAAATAGCTATATTTCTTTAGTTTTTCCTCCTAATTGGCTACTGTTTATTCTATTTTAACATAGAGATTTTATATGTATGTATATGTATCTTTATATGCATATATAAATATATAATATAAATGAATGAAATTGACTATACACACATATATAATGAATGAATTAAAAAATATACTAATTTCTCAAATGATAATACCTATAGGACAACTGAATGTTCTGATCAGAGAATATCACCATCTATCTACCAGGTGGTAGCTAAACTAAAATGAACTGAAAATGCCTATAAGTATTCCTATGAATGTTAGTGTTGCAAAACTACTAAAACAGTAATCCTTATAAATTATAATCTTAACAAATGAAATTTTAACTATATTTTTTCATGTTAAGAAGCAATACATTACTCTTATTTATTTTACTGTATTACTGATTCCTTTACTGGCATTTCACTAACAAATAATTTACCATTTTAAATAATTCATTCCCTTTGCGTTCCATTCATTTCCCCATGTTTTGTGACAGCATTTACAAAAGGAGAAAAACCCTCTTGGATTTTTCTGTATCAGTCATTATTTAGATGCATTAAATTTTATTTCCCTGCATTACTGAATCAGAATGACAATAGAAAAATAGAAATCAGAAAGCATTAATCTCAGATGATTCCAACTTTTCTTAGTTAAATATAAGTTTCTAGGGTTATATAACATGCATATATCATATATTTAAATATAAAAATTATTTATTGCTACCATTTGAATAGTACTTTAAGGATTGCAAAACTCTTTAGAAAATAATTTGACCTCAACCTGTGAGGTATGTTATTATTATTATTATTATTATTATTATTTTACAGAAGACAAAATTGAGGCAAATGAGATTAAATAACTAGTCTACGGTCACACAGCTAGTAATGGTCTAAGGTCAGATTTGAACACAGGTTTTCCTGATTCTAGATCCAGTGCTTTTATCTACTGAGACACCTAGCTTGCTCAAGTGAACCTAAATATAAAATATAATGACTCTGTGTGTGTGTGTGTGTGTGTGTGTGTGTGTGTGTGTGTGTGTGTGTGTGAAGAAAACTGGAATAGGAGATAGCTTCTCACATTGGTTCTGTTATTTACTATTTATGTGCCTTTGGATAAGTGCCTTAGTTTCTTTGGCCTTTAGTTTCCACATTATGAAATGAAAGGGCTGGACTTGATTTATAGGTAGATCACTTCCTTCTAGATTATTTTGTGATTCTCTAAGTTTTTCTTTTTTTTTTTTGGTAATGTCTCTATGGTTGCCATCTTGAAAAATAAAAAAAATGTGAAAAGGTTTCTTCTCTTTGAGATTATTTCTGTGTTATTCCAATCATATTTCAAAATATAATCTTGAATTATCAATTTCTTGATCATAATGACAGTCCAATTGAGTGGAAGAAGATTGAGGATAAACATAACTTTTCTGTTTTTAAGAACTATGTAAACTTCCATGAATCCATGATTTTACTAATGTGGTAATATTTTCCTACTTTCTCCTGTGCAATTCTTGTCAATGATATTTCTAAAAATCTTCCATAGCAGACTCATCCAAAATGAAGAAGGCTTGGTTCTCATTCTTATAATGTCTTAGGGCAGGTGGAATACTTAAGTACTATGGGCACTAGTTTCAGTTTACTTTCATTTCATGACCTGACCAGCAATTTTTTTTTATCATACATGGCCTCAAGTTACTGGTAACATCAAACCCATCTATCAAGTACCTATAATACACAGAGCAATGTAAAAGGTGCTGGAATACATACAAAATTTATATAAATCCCTGACTTCGTGATATTTACAGACTAGGAGGGAGCTAGACAGAAAAGTGTAACACATAATAAGTTCATTAGAGAAATGCAAAACAAAGTATTGGTTCAAATTCAAGGGATTGTCATTTTTTATGGGAGGTCAAGAAAAGCTTGAATGAAGAGGTGACATATTTCAATTGGGAATTAAAGGATGTGTAGGACGACATTATATGCATAAAGAATGGCTCAAAGACCTAAGAAGAAAAAATGCAGAAAGCATTTGGGAGAAAAGAGTATAGCTCATAACTGAAATGACAGATATTAGAGGATCCTGAATGTTTCAGAGCTGAGACTAAACTTTACTCAATAGGTAACAAGAAATCACTTATAATTTTTAAGCAGAAAAGTGTCATATTCAGATGAATATAAGGGAAACAGCCATTTAGCAAACATTATGAAATGTGGAGAAAAAAATTTTGCAATCTAGATTGCAAGGTTTAGAGAAGAGAAGAGATGAAGTAGAGGTTTTCAGCATAGACTTCTTTAAAGAAAAGAATTATAACAATAAAGAGGAGAAAGGAGATAGAACAGACAGTGGTTAGATGGCATAGAAGGCTCAAGGAAAAAGGGTTTGTTAGGATTTGTAGAGGACAACGTAATATTACATTTCATCATGAAACCTTATTTTGGATCTTAGTTTGCATTTCTATTGCATATGAAATGGCCTTGCCATGTTTATAAAGTATAAACATTGTTTTATTTGCTAACTGCATTATAAGAATAATATTTCCTATTTATTTACTCTATATCCAGATTCCTAGAAGTAAATTTAAGAATTGAAATGGGAAGAATTAGATAACACATGGATAATGTCAGCCCTGGAGTATGAAGGATCTGAGTTTAAATTCTGCCTCAGACACTTACTAACTTGTGTGACCTTAAGCAAAGAATTTAACCTTGTTTGCCTCAGTTTTCTCATTTGTAAAATGAGCTGTAGAAGGAGTAAAAGTAAAGGTAAACCACTCCAGTATCTTGGCCAAGAAAATTCCAAATGGGGTCACTATGAGTTGGAAATGACTGAACAACATCAAAAATTAAGAATCTTTTATGTTGAGAAGGAACTTCCATGAATTACTCATATTAATATATGAAGAGATAGTGGAAAATATAGAAAAAACCAAAAGTAGGTAGCTGAGGAATAAATGAAAAGGGGATCCAAGAAAGAGGGGAAGGAGGATGCTTGTAGGAATAGTCTTAGAGGAGAAAGAAGGAATCTTGATTTGTATTTTGTAAAATGTATTCATTGCATATGACTCTAGTAAAACTACGATTTTTAGGCGAGGCTTTGAAAAATCATAGGACTTTTCACATTAACTATAGTAGTATTTGGCAATTCTAAACGCATTATTTAATACAATGTGGTTTTTGAGGTGGTTAATTATATCTCATTTTCAGTTTTTTTTAAGAAGGGTTTGGTTCATAGAAGTAGGATGAGTATCATGAGATCAATTAAATCTTGATGCCATTACCAAATCTGAGGAATCAATGTAATAATGAACTTTAACTGAAAAAGGAAGAAGAAAAACGGCAATGCTTCCTTCTTCTAGTTACTTTTCAGTCAGGAAATATTAGATGTTAATTTCAGCCTCTTATGCAAGATATATATTATAATCCTATGGCAAATGGGGAATCCCTCTTATTTTGATTGCCTAATACTAGGGAATTGTGTTGTTCTATTCTTGAGCAAAAAAGAAAGTCAGTAGTTTCTATTTGCTACCCTTCCCCATTATAAAAACTCCCCATCAAGCCCAGGATAATATTGCATTGTAGCAACAACTCTTCCATATTAATTTTATCCCTCTTTACACATGAATTGAAAAATTCTAACATAATGAAAGTAGGTACCCTTTAACCTACTGAAGGATTTCTGTACATTAATCAGACAGAGCAGTACTTAATAATTACTTGTTGAGTTGAATTGTCTATCAAACTCTTACATTTCCTATCACATATTCAAGACTTTTTCCTATTTCTATTACTCTCCATTTAAAAGTGGAATCCATTATTTATATTATTGGCCTAATTTTGAGACTCAGTATCATAACCTACAAAAATTATTCCTCCCACACTCATAGATAAACTAAATAGAAGTCAAAATTAGAACTATATTTTATTCTCTTGGTTTTGTCCCTCTTTTTAGAACTCAAACCAAATGCTCTTTCCTAAGTTTAATAAGGAATAAGAATGTTAACTCACATTTCTACACTGCTTTATAATTAACCAAGTGTTTTTATCACAAAAATCTTGTTATTACTTATTATTCTCTTTATTTCAGATGAGGAAAATGGGGCTTAGAAAAGTTAAATTGACTAGCCCATGATCACAGAGTCAATATTCTTCATGGCTGCCTTGAAAAAAAATAACAAAAAAAACCAGTGACAAATATTTGACTCTGAACAATAACAGGTTTTCTAAGAATTCAGGTGTTTTTTTAAAGCACTATGAACTTGAATGGTCTTATTTAATTATGTCATGCTTATCATTATTTAAACATTATCATGTTTTGAAGCAGAAAAAATATAGTGATAGTTATCAAGAAATCCATAAAAGTCAACAAAGGAGTCTGAGAAGCTTAAAGTCCAATGAAGATGCACAATCAAATAACCTTAAAGTAAGCCATTAAGACAAGCTCTTAATTAACAACTATTTGATACTCTCATAAAAGATTATATGGCATTCCTTTTCTACCTATTTAATTCTTCTAAAAATCACTCCTACATTTTTGATTCTGTTTGGTTTTCCACTAACACTCTCTTGCCTCCTTTTTAAACCTCTCCCAAATATTTAATTTGGGACATGAATAGTTTCAGAGAGTCTGATCCCAGTTTTCTCTTGTTACTTTTGCCAAAGTTACTTATAAGGAACTGGAAGAAAAACTGAAGGAAACCAACCAAACATTCAATGTTCTAAACTGTTTTCACCTTTGAACCAAATTTCTAACAAGTTTTTATTCTAATTGTAAATTCATTCATTTAAAGCTATTGGATGAATAAAGGCTGTTATATTAAGAGCATAAACTTACCTCCACGATCTCGGGCAGCTAAATTCTGACCTCTTCTTAATGTAATATCCAACTGGTACATTCCGGGATCAACCAAAGGGAGATCGGCATTACTAGTTCCAATAGTATTTAGTCTCTGAAAAGCAAAACAGATAAAACAACATTTTAAGCAAGTTTTTTTCACATATTTTCCCCCTTTGAGACCATACATAGTTAAACCCAAACAATCATAAAACAGTAAAGCAAAAATTACTACACTGAATTTCACATAAAATGTAGTCCTTTGGACTTATGAGGTTCATAAAGTTCTTTGGGTATCAAACAGAGAGTTGACTCAAGAACAGATAATTTTTCAACCCAGCTATGATGATGGATGTAAACTGTATTACAAGAAATACTCCCTGAAGGAAGCCCCATACAATTTCATAGCAAAATATGAATATATAGAGGAGTTTTAAGACAACAAGTAATGGTGAATGGAGAATGAAGATGGATGAGGGAAGTTGACATCTCATATAAGTAGAAGTGCATATGAAAATGAAACATAACTTTGTTGATTCATTTATCTATGGAAATGATTTGCATATTGATGGATTATACACTGCAATTTCTACCCAAACATAAAACATAATGTAATTATGCAAAAATAAATCCACCTAGAATTTTTTATAGCATTTATAGGCTATAAGTTTTCATTGGGAGACTAAACATTTAATCCTGATGTCCTATGAAATTAAAGCACACTCTTAAATCTAAAGACCTGTACAACAATGCTACTGGAAATAAAGTCTTTGAAATTACTTTGGCAATTCTCCCAAGTACTATTTCTAAAAGGATGAGCCCTTTTAAATCAACCCAAAATAGACATATAAAGCCAACACACACACACACACACACACACACACACACAAAGACACAAAAGTACATTTCACATCTTACATTTTTATAATGTTGAACAAATTCAGGAAATGAAAAAAAATTAAGTATATTAATGCTAAACTTTTCCTTAAATTATTTTGACCATTCAAAAATAAGTCATTTTCTTATAGAGTAGTAGTGGCAAAGGACAAGGCAAAATGTGAAAAAATCAGGAAGGCATTTCCTTTTCCATTCTTCATGTAAGATACAAAAACATAAACTTTTTGTAAAAACTTCTCATCTAATCTTAAAAACCTTTTTTCCTAGAAAAAAGTTGGAACCATGATGTATTGAACAAAATATTAAAATAATGCAAAAGCAGTTAATGGAAAATACAGTGAACCACAGTATCAACCACTGAAAGCTTTTGTGTCACTGAAAAAGCAAACTATGGGCCTAAGTAGACCATGATTTCACCCTGCCTGTTCAGTTGGAGAGTATGTATGAAAAGTAGGGTATAGGAAAGCTGGGAAAGTGAGAAAAATATTTAATTGTTCATTTAATTGGTTCTTTCTTGCCATCTCTTAATTTAGAATCCAAATAAACAAAGGTATGTAGAAAAAGGTCTAGGCAGTTAAATGTAAAAAGATGATGAATCATACTTTGATATCCTGTCTCTCTTCCTTCTCCTTCTGTTTTTTTCCCTCAACTTCCTCTTTTTTTAAAAATCTATTTCAGTTTCTAAAGTGGTAGTGTTTTTTTTTACATTACTGAAGTTTCACTAATTACATGGGGAGTGAGGAAAATAATTTTCTACTGTGTATCATTCAGAGAATAGATTGCTATAAATTTATAAGTAAGGAATATGTAATGTCCAGAGCCAGTTAAGTGACACAGAAAATAGAGTTCTGGGTCTGAAGTCAGGAAGACTTATCTTTCTGAGTTCAAATGTGGTCTCAGACACTAGATGTGTGACTCTGGGCAAGTCACTTAACCCTGTTGGACTCAGTTTTCTCATTAGTAAAATGAAATAGAGAAGAAAATGGAAAACCACTCTGGTATGTTTGCTAAGAAAACTCAAATGGAGTCAGGAATAGTCAGATATGACCAAAACTAAATAGCAACAATAACAACGACCCCATTCATAGCCTCCTCATCCTGCTAAATGAAAAATTCCATGGATGCCTGAAAATGCCTGACAGAATAAAACCAAGAGTAATGGCCCAAAGCCTTTTCTCCTTCCCACTTTAGGAAGTTTGAATGTTATCTACTATCCAATTTCTCAGGAGTCTTCCTTCACTTTACTAGTATAAATCAGCAACACTCTCTAGGTAGAAGCTGCTCATCTCCCTTCTCCCAGTGTAAAGTCTTGCTAGACCCAGGTATGAACATCACAAAATCCTTCCAGACTTTACAGATAGGAGAGAGCATATTCCATCCAGCATCCTCAATGGAATACCAATACCCAGTTCTATCTGTGGCCAACAGAACTGACATCTCATCTTTCTCCCTGACCACCCTTCATTTTGTGGTTAAAAAAGCTGCATTGCTCTATTTTACTGTCTTTTGACAGTAAAATTCTGAACCTTTCTCAGTATCTTTTTTGAAGGCAAAAGGTCTGTAATGTAAAGTGCCATCATGTAACAAAGAGGAAAACCAAAGCTGGTTATAGTTCATCAGTACCCAGTGAATTTCCTTTTCTAATTCTCCACTTCATCTTCCGTACTTTATTTTCCCCTTCTTATTCAAGAGAGTGTAGCTCTAGAAAAGTGTTTCCATTCATTCTGATTATCAAAAGTTAATTAATGCAATAAAACAGTGTCTAAGCCCTTAAGTATTTAATGATCTCACAGTCTAAAACTAAAATATGATCAATAAAGAAGTTAGGACTGAAGGAATTAAAGTCCTTTTTCAGCTTATCAATATTTTATAATCAACCAAAACCATAGGTTTCAAGAGGCAAAAAACCCTATTTTTTTCTTTCAATGTTATAATAATTTTTAAAAATGATATAGAATCAGGAACAGCTTGGTGGTTCAATGGATAGATCATTAACCTGAAGTTGGGAGGACCAGGGTTCAAATCTGGCAACAGACACTTCCTAGCTGTGTGGCGCGGGGCAAACCACCTAACTCCAACAACCTATCTGATACTGCTTTATAGATGGTAATGGTATGGAATCATGTAATTCTAGACTTGTAAAACTCCTTAGAGAACATCTAGTTCAATACTCTTACTTTTAAAAGAAGAAAATGGTTTGTTCATTTCCAGGTCAGAGAAATTAAATTATTTTTTCTGGATCATATGATTAGTAGCAGAACTTGGACTTGAATTCATTTTTCAGACCTCTTGGTCCAGTGCTACAGAAGAAAATATGATAAATAGCCTGTAATGGAAATGTATTCAATCAATATTAACCAGGAAGTCAAAATGACTTCAAACTTAGCACTCCATTTGTTTGATGAGACTAAGGATTAAAAAAATGGCTATGATTTCCTTATTCAAGAGAAAAATGCCAGGTAAGAAATATTGTAGTGGCATGAGATCATAGATTTAGAGTCAGAAAAAAACACTAGAGTCTATCTGGTTCAACCCTTGCATTTAGGAGATTAGATTGAGACTCATGGAGTGTAAAATGACTTGCCCAGCATAACATAGTTAGAAGTGGGATTTATTGCACTGTACATTAAAAAGACACTCATGCTTGAGAGACTATATAGTGCTGTGGATAGAGTGAGTCTCCTAGTCAGTGAAAACTAGATTCCAGGTTTATCTCTGACATGTATTGATTTTGTAACTTTGGGTTAATTCATTTAACTTCTCCCTTTCCAAAGCAAATTTAAATTTGCCAACAATTTCCAAAAAAGCATTGATAGTTTCCTCAGCAAGAAAATCAAAAGAACATTAATCACAGATTTAGACCAAATAGAAATAATAATAATGATGATGATGATGGTGATACCCAGGTGCAGAAATTCAGAAATCTCAGCAGAGAATCCAAGAAAAGAATATTTTAATAATGATAAATGGAGGCAAAATCATAAGCAGTATTGTCATTTGAATATACCACTGATCACCAGAAGAGAAAGAAGAAATCAATGAAGTGTTCAGGATATAGATCACAAGTCTGACACAATGGCACAATATAGTGGCCAAAGGAGACCTCATATATCCAATTGTCTGGAACTCTGCCTCTGCCAAGAGAAGAACAGCTAACGATTTCTTAACATCTCTTCACATGATGTAAAAGTACTAACAAGTGGAAATTCTATCCTATATTCTTAGTCATAGAGAGAAGCTAGTTGTTTCATGGAAAGGAAGAGTGAAGGATGGGACATTGATTACTTTATCTTAGAATTTATGATAGTGAAGAAAAGGAAAACCAATTATAGTCTGGATGCACTAGAGATTTTGGCAGAGTAGATATCTGAGGATTCAGGGAAAAGGGAGATAAGGATCTTATAGAATAAAATTTTACTTAGGCAAAGTCAATGTAGAAGAAATAAGGAGGTCTTATAAGGTACAGTCTAAACTGAAAAACAATTCTAGCCAAGACAGAATGTTGTCTCCATGTATGTCTCATCACACTTATTCTCTACCTGTCCCTGCTCTTCTGATTGATGGTGCATTTATTTGTGGGACAGTATGTCCCTAGTTACTAGGGAAATTATTATATTGCTACTTTTTTTTGTTGTGCCAATTGATTAAATGCCTTTGCTTTAATTGTGTTCTTTGGCAGACTATTAAAAGTAATTACATTGAGACTTATGGGATAAGATGGCATCAGAGTAAATTAACTTAACCTCTCATAACCCACACATATAGGACTCCTCAAGAGGACATAAAAACAAATCCAGATGAATGAAGGGATCCCACAACAGGGCGCAGCATTGAAGGTACTTGGGATCAGGGCATTTCCATGCTATAAGGGGGTGAAATAGCTCTCACTAAAACACGAGCTGAGCAACCCCCTTCCCAACCCCCCCCCCCACCTACAATGCCAAAGCCAGCTCACAAGAGTTAGAGCAAGTTTGGGGCATTCATTAAATTCTTGGCAGCTACTTGGGATCACCTGGGCCTGCTCCAGAGAGCAGCAAGACTTAAGACCCCAAGAGGCTAAGGGACTGGACACTGAACACAGACCTTGAGCACAGGCGTGGACTTTGAGCTCAGGTGTGGACTCCGACCTTGAGTGCAGGCGAGGACCTTGGGTGGGGACCAGTGCAGAGGGGTACATGACTATGGAAGCAGCTCCCTGAGACTGTTAAAGTAGATTTGTGAAGAGGAGCAAGCAAGGGGACCACCAGATGGCTTGACCTTGAGAACAACTAGACTTGAGACCTCAGGAACCTAAAGAGCACAGACCTACCCCAGGCGTGAGGATAAAGCTGAGAGGATGTACGGTGCTGTGACTCAGACCAAAGCTGCTTCACAGTTCGATAGGATAGGCAGAGAGCCTTTCTGCCTCACCCAGACTTCTGACTGAGAAAGAAATAATAATAATGGCAGGCAGTCACAAGAATCTCAAAAGAGAAAGAACAAGAAGAAATCTTTAGCACTAGACAACTTTTACATGGAAAAAATCCAAACAACAGAGCAAACATCAGAGGAGAACAAACAAGTAATCACATCCAAATCTTCCCCCAAAAATAAAATTGGTCACAAGCTCTTGAAGACTTCAAATCTGAGATCATGAGAAAGATAGAAGAGATTTGGAGAGAGAAATGGGAAATAGCTCAAAAGGAAATTAATAGGTTAAAAGACAGAAACTCACAATTGGAGAAATGCCCCCAAATCAAATGAAATGGTAAGCAAATTGGAGACCAAGATTAAACAGCTGGAAAACAGGATAGACCAAACCAAAAAGGAAAATCACAAGATTATAACAGAAAACCAGTCTCTAAAGACCAGAATTGGGCAAGTAGAAGTCAATGATCTCCCAAGACAGCAAGAACAAATAAAGCAAAGTCAAAAGACTGATAAAATAGAAGGAAACATGAAATATCTCAATGAGAAATTGACAGATCAAGAAAACAGGTCTAGAAGAGACAATTTGAGAATCATTGGTCTTTGTGAAAAAGCAGAAATTAATAGGAATTTGGACTCCATATTACAAGAAATTATCCAAGAAAACTGCCCAGAAGTTCTAAAACAAGAAAGCAATATAGACATTATAAGGATCCATAGATCACTAAACCCTGAAAAGACAACCCCCAGGAATATAATAGCCAAATTCAAGAGCTTCCAAAGAAAAAAAATTACAAGAAGCCAGAAAGAGACAATTCAGATATCAAGGAGCACCAATCAGGATCAAATAGGATCTTGAAGCCTCTACACTAAAATACCACAAGAATTGGAATATGATATCCAGAAAGGCAAGAGAACTGGGTCTATAACCAAGCATTACCTACTCATCCAAACTGACTATATACTTCCAGGAGAAAGTATGGGAATTCAACAAGATAGAAGATTTCCAAGTATTTGCACAAAAAAGACCAGGACTAAATGGAAAGTTTGATATCCAACCACAAAAACCAAGAGAAACATGAAAAGATAAATAAGAAACAGAGGGGAAAGAAAGAAAACTCATAATTTTTAAATTTGTCTCTTTAAAGGCTTCAATAAGATCAAATTATTTGTATTCCTATATGGAAAAATGTTATATGTAATTTTCAAAAAACTGTATTTACTATCATAATAATTAGAAGAATTATTCATAGGGAGAGATTGGAGCACTAAATGTTCTAAGATGATATGGAGGGGAAAAGGGGGGGGTTGAATAGTAGATGGCACCAAGAGAAACTTGAATGAATAAGACAAATCAGATATCCTATACCACACAAAGAGCGCATGGGAAGGGAAGGGGAGGGGATGAATAGTATTATAAGAAGGAGAGGAAGAGAGCATTAAGAGGTATTATCTAAACCGTACTCTCAGCGGAATTAAACCTGAGAGGGAAGAGTAGCTATATCCAATGGGATATAGAATTCAATCCAATCCTGCTGAGAAAGTCAGAAGGTATAAACCAAGGGGAGTGGGGAGGTCAAAAAAGGGAGGGGGAGGAGAGGGGGGAAGGAATACATTAGGCCTTAAAAATAAAAAGGGGGGAATAATAAAGTAGGGGGGTGGAAAAGGAAGTAAATAAGGGAGGGGACAAGGGGGATTGGTCTAAAACAAATCACTGGTTTTTAATAACCTAAGAAGGAGAGGATACCAAAATGTAGGGGAATACACAACTGATAATTATTACTCTGAATGTGAATGAGATGAACTCACTCATAAAATGGAAGCAAATAGCAGTGTGGATTAGAAATCAAAATCCTACCATATGTTGTCTACAAGAAACACATATGAGGTGGGTGGACATACACAGGTTTAAGGTTGAGGGCTGGAGATAAATGTTTTGGGCTTCAAATGAGAAAAAGAAGGCAGGAGAGGCAATTATGATTTCTGACAAAGCCAAAGTAAAAATAGATATGATTAAAAGAGACAGGGAAGGTAATTACATCCTGATAAAAGGAAGTATAGAAAATGAGGAAATAACAGTACTCAACATGTATGCACCAAATGGTATAGCATCCAAATTTCTAAAGGAGAAACTGGCAGAGCTCAAGAAGGAAATAGATAGTAAAACCATAATAGTGGGAGATCTAAATATTCCTCTTTCAGATCTAGATAAATCAAATCAAAAAACAAATAAGAAAGAGATAAGAGAGGTGCATGAAATCCTAGAAAAATTAGATTTAATTGATATGCAGAGAAAAATAAATAGGGACAAAAAGGAATACACCTTCTTTTCAGCTGCACATGGTACATTCACAAAGATTGACTATGTATTAGGGCATAGAAACATCGCAAACAAATACAAAAGAGCAGAAATAATAAATTAACCTTCTCAGATTATAAAGCAATAAAAATAATAATTAGTTAGGGCACATGGACAGGCAAATCAAAAACTAATTGGAAATTAAATGATATGATTCTCCAAAACCAGTTAAAGAAGAAATCATAGAAACAATCAACAATTTCATTGAAGAGAATGACAATGATGAGACATCCTACCAAACTCTGTGGGATACAGCCAAGGCAGTACTCAGGGGAAATTTATAACCCTGAGTGCATATATTAACAGATTAGAGAGGGCAAACATCAAAGAACTGGGCATGCAAATTAAAAAACTAGAAAAGGGACAAATTAAAAATCCCCAGCTAAAGACCCAATTAGAGATTACAAAAATTAAAGGAAACATCAATAAAATTGAAAGTAAAAGAACTATTGAATTAATAAAGAAGACTAGAAGCTGGTACTTTGAAAAAACAAAAAAAAATTGACAAAGTACTTGTCAATATAATTAAAAAAAAGGAAAGAAGAAAACCAAATCATCAGTATCAAAGATGAAAAGGGAGACCTCACCTCTAATGAAGAGGAAATCAAGGCAATCATTAAAAACTATTTTGTGCAATTATATGGGGATAAATATAGCAATCTAGGTGAGATAAATATTCACAAAAATATAAATTGCCTAGATTAACAGTAGAAGAAATAAAATACTTAAATAATCCCATGTCAAAAAAAGAAATTGAACAAGCCATCAAAGAAGTCCCTAAGAAAAAACCCCCAGGACCAGATGGATTCACAAGTGAATTCTATTAAATCTTCAAAGAACAACCAATTCCAATTCTATACAAACTATCTGACATAATAAGCAAAGAAGGAATTCTACCAAACTCCTTTTATGATACAAAAATCATACTAATCCCAAAGCCATGTAGATCAAAAATAGAGAAAGAAAACAACAGACCAATCTTCTTAATGAACATAGATGCAAAAATCTTAAACAGAATACTAGCAAAAAGACTCAGGCAAGTGATCACGAGGATTATTCATTATAATCAGGTGGGATTCTTACCAGGAATGCAAGGATGGTTCAACATCATGAAAATTATTCACATAATTGACCATATCAACAAGCAAACCAAGAAGAACCACATGATTATCTCAATAGATGCTGAAAAAGCCTTTGACAAAATACAACATCTATTCCTATTGAAAACACTAGAAAGTATAGGAATAGAAGGACCTTTCCTAAAAATAATAAACATTATATATCTAAAACCATCAACAAGCATCATATGCAATAGGGATAAATTAGAAGCCTGCCCAATAAAATCAGGCGTGAAACAAAGATGCCCCATATCACCTCTATTATTTAACATTGTACTAGAAATGCAGGCAGTAGCAATTAGGGAAAAAAAAGAAATTGAAAGTATTAAAATAGGAAGTGAAGAGACTAAGCTATCACTCTTTGCAGATGATATGGTCTACTTAAAAAATCCTAGAGAATCAACTAAAAAGCTAGTACAAATAATCAACAACTTTAGCAAAGTTGCAGGATACAAAATAAATGCACATAAATCATCAGCATTTCTATATATTTCCAACACATCACAGCATCAAAAGTTAGAAAGAGAAACACCATTTAAAATCATCCTAGACAATATAAAATACTTAGGAATCTATCTACCAAAACAAACACATGAATTAAGAACATAACTGCAAAACACTTTCCAAACAATTAAAACTGGATTTAAACAATTGGAAAAATATTGATGGCTCATGGGTAGGATGAGCTAACATAAAAAATGACAATTTTACCCAAATTAATTTATTTATGTAGTGACATGCCTATAAAACTTCCAAAAGACTTCTTAGTGAATTAGAAAAAAAACTATAACAAAGTTCATTAGGAGGAATAAAAGATCAAGAATATCAAGGGAAATGAAAAAAAAATGTGAAGGAAGGTGGCCTAGCAGTAGCAGATATTAAACTATACTATAAAGCAGTGGTCATCAAAACAATATGGTACTGGCTAAGAGACAAAAGGGAGGATCAGTGGAACAGACTTGGGGTAAGTGATGTCAGCAAGACAGTGTATGATAAACCCAAAGAACCCAATTTTGGGACAAAAATCCACTATTTCACAAAAACTTTTGGGAGAATTGGAAAACAATATGGGAGAGATTAGGTTTAGGTCAACATCTCATATCCTACACCAAGATAAATTCAGAATGGGTGAATGAATTGAATATAAAGAAGGAAACCATAAGTAAATTAAGTGAACACAAAATAGCATACTTGTCAGATCTATGGGAAATGGAAACATTTAAAACCAAGCAAGAGTTGGAAAAAATTACAAAATATAAAATAAATAATTTTGATTATATTAAATTAAAAGGTTTTTGTTCAAACAAAAACAATGCAACCAAAATCAGAAGGGAAACAAGAAAATGGGAAAAAATCTTTATAACAAAAAACTATGACAGAGTTCTTATTACTCAATATACAAGGAGCTAAATCAATTGTACAAAAAATCAAGCCATTCCCCAATTGATAAATGGGAAAGGGACATGAATAGGCAATTTTCAGATAAAGAAATCAAAACTATCAATAAGTACATGAGAAAGTGTTCTAAATTTCTAATAATTAGAGAAATACAAATCAAAAAACCTCTGATGTACCACCTCACACCTAGCAGATTGGCTAAAATGAAAGAAGGGGAGAGTAATGAATGTTGTAGGGGATGTGGTAAAATTGGGACATTAATGCATTGCTGGTGGAGTTGTGAACTGATCCAACCATTCTGGATAGCAATTTGGAACTATGCCCAAAAAGCTCTAAAAGACTGCCTGACCTTCAATACAGCCATAGCATTGCTGGGTTTGTACCCCAAAGAGATCATAGATAAAATGACTTGTACAAAATAATATTTATAGCTGCGCTCTTTGTGGTGGCAAAAAACTGGAAAATGAGGTGATGCCCTCCAATTGGGGAATGGCTGAACAAATTGTGGTATATGCTAATCATGGAATACTATTGTGCTCAAAGGAATAATAACCTGGAGGAATTCTATGTGAACTGGAAAGATCTGCAGGAATTGATGCACAGTGAAAGGAGCAGAGCCAGAAGAACATATTACACAGAGACTGATACACTGTGATAAAACCGAATGTAATGGACTTCTGTACTAGCAACAATGCAATGAACCAGGACAATTCTGAGGGATCTGTGGAAAAGAATGCTACTCACATTCAGGGGAAGAAGAACTGCAGGAGTGGAAACACAGAAGAAAAACAACTGCTTGAACACATGGGTTGATGAGGACATGGTTGGGGATGTAGACTCGAAACGATCACACCAATACAACTATCAATGATATGTAAATAAGTCTTGATTGATGAAACATATTAAAACCAGTGGAAATGCACGTTGGCTATCAAGGGGTGAAGGGTGGAGTGAAGGGGAAAGTAAAAACATGATTCAAGTAATCATGGACAATTTTTCTAAGAAAATAAAATATTTAAATCTTAAAAAAATAAGTAATTACATTGGTAGGAGCTCATAAATTATGGCTTTGAGACAATATAGTCTTGGAGTAATTTCAACCTTGTGTAGTCTTGGCTGGGGCATCCACTCTATAAGCTTAGAATGGTGCCCTGTGGTGCTATAATTATTTCCTTTTAGGACAGTGTTACTAGATTAGTAAATCAGAGGAATGCTATTGATATAATTTTCTTAAATTTTATTAAAGCAATTTAAAAAAGTATCTCATGATATACTTGTGGAAAGGCATAGGGTATACAATTAGATAAATTCAGAACTGGTTTAATGGATGGTCTCAATCAGTAGTCATTAAAGGTCTTGTATCATTTGGGAGGAAGATGGTCTCCATTAAATGTACATGAAAACTGAGCTTGACTCTCTGTGCTAATATTTTTATCCGTGACTTGGACAAAAGCCAAATCTGGTATGCTTATCAAATTTGCAGCTGATATAGAATTAGGAAGTATAGCTAACATGATACTGTGAGGGTCCAAAAACATCTTGACAAGCTAGAGCACTTGACTGAAGTTAATAAGATGAAACTTAATAACAATCAATATGAAGTCTTACACTGAGGCATAAAAATCAGTTTAATAAGGACATGATGCCTCTCCACTCATAAGATAGTAGATTATATGAAAAAAGATTTGGGAGGTTTTAGCATGCTACAAATACTGAAAAAAAGATAAACAATTTTCAGTTGCACCAATGTTTAATATACAAGAATAAGGAGAGGATCCTCCCACTTTAGCCTTCCCTGATAAGACTATAAATTGGGTATTGTGCTCAGTTTTGAGCACTTACTTTAAGTAACGAGGGCAGACAGAAAACTAAATTGTAATAATAACCAGAAGTTTATCATTAGCAAGGATGGGTGAAAGAGAAAACTAACAAGTACTCAGTCTTTCTCCCCCATTCCAGATGCTTCTCAAAACCACAGAATAAATAATGCCTTGCTCTTTCATATTTTACTGTTCTCACAATGGACTTTCAATGTTGTGGGGGATATACTAGAATAAACTAGAGTTGTATACACAATTCAGTTCGTTCCTTTCCTTGAGTGAAATGGTTCTTGAACCTTGAGTCAGAAACTGGAAAGGCAAGGCATCTTAAATATAAACATCTATAAATATAAACAACACCTGTTGATTACTTACAAGTCACCCGACTCTACTTCCTTTTATTTGTTACCCAGAACCCAGAAGGGAGGCCCAGTGGGGTAAAGTGATTTCCTTCCATACTACTGCAGATACTAGGTGGCAAAATCATAGTCAAAACTAGGTCTTCTGACTTGTCATTCAGTGTTCTTTTCTATAGCATCCCCAGTGCTTGATTTCAAAGTGAATAGCAAGAAGAAATAAAAACTATGTGGAACAGGACAAAATACATATTATCCCCACTATCCTAGCTGTTAGAAGAATTTTCCTAATGATGATTTCAATAAGTCTATGAAAGATGAGCTTATATCTCAATTATTTTATTTAAGTGAAATATGCATTTGTATCCTTTTGCACAATTATTCACTGGACAATCATACAAAGAGCAACAGTAAGAATGTGAATTATCTTTGAACTATTCCTATTTTGGAACTCAGGAAAATAACAGAACGTATATCTTTAAGGAACCTAGATAACTCACTGATGAAAATTATGTGATAAACAGTAAGTACTATGGAGAATATTACTACACCAGGTTGCAAAGATTTAGCATACTCTCACCATTGGAGAGCAAAAATTACATCACAGAAACTTTCTATCTTTTATATGCTAATGGACAAAAAATCCTTACATATCAAAAACAAACAGTAAAATATTGTTGAGAATTCAAAATTCAATTAAAATTCAACAAATAAAATGCACTAGAATTGGAACATGTTTACAAACAGAACTGTGGTTCCATCTTACCTAGCTATATCAAGGTCAATAACAATGAAAGAATAATATCTTTGATAGATGCTCCCATACAAAATACTCAGAACCATCCAACTACATGCAATAAAACTTTCAAGGTAAAGAGTTGGAATACTCCTTGATCCTCAATGCCACTGAAAGACACTCTTTTTACTCAACATCACCTTCTCCTTTGAAATTTGTGCTACCTAAGTTTATCACCCAATTCATATCCTTGATTAACTCCTCAGAACTTTCTCCTTCCTTCTATGAGTTCATTGCTTGACTCATTTTTTTCCATCTCATTTTCTACTCTCCAACAATGGAGAATTCAATACATCTATTGATGCCCCCCCCAAATATTCTAATATTCCATTTCCTCACTCTACTCAATTCCTACTTCACCTCTTCCATACACAGAGAGGGTCATATACTTGATCTTGCTGTTGCCTATAACTTCTCTATTCCCATTTTCATGAACTAGCTGGGAAGGAGAAATCTGGAAGAGAGTAATCAATTAGGGACTAAATAGTTTAAAGAAATTGATTCTCCACAAGTGGACTGAAATTTCAGTGGCTATTGATCTCTTTATTTAGTAAACTTTAACTGAACTTAGAGAATACTCTGCACCCCTGCTCAGTTTTAACTGGGAAAGATTCCTTGATCAAGAATCCAGTAAACTGGGGCTTCAAAAAATAACCTGTAGGGTGTTTTGGTCTGTTTTGTCTTTTTTTTCAAGCAGAAAAATGCCTGGATATATAATAATGACAATAAATTAATTTTAAAAATGTTTATATTAGCCTTGTGCTTACCAGATGACAGAATTTTTTTCTTTGATGATATTTTCCTTTACAGTCAGGTTCACAATCTTTCTTCATCCTTTCTTCCTTACTTGCACCTACCCAACCCATCCCATCCATATCTAAGCCATTGCTGAATCTTGCCATTGCTAATTTTACAATATCTGTATTCTACTCAAACAGCTACAATCCTAATTCAGGTCCTCAGGACCTCTCACATGAACTATTGGAGTATTCCTCTTAATTGGTCTCTTGCCTCATGTCTCTCCTCATCTCTAATCTAGTCTCCAGTTAGCTGCCAAAGTGATTTCCCTAAAGTTCATATCTAATCATAGCATCCCTTCCTTCTCCCCACTCAGTGTCTCCTTATTAACTTCAGGATCAAATATAAATTCTTTTGTATGGCATTTAGTCTTTCATTGCCGGACTGTCTCCTATTTTCTAGTCTTCTTACACTTTAATTCCCATTCATGCCCTCCCTAACACAGCCATACCAGCTTACTATTTGCCCCTTACATATAATACTCCATCTCCCAAATCAGTGTCTTTTTACTGACTGATTTCCATGTCTGAAATTCTCAGATACTAGCCATCTTCTGCAAGAGACCATTCTCATCCTCCATACCCCAAGTCCTTTCCTCTGAGAGTTCCTTCCATTTTATTAAAGGTAATAATAAAATGGAAGGAAATATATATGTGTGTATATGCCTACATATACATATATACATACATATATACATATATATTCATTTATTTGCATATTGTCTCCCAAATTAAAATGTGGCTTCTTAGGTCAGGAGGATTGTTTTTGTCTTTTTTTTTTTTGTATGGCCAGGACTTATAATACCAGGCAGATACTAAATGTTTACTAAATGCTTCTATATTAACACATTAATAAGACTAAAATTTTGGATCTGAACAAATCTGTCTTATTGTCCAGCCATTTTATACAATACACCATGATACTTGATTAGCTTACTAAGCCAGTATTTATTGACCTTCGCAACATTACAAACTGTGCTTATGTCTCTTCTTGCCCTTGAGGCTTTGCTAGTTTTTTTTAATTTCTCCCTCATTCATTGTAACAAACATTTATTAAGGTTCTAATTTGTTAAAGATAATGTGCTACATAATAGGAATTCAAGGATGAAAAATTATACAATCTCTACACTCCAGGAATATATAATAAGTGAAATAATATACAAACATAAATCAGTTTCTTGCAAGATAGTCTGTGATAAAGAAGGAGGGGAGTACAGAAAATGCTAGGAAAAATAAGAAGGAGAGTGCACTCAAATAAGTATGTTCCACTTAAAAAAAACTCTGCTATGATGATGACTGGCTGTGACAATGAGTAAGTTACCTCAAGGCTCTTGGCTTTAATTTCTACCTCCCTATATTCATAGTGTGGAAATAAAAGAGTTTAAAGGTCTCCCTTCTAATTCTTAAGTTCTATAATTCTCTGTGAATAGTCAAAAGGGCAAAATATGTGATGTATCATATTTTGTAACTTGTTCTATCAATAATTTTTCAATAAAGCCAGGCTATAGATAAATTAGAATTTAGATGACTAATTGATTATATATGGCACATATGTCTAAATAAAAATGCAACATGCTGACTGAGGGAGATAGCTGCTTTGGGATTGATTGTTCTACCAAAGGAGTTTAAATTAGTTCAAGGTACAGCATTAACTATTAGATGGCTGTATACATGCTATATGCATGTTCATGGTTTTAAATTATCACCCATGTGCCCTTGCTAGTCTCTTTTTAGGAGGCCTAGAGCCAGAACAACAATCTAGGGTTGAGGGAGTTAGGGAACATCATTCTCTAACCCCAACACAATGGTGCCATTTTTGTATGATTAGCTTTAGATAGATTTTTTAAAATTGGTTCCAATTTAGTATAGGACATAAAATGAATTGATCAAATATTAAATCAACTATTAATATAGGACTCATGGACTAAATCTCAGGTAGGGGTTGGCTAGATGGTTTAGTAGATTGAATACTAGACTTGGAGTCAAAAAGACCTGAATTCAAATCCTGGGCAAGTCACCATCCATTATGGTTCATCAGTTGTTTCATCAATTAAATGGGAATAAAAACAGTACATACCTAAGGGAATTGTGGTGCAAATAAAATAAGATAAATATGTTACATGTATGTAAATATGTACAAAATATATTACAGACCTTAAAATGATATATAAATATTAGCTAGTACCTAAAAAAGTAAGCAATTAATGAATGTTCTTTATTTCTTCCTTTTTTCCTTCTTTCTGGTTTCTTCTTCTTCTTCTTCTTCTTCTTCTTCTTCTTCTTCTTCTTCTTCTTCTTCTTCTTCTTCTTCTTCTTCTTCTTCTTCTTCTTCTTCTTTCTTTTTCTTCTTTCTTCTTCTTCCCTCTCTCTCTTCCTCTCTCTCACTTTTTCTCTTCCTTCCTTCTTTCTATCTTTCCTTCCTTCTTTCCTTATCCTTCTGCCACAACCATAGTGCAGGCCCTCATTACCTCACATCTGAACTATTGCAATAGTCTGATGGTTTCTCTGTTTGCTTCAAGTCTTTCCCCACTTCTGTCCATCATATAATCAGCTGTCAGATTGATTTTCCTAAAGTGTAGATCTGAAAATGTCACTCTCCTATGCAATAAACTCCAGTGTCTCCCTATTACCTCCAGGATCAAAAATCCTTTATTTGGTATTCAAAGCCCTTCATAACCTGTCTTTCTTATACTTTGTCAGTCTTATTACACCTTACTCATCCTCATACACTCTATAGTCTGGAGACACAGACATTCTCTGTCTCAGCTCTATGCATTTTCTCTGGCCCCAGTGTTCTCTTTCCTCTTCTCCATCTACTGGCTTCCTTTAAATCTTACCTAAAATTCAGCCCTCTATGGGAAGCCCTTTTTAGGAGCCTTTCTAGTAGCCTTTATCCTTTATGTCTTTCTTTCTAGTATCTTCCCTCTGTTGATTAGCCCTGGTTTATCCTTTATTTTGTTTGTTTTTACATAGTTGTTTTTAATGTTGTCTCCTCCATTAGTCTATGAGCTCCCTGAGAACAGGGACTTATCTTTTGCCTTTCATTGAATCTCCAGTGCTTAGCAGAATGTCTGGCACATAATAGGAGTTTTTATACATTTGTTGACTATCATCCCAAATAAAGGAAAGGATAATCATTTTTTCAAGTCAGGACCTCAGAAATTGCTTCTCTGGTCCCTCTCTATGTGAGTTACTTTCTCTACTACAGAGTAAAATAAACTCAAAGAAATAAAATGGAAAAGCAAGTTGTCCTTGAATGCTTCGTTTAAATTCTTCAAATCATTTAGTCTCTCCTACATTCTGTAAGTATCTCTAAGGCAGAGTAAGCACTTTAATAGCATCAGACTTTTTGTGTAGCACCTCCAAGATAGGAAGATTTTCTCAAGTGCATGAGATTGAGCACTGCCTACCCACAAGGTTCCTCATATGCCATCTTATGGCATGAGTTATCAGTTCTTCAAAATGGACAAAGATTTGTCAGCACCCTGGCTACAGTATAATTCAAGCTATTTCACTTTATGATTATCATGGAGATATATATATTTTTCATTCCAATAGAAAAATATCTTTCTAGAATGGTCAGGTTTCTGGTTCCCATTCTGCCCAGGTCTCATTGCCATTGCACATTCATAGGGTTACAAGGAGGAAATGCCCTATAACAACACATGGAGAAACAAAAAAATACTTCAGAGCAATTAAAAAATGAATGACAAATCTGAAACTATGTGGGAATTTTCACTTGTCAGAACCTAATTACACAATTTGAGTTAGCAATTTGTCAATGCTGTCAAAAAAGTGAAGAAAATGCATTTTAAAATTACAAAATCCATGATTTTTAAAAACCGGATCCAGAATTTTTCTCATTATGGAAAAAACCCTGCTTTTCCTTGTTCATCTACTACTTAGATCAAATGATTGGCAGAACATTTCTGGTTTCCAGTCAATCTCTATGAAGTCAGGAGCTAGAAACTTCTCTAAAAGATCTTGCTTTATTTTTCAAAGTGAAACTCATTCTTTAATTTAGATACAAAGCTTCTCTACATAGTAAATACAATTAAATGCATTATTGTTATATTATTTCAATTTGTATCATTTGAGAAAAAAAACACATTATATTTCTTATTCCCACTGGCACAGTAAAGTCTTCCCCTAAGGGGAAGCAGAATAAACCAAGTTCTTTAATATAAAATTGGGCTTTAAATCTCAGTATTACCACGGGCCTCTTCTTTTTAAAACAAAGCTTTGGGCCAATTTGACAATTCCTTTCCACCTTCACACTTTTCATCTATATCTGCATCCTACCACTAACTGTGTCTCTGAAAAGGGAGTGATCTCTACCTTTGTGAGCCTTCTATAGAACCTCTGTCTCAATTTACAGAAGCCCCAGTTCAGCCATGAGCTCATTTTTCTGATTTCAAATCCAATTGTCAAGTCTCCTGACATGTTTGAGCAGCTGTTTTTGTTGGTTCAGTGAATTATGTAGTAGATATGCATATATATACATATACATATATATGCAAATATATACATATATTTGTTTATGTTTTAATTATTTATATATTTATATACCTTTATTAACAATAATTAGGGGCAACTAGATAGGACAGTAGATTGAGTGCCAGACCTAGATGCAGAGAAATTTTAATTCAAATCCAATCTCAAACATTAGGTGTGTGACTCTGGGCAAGTCACTTAACCCTTTTCCCCTTATCTATAAGATGAATTTGAGAAGGAAATGGCAAACAACTCTAATATCTTTGCCAACAAAACCCCAAATGGGGTCTCAAGGAGTTGAACATGACTAAAATGACTTAACGACAATTATCAATAATTACAAGTGGAATTCCACCCACACAAATACAAGTACATATACATCTTCGCAGCCAAAGAAATTTGCTAGTCTTATGCCAGTAAGAAGTAATGTGTTTAAACAAGCAATTCAAATAGCTTTTAGGTCGATTTACTGAGACAATAAATGCATAAACTGAGTTTGAGTTTGCTGTGTAAAATGTTTCAACTATGCAAACAGCTGAAACATTTTACACAACAAAACAGTGACAAATGGAATTAATAACCTTTCAGCAAACACCCTGAGTTAGATACATATTTGGTTGGGGGGGGGTTTGGCAAAATTGGCTGTTCGCTTTAGATTTCAAGTAATTGCAAATGCTTTGAGAATAATAGCACCACATATCTTCCCTGAAAAGATAACCCTTCTAATAACAGGAAAGAACATACCCACACATAGAGTGATTTTTCCCTTACACCCATGCCTGCAAGTGTAGCTGTGTTTTACAAGGCACAGCTACACTTGCAGACATGGGTGTACACCCACACAGATATATGTATGTATGTATAAATAGAATTTACTATGTGGAAAGGAGTTTGGGCAAAGGTGCATTGTTCCCACATATACCAGTATACAAAGCAATCAATATTTGTCTTTGGTACTCATTTCTAACAGAATTCAATAAATCAGCCAAATGATAAATAAGCCTTTATTAATTGCCTAGTGTGTCAGGAACTATTCTAGGCATGAAGGAATACAAAAAATAATTAGTTTATGATCCTAAGAAGGTTATAATCCAGACCAGGAAGAATGTGTATATATATATATATATATCAACAAAGAACCATATATCCACATATATCCACATATATCTACACAGATATATAGCTTCACTGTATATATATATATATATATAT
>NC_058130.1:312986661-313013162 GCF_016433145.1 Gracilinanus agilis | reverse complement strand
TATTAGGTATTGATTATATATTGATTAGGAAGTACCTAGCAGGAAGGGGCTGGAGCTGGGAATTCCAGGTTGGAATGAAGGAGGAGGAAGTCTATCTGTGTTCTGTGTGTGGACTCCATTAGTGGTAGGCAAAAACTGTTGCCAGCCTGGGAGACCTCAGAGCAAAGGACACCCTGCATCCTGTTTTCCCCTGGGATCCTGTGTGGTGTGGCATCAAGTAAAGGACAAGATCTACAGAGCCAATAGAAGAGGTGTAGTTTGAGTTCTGGCGGACAGTGCTTCAAGCAAACCCCTTTCTACTTGGTTCCTGAGACAACTGTAGCTCCTGGCATCCAGAGATCATCAGTGGATTGCAGTGAGAAATCCCAAAGCCACAAACCCTAGCTGCACTCAAGCCTGGCAGGTTCCAGGTGTGAGGCAGAAACCCAAAGACTCCAGTATAGCTCCTTGGGCCCTGTTAGTTAGTTAGATAGCTTAGATTAGTGTAGTTGAATAAGTCCTTCCCTGTCCCTTTGGGTTTTGTTATTAGGTGTTAAGATTTTAGAGTAGTCATTCCTATCCCTCCTTTTAGTTGTTTCTAATTAAAACCCAATTTCACCTTGTTACCTTGTCAGTTAATTCAAGCCCACCAGTTGGGAGTGGTGTAGCTGTACAAGACTTCAGTGTTCAGTTTTAGTCTCTCTTACATCCCAGAGAGTGTTCCCACAAACCCCATAGTTGATTTTTAATATCCCTGGTGACCCCATTACTTATATTTTCTTACAGATAGTAAACTTCAGTAGATTCCTATTATCCTCAGGAACATAAATTCATGTATACATTACCCTCCTGCATGCACACTTTGGTCCATTCAAACTGTTCTTCCTTCTGTTCCTAATTCATGCCATTCTCTCTCTCATTTCTTTGCTGCTGCATAGGCAATCTCTCATCCTTGTCTTTTATTTTTAAATGCTTATTTTCTGCCCTATTTAACAACTCCAAGGCAGAAGGGCAAGAGCTAGGCAAACAAGGTTAAATGACCTGCCTGGGTTTGGTTCTCTGTCCACTGTGCTACTCAGTTGCCCTTCTTCCCCATGGCTAACATATTCACCTTCACCTCTCAAAATTCCTTAATGATCCTTTATAAAGCTTTTGCTGATCCTCTTAGCCTGCCTGATCCCTCTCAAATTATTTAATGTACATTTTGTATATATTTATTCATGCACGTCTCCCTTGGTGGACTGCAAACTTTTTGAAGGCATTTTTGTCCTTGTATTCCTGGAACAAAGTACATGCTTAATATGCCCTTTTTGGCTTAAGTCCTATTTTCAGAGTACTTTAAAGATGAAATCTAGAACTTGTTCAAACCACATAAATGTCTCAAAAAAGGAGCAGAGGACATTAATTCCCTGATAAACAGTATGGACTCAGTATGAAGTTTTAGGGAGGTACTTCAAATACAGTCTAACAAGGAGCAGGCATGGGACTCTCATTTCCATCCTTGCCTAGATTAACTATCCAAATCTACACAATTAAAATTTCTTAATGGATAGCTAAAGCTGTAAAAACATATAAGAGGTATTCATTTTTCACATTTACATAATTCATTTATATGTCTTGAATTTTCTTTTCTCATTATTTATATTCTCTACAGCACTTCCTGCCCCCAATGTCCAGAACAACCATAATGGAAACTTCTATTTATCTCTCCAAATTTCAAGTCCTCTCTAGCTAGCATTGAAGCATAGATTCAAATACTACAGATAGTAAGGAGAAGGAAATGAAGGAGTGACAGACAGGCAGTCTCTTCAATAGAAGACTAATGGATAGACTCCATTTTGAAGATTTTTGCACAGGGGTTCAGAAGTAAATTAATGTTGTGTTGGAACTGAAACCCCCAGCATTTTGAATCAAAAAGCATTACATAATAGACAGAAATCTGACTTAAGAGCCAAAAAGATACTTGGACTCACGTCCAACTTTTGACAACTATTGGCTGACCCTGAGCAAATGTAGGTAACTCTCTAAGAAAGTGAGTTGTACATAAAGTGCCATCTGCATTGGTAGAAAGAAATTTCTCATTCAAGAGTTCCCTATCCCAGTGAAAGCATAGATCTAACGCCTAACCTTATTTCCTGTAAGAAACCCGAGAATTTTTCCCCCATAGAATACTAGAAACGGCTAAAGATTTAATATTTGAAGAATAGCTTGGGAATGTTCACTTTCAGAGAATGAACTGAAAAATAAAAAAATGAAAGACTATATATATATTTGCCAAATGATGCCTTTCGTGTTGTGTGTGGAGGATGGAAGGGACTGAGATACCTGGAAATAATTTCTATTAAAAAATAAAAATGAAAGAACACTAGGTACCATACCAGGAGAAAATTGTGGGTATTTCTCCCAGGTAAGCTCTGTGAGTCTATAAAGAAATAACCTCTGAGCAACAAACTTTATTTTTCATATATTTCATATATTCATATATTCATAAGACATATTCAGAGTGAATAATATGTCCATCCACATGAGGAAATGTCTCACATACTTTGTTTATTTTAGAAAGATGTGACAAATATAAAATGTGGCAAAGTATATTCAGCATCTAAGAAAGCCCACTAATTTTCATCTATTATTAGACACAATATAGTACATTCATGAATGTTCATGAATTTGCACATGTAATTCAGAGCATTTAAAAGCACAATTCATAGAAATGCTGGCAAAAAGCTATTTTGCAAATTTATTTTCATATATTAACTACAGAGGTAGGTGTATTCACCATATGCAGATTAGATAAACTTTTCCTAAATTTAGTTCAGAATATTTTTTTTCTCTTTCCACAAGGGCATGACAGCTGAGCTCCAAAGACACGCTAATAGCATGAACCCTAAGCTGAAAACCTTAAGGGCAATGTATTGTCTTTCAAGATCAACCTACAATAGGCCATGCACTTTTCCATTACTTAATATGAGCAATGGGACTCCATTGAGTCATCTATATTCATTTGTGTGACCAATAGCCTATAGGAAAAACAAGACACATCTCAGACCTCTATTATATAGGTGTCTGATATAATGAAAACTCAGAGGTGTTCAAAGTTACAAAATGATGAAAATTTATTCAAGCCTCAAAAGGAAAATTAAAGACCTAAAATTACTATTATTTGCAAAATGAAGTCAGTCAACAACCATTTATTAAGTACTTATGGCTCAGTGAATAGAGCATTGGGCCTAGAGTCAGGAAGAACTGAGTTCAAATGTAGCCTCAGACACTTACTAGCTATGGTTAAGTCAATTATCCTTAATCCATTGGAGAAAGAAATGGCAAACCACTCCTGTATTTTTGCCAAAAAAACAACAACCCAGGGACAGTATTTGTGTATAATAGTCCATGAGGTCATAAAAAGCTGGACATGACTGAAGAACAATGGCAATATACTAGACCAAAAGAATATTTTTTACTAAAAACATGAAAGTTATGGTAACCATGTATTCTTTATATCTGTAGCAAAAGAAAATATATTGCCCTCAGCATTGTCAGCTTAAGTTTTATTATAACACAGTGTTTTAGGAACTCAATTATACCCTACTGGTAAAGGGAAAAATATGCTGAATTTAATTTAGGAAAAAGTTTATCTAATCTAAGTATTACGAATACACTATCTTTGTAGAAAAGAAAATGACCATAAATGATAGCTTAAATGATTGCAAATATCATTATTTTGGTACCATATATTGTGAGATCTTTGTTTTTTTAACCTATGTTCATTTATTGAATTCTGGACCAGTGAAAGTAGTTCATGTTAACTTAGAGAATATTCATACAATTTATGTAAGGAAGGACTCTCATACTTTTACTGGATTCTCTCTACAACTCTTTCTAAGAATTGGGTAAGTTTTGGGGACTTCCAGGAGCAAAATCTTTCTGGATGGAAGAAAACACATGAATACATTATAATACATACAAATTCTGCTCTTTTTTCTGGTGACCCCTGAAACAGAATGCTTTCTGGTGTATAAAGAATTATTATTCCAATTTGGGAAAATTTAGAAGTTTCTTTCCTTTCGGTCATGAGGGAAACCAGACATGCCCCTGCCTGAGCCCAAAGGGAAATCCATGAGAAAGCAAGGTACTTTTGGAGAATAGCATTCATTTATGCTCATACTTTTGGGGTCTACTCTAGACTGCTTAAAAATTTTTTTAGCAAATCCAGAAGGTGATCACATAAAATCCTAAATATTCAGTAAATTCTAAATATTTAGTCGATATATATGTATGTTTATAATTATATACATAACAGATTCATACAATTTCTCTTCAATATTTATTCTCTGTGTTGATTAAGGAAGGCTCAGTCTCTTACTAAATTCTGTCCTTCACTCGTTAAAAGGATAATGTTTCTTTCCAGTACGAATCCTCTGATGCTGAGTAAGGTCTGGTCTCCTGCTAAAAGTTTTCCCACATTTATTACTTTGGAATAATTTCTCTCCAGTATAAATTCTCCAATGCTCAGTAAGCAAAGCACTGCAGCCAAAAGCTTTTCTGCATGCGTTACACTCATAGGGCTTCTCTCTGGTGTGTATCCTCTGATGTTCAACAACAGCTGGCTTCTCAGCGAAGATTCTTCCACATTCATTGCATTCATAGGGATTCATCTTCTGTGTGAGTTCTTTGATGTTCTGTAAGATGTGTCCTCCAATTAAAGTCGTTCCCACACTCATTATATTTATAAGGTCTCTTTCTTTACAAATTTTTTGATGCTCAAAGAGACATACAGCATGAATGAAGATTCCTCAACGTTCTCTACATTCAAAGTGCTTTTCTTTCTAGGATTAATTCTTTGATGTGAAATAAAGAATGATGCTTTGTCATATTCATTATACTGATAGCATTTTTCCACTGGGCAGATTATTTGATATTTAATTAGATCTTTAAGCTGGTGAAAGCTAAAGTCATCATATTTATAGGGGGAAACTCTTGCTTGTAAAATAAGGAATGAAATCAGGCTTTTACTTCTTCCGAATTCTTTACAGTCATGGACTCCTTCCTAAGGACAGGGTTTCTTATAAGTAACTGTCATTTGCTTCAAATATTCCTAATTTTTCTGCTGCCTCTCTAATTGTCCATCGCATTCCCAGGCTTGTTCAGACTTGTGCTTTACTAAACTTTCTAATATCGCCAACTCATCTGATCTTTCTCCATAAATTTCCTTTTTTAGAGTTAACTTCTTGGACTCTGGCCAAATCTCACAGGCTCACCTAATCAGACCAATTTCCTAAAGGTTTCCAACATCACATACCTATACAGGTTCCTCTGAGCATAGTCCAGCTGCTTCCATTATTCCAGAGTAAACTTCACAGCCACATTGTCGAATGTCACTGATTTCTGGGAACTGGCTGTCAGAAGTCCAGCTGCCAGTACTTCAATTGATCCCAAGTTTTGTCCCTGTGGATAATACACTGGCACATGACCAGTGTTGCAGAGCAAGAGAACCACTCTGAGCTCTTTGAGAACAGGGGAGGATTTTTTTTTTGCCTTTTCTTTGCATCCTCAGCACTTAGCACAGTGTCTGGCAGGCAAATATAGCCCATTGTGACTGACTTCAGAGCTTGTTTTAAAAATGAAATAACTAGACTGAGGTGCAGGGAAGTTAAATAATCTACGCAGATCAAGCAGCTATAAAGTTGGAGAACCAAGATTAGGATCAAGATTGGCTGATTCCCAGAATCTAGCATCATTTAACTTATCTCATTCTCATCCTTTTTATTGAATTCAAATAGAAAGGTATTGGGACAAGTCTCTGTCTTGTTATTCTGTTATATTTAACATTTTGTGGACTATTATTTCACAAGTGGATAAAATAATTGCTTTTGATATTTGAATAAAAAATTGGATTGTAGGCTCATCTCATGAAACCTCACAGAAACCATCCTGGTACTACTCCAATAACCAATAGAACAAAAGGACTAAGGACCTCATTCTATTCCTGCACAATTTTGACCTCCACTGTTATGCTTTTTTCCGTTATTTAATTTTTTTTCTCTTCTATAATTTGAAAGCTTTTTCCCACAAAGCTTAAAAATTATAAGTATCTGTTATGGCAAATCATTTGAAAACACTGTTTTTAAGGTTTTATGAATCAGTTATATCTGGGCATTTGTGGGCAACAATTTGGCCTTTGGTCATAGTGTCAGTACAATTTATTGGTTGATTTCCCCAAAATATTATATATTATGGGGATTTATTTTCTGTCAGTCCATGAAAAATTATGAGCTTCTGGCACAATCTTCTAGTCACCAGGTCAGGTCTTGTAAGGTATTTCATAAGAGGTAGTTGTTTATAGACAGCAATGATGAATTGTAGTTTCTACATAAGTACCATTTATCTGCATAATGTTATTTTGATTATATTTGGAAAAATTTAAATATATGAAACACATACAGAAAATACTAGAATGCATTACTTATGAAGGCATAGTATCTCTTTTGGAATATTTTCTTTTGAAAGTTATTATTCTATTTGAGTTTTTAACATCTCTTTCTAAAAAGTAGAAAAACTAAGTATTAAGGCTTCTTGAAATGTCCCCTAGGCTGTCTTTTGCACTGCCTCTAGAAAAGCACATTTTGGTCTGTGATATATCATAGCCCAAATGTGATGCCTCTATTTTCTTTAAAAGGGAAAAAGTTTCTTATAAAAATCCTCAACATATTCTGTTTTTTGTTTTCCAGCAGAGTTTATCTTTAAAGAATCTGAATATAATTTTGTTTAGTTGGGTCACCTTGCCAAGTTGTTTTTAAAATGGCTTCACTGTCCACTGCTTCTCTATGTTTTATGAGGCAATATTGCTCCTAATGTTCTCTCCTCCATGAGCTTTAACAAACAACTTTATATTCTAAATCTGAATTGCATTTGGCTACTGCATATGTCTAGCTGGCAAGAAAGTCTTGCACTTGCAGACAAAGGGGGGCTTTAGGGGGTCTTCTTAGTCTAAGAATGGCAAAATCATTTTACTATCTTTTAGGGAGAGTGCATTGAAAACCATCTCTGAAATTATTTTAATGTAAATCTATGCTATTTCTTTAGTCCAAATTCCATTTTCATTTTCAACTTATTTAAAAGGACAGTTAAAATAGCCTTGAGTAGGTAAGCAGTTCAAATTTTTTTTAACATTTATTAATATTCGTTTTTAATATGGTTATATGTTTCATGCTCCTACTTTCCCCTTCACCCCCCTTCACCCCCCCACCCATGGCCAACGCACATTTCCACTGGTTTTATCATGTGTCATTGATCAAGAGCTATTTCCCAATTGCTGATAGTTGCACTGGTGTGGTAGTTTTGAGTCTACATCCCCCATCATGTCCACCCCAACCCTTGCGTTCAAGCAGTTGTTTTTCTTATATGTTTCCTCTCCTGCAGTCCTTCCTCTGAATGTGGGTAGCGTTCTTTTCCATAAATCTCTCAGAGCTGTCCAGTGTCATTGCTTTGCTGCTGGTACAGAAGTCCATTGCATTTGATTTTACCATAGTATATCAGTCTCTGTGTACAGTGTTCTTCTGGCTCTGCTCCTTTCTCTCTGCATCAATTCCTGGAGGTCTTTCCAGTTCACCTTGAACTCCTCCAGCTTATTATTCCTTTGAGCTCAATAGTATTCCATCACCAGCATATACCACAATTTGTTCAGCCATTCCTCAATTGAAGGGCATACCCTCCTTTTCCAGTTTTTTGCCACCACAAAAAGCACAGCTATAAATATTTTTGTACAAGTCTGTTTATTTATGATCTCTTTGGGGGTACAAACCCAACAATGGTATGGCTGGATCAAAGGGCAGGCATTTTTTATAGCCCTTTGAGCATAGTTCCAAATTGCCAGTCAGAATGGTTGGATCAGTTCACAACTCCACCAGCAATGCATTAATGTCCCAATTTTGCCACATCCCTACAACATTTATTACTCTCCCCTGCTATCATTTTAGCCAATCTGCTAGGTGTGAGGTGATACCTCAGAGCTGTTTTGATTTGTATTTCTCTAATTATTAGAGATAAGCTTTTGTACAAACAAAAACAATGTAGTCAAAATCTGAAGGGAAACAACAAATTGGGAAAAAATCTTTATAACAGAAAACTTTGACAGGGGCCTAATTACTCAAATATACAAGGAGTTAAATCAATTGTATAAAAAATCAAGCCATTGCCCAATTGATAAATGGGCAAGAGACATGAATAGGCAATTTTCAGGTAAAGAAATCAAAAGTATCAATAAGCACATGAGAAAGTATTCTAAATCTCTAATAATTAGAGAAATGCAAATCAAAGCAGTTCAAATATTTATTTGAAAAACTTTAAATATACTTTTCTCAATAATTTTGGAGCAGTAGCACTTCCATCTTTATAAAAAAAAAAGAGCAAGCAATCTAAAAGAGTAGTAAGAGATTATTTAATGAGTGTCCAATTCTTTTTTTTTAACCCTTACCTTCCGTCTTGCAGTCAATACTGTGTATTGGCTCCAAGGCAGAAGAGTGGTAAGGGTAGGCAATGGGGGTCAAGTGACTTGCCCAGGGTCACACAACTGAGAAGTGGCTGAGGCCAGATTTGAACCTAGGACCTCCCGTCTCTAGGCCTGAGTCTTATTCCACTGAGCTACCCAGCTGCCCCCGAGTGTCCAATTCTTAAAGCATGTTCAGATTTAGATAGAATATGTACAATATTTCCTTCTCAATTCTAATAAAATATAACAAAGCTAGGTGATCTTTGAGTGAATTGGAATTGGTGCTATATGATGACACGTCATCTTGATGACCAAGAAGCTAGAGGTACTGAAAACTTAGGAAATACTTGGAAGAACTTGGTACATATACAAAAGGATAACTATACCTCTATTTTTTACCCTTTTCTATTAAGCAAGGCAAGAAGTTCCATGAGGTAAGAAAGGTATAATGGCTGCTTATCTTCCACTCAGCTACTACTTGAAACTAGAAATTGTTTTCTAGTTTCATGTTTCTTTTATCTTTTTTCTGATTTTAGGCAAGAACATATTTTAAGAGGGAAGTATATAGGTGACTGATAAGATCAGGAAATCCATCAAAACAATCTGATTCAATTGGCAAATGGAGCTCGTAGTAGTAGCCACTATATCTGGTAAAAAGTTAGTGTTGTTACCTACTTGATTCATGCCAGTGCTAGATTGGCCCATCTGCCAAGACACCATACCCTAATAGGAACCAGCCCAATTGAGTAAGGAAACAACTCATTCTTTGTCAGCACTATGCTCATAAAGAAACTTTCCCACTTCATTTAGCCATACAAACATTTAAGAATGACAAGAAAACCTCAGTGGGGTGGTGACTTCAAAAGGAAAAATGGACACCCAAAGCCAGGATAATGGAAGAGCTTCTTGGTTCCACATAATTTCTGTACAAGTCAATTTCAATGCAATTGATTGGAGCCCTATAGAGAAGTAGAAGGGTAACAAAAGGACTGGTGGGGAGGGAAACAACACTAGGAAGGGAAAGGGTGAGGGGTAGCTTAAAAAGACCCTAAGGAATAATAAGAGGGGAATAAGAAGGGAGAGGGGAGAAAGGGAAGTACAGTAAGGGAGGGGATTAGGGGAACTGATTAAAAACAAAATACTGGTATTGAAGGAAATAGTGAAAGAAGAAAAGGCAGGACAAGGAGAGAGAATCAAAATGTCTGGGAATACACCGTTGATAATTATAACTCTGAATGTGAATGGGAAGAACTCACCCATAACACAGAAGCAAATAGCAGAATGGATTAGAAACCAAAATCTGACCATGTGTTGTCTATAAGAAACACACATGAGACAGGCAGACATACATAGAATAAAAACGAAAGGATGGAGCAAAATCTATTGGGCTTCAACTGAGAAAAAAGAAGGCAGGAGTTGAGATCATGATTTCTGACAGAGCCAAAGCAAAAACAGATCTGGTTAAAAGAGATGGGAAAGGTAATTACATCCTAATAAAAGGCAATATAAACAATGAAGAAATATCAGTACTCAACATGTATGCACCAAACAGTATAGCATCCAAATTTCTAAAGGAGAATCTAGTGGACTCAAAGACAAAATAGGCAGCAAAACTATACTAGGGTGTTGCTCCCCTATCAGATCTAGATAAATTAAACCAAAAAATAAATAAGAAAGAGATAAGAGAGGTGAATGAAATCCTAGAAAAATTAGAGTTAATAAATATATGTAGAAAAATAAATAGGGACAAAAAGGAATACACCTTTTCAGCAGCACATGGAACATTCACAAAGATAGACCAGGTACTAGGGCATAGAAACATGGCAAACAAATGCAAAAAAGCAGAAATAATAAATGCAACCTTATCAGATCATAATGAAATAAAAATAGTTATTAGTAAGAATACATGGAGAGACAAACCAAAAACTAATTGGAAATTCAATAATATGACTCACCAAAATAAGTTAGTGAAAGAACAAATCATAGAAACAATTAACAATTTCATTGAAGATAATGACAATGACGAGATTTCTTACCAAAACCTATGGGATGCTGCCAAAGCAGTTCTAAGGGGAAAATTTATATCACTGAGCACATATATTAACAAATTAGGGAGGGCAGGGATTAATGAATTGGGCGTGCAATTTAAGAAAACTAGAAAATGAACAAATTAAAAATCCTCAGATGAAAACTAAATTAGAAATACTAAAAAATCTAAGGAGAAATTGATAAAACCGAAAGTAAAAGAACAATTGAATTAAAAATTAGACTAGAAGCTGCTATTTTGAAAAAACAGATAAAATAGACAAAATACTGAAAAAGGAAAGAAGAAAACCAAATCAACAGTATCAAAGATGAAAACAGAATACTAGCAAAAAGACTCCAGCAAGTGATCACAAGGGTTATTCGTTATGATCAGGTGGGATTTATACCAGGAATGCAAGGATGGTTCAACATCAGGAAAACCATTCACATAATTGACCATATCAACAAGCAAACCTACAAAAACCACATGATTAATTCAATAGATGCTGAAAAAGCCTATGACAAAATCCAACATCTATTCCTATTGAAAACACTAGAAAGTATAGGAATAGAAGAATCCTAAATATAATAAACAGTATATATCTAAAACCATAAACAAGGATCATATGCAATGGGAATAAATTAGAAGCCTTCCGAATAAGATCAGGAGTGAAACAAGGATGCCCATTATCACCTCTATTATTTAACATTGTACTAGAAATACTAGCAGTAGCAATTAGAGAAGACAAAGAAATTGAAAGTATTAAAATAGGCAGTGAGAAGACTAGGTTATCCCTCTTTGTAAATGATATGATGGTCTCTAGGATTAAAAAATCCTAGAGAATCAACTAAAAAGCTAATAGAAATAATCAACAACTTTAGCAAAGTTGCAGGATACAAAATAAATGCACATAAATCATCAGCATTTCTATATATTTCCAACACATCACAGCAGCAAGATTTAGAAAGAGAAACACCATTTAAAATCACCCTAGACCAGTGGTTCCCAAACTTTTTTTGGCCTACCCCCCCCTTTCCAGAAAAAATATTACTTAGCCCTCTGGAACTTAATTATTTTAAAATTTTAATAGCAATAAATAGGAAAGATAAATGCACCTGTGGCCATCACCACGCTCCTGGATCGCTGTAGCAACCACCAGGAGGTGGTAGCACCCACTTTGGGAATCACTGCCCTAGACAATATAAAATAATTAGGAATCCAGCTACCAAAACAAACACAGAATTATAAGAATACAAATACAAAACACTTTCCAAACAATTAAAACTAGATCTAAACTATTGGAAAAACATTGATTGCTCATGGATAGGATGAGTTAAGATAATAAAAATGACCATTTTGCCCAAATTAATTTACTTATTTAGTGCCATACCTATCAAACTACCAAGAAACTTTTTTAAAGAAAGAAAAAACTATAACAAAGTTCATTTGGAAGAACAAAAGATCAAGAATATCAAGGGAAATAATGAAAAAAAATATGAAGGAAGGTGGCCTAGCAGTACCAGATATTAAACTATACTATAAAGCATATCAAAACAATGTGGTACAGGCTAAGAGACAGAAGGGAGGATCAGTGGAATAGAGTTGGGGTAAGTGATATCAGCAAGATAGTCTATGATAAACCCAAAGAGCCCAACTTTAGGGACTAAAATCCACTATTTGACAAAAATTGCTGGGAAAAATGGAAAATGATATGGGAATGATTAGGTTTAGACCAACATCTCACACCCTACACCATGATAAATTCAGAGTAGGTGAATGACTTAAATATAAAGAAGGAAACTATAAGAAAATTCAGTGAACACAGAATAGTATACTTGCCAGATCTCTGGAAAATGAAAGATTTTAAAATCAAGTAAGAGTTAGAAAAAATTACAAAATGTAAAATAAATAATTTCAATGACATTAAATTAAAATTTTTTAAAATCCAAAGGTAAACAACAACCTGGGAAAAAATCTTTATAACAAAAAATTCTGGCAAAAGTCTAATTACTCAAATATGCAAGGAGCTAAATCAATTGTACAAAAAACCAAGCCATTCTCCAATTAATAAATGGGCAAGGGACATGAATAGGAAATTTTCAGATAAAAGAAATCAAAACTATGAAAAAGTACATGAGAAAGTGTTCTAAATCTCTAATAATTAGAGAAATGCAAATCAAAACAACTCTGAGGTATCACCTCACACCTAGCAGATTGGCTAAAATGACAGCAGGAAAGAGTAATGAATGTTGTAGGGGATGTGGCAAAATTGGGACATTAATGCATTGCTGGTGGAATTGTGAATTGATCCAACCATTCTGGATGGCAATTTGGAACTATGCTCAAAGAGAGCTAAAAGACTGCCTACCCTTTCATCCAGCCATACCATTGCTGGGTTTGTACCCCAAATAGATCATAGGGAAAAAGAAATGTTCAAAAATATTTATAGCTGCGCTTTTTGTGGTGGCAAAAAACTAGAAAAAGAAGGGAATGCCCTTCAACTGGGGAATGGCTGAACAAATTGTGCTATATGCTGGTGATGCAATACTATTGTGCTCAAAGGATTAATAAATTGGAGGAATTCTATGTGAACTGGAATGACCTCCAGGAATTGATGCAGAGTGAAAGGAGCAGAACCAGGAGAACATTGTACACAGAGACTGATACACTGTGGTAAAATGGAATGCAATGGACTTCTGTACTGGCAGCAATGCAATGATCCAGGACAATTCTGAGGGATTTATGGAAAAGAATGCTACCCACATTCAGAGGAAGTACTACAGGAGTGGAAACACAGAAGAAAAACAACTGCTTGAACACATGGGTTGATGTGGACACAATTAGGATGTAGACTTTTAATGACCACCCTAGAAAAATTTATCAATAATATGGAAATAGATCTTGATCGATGACACAGTAAGAAACCAGTGGAAATGTGTGTCGGCTACTGGGGTTGGGAGGGTGGGAATAGAGAGAGCAAGAACATGAATCATGTAACCATGGAAACATTTTTTCTAAAAACAACAATAAAAATAATTTCTATACAAGTACCTGATTACTTTAAAATGTAAACTCACTCTTCCCAGGCTCCTCTGTGTGTGTGTGTGTGTGTGTGTGTGTGTGTGTGTGTGTGTGTTTGTGTGTGTGTGTATGTATGTGTCTGTAAATGTACAAGTGTACAAAGAGAGAATCATCCTTTTAACTTTGTAACTTAATGTTCTTCTTTACTTTCTCAGGAGAAAACCTTTTGTATAAGTTAACTGATAGGAAATGATTGATTGATATTGGAAGCATACTAAATTTGGGAAGTGGCAGAACCAGAAGCCACAACCCGTCATAGTTACTTCCAGAAGTAGAATTTTCCCTTCTGGCAATCTAATCTAAAGGTCCAGAGAGAAGGATTCTAAATGGGGTGCTATGCAACAATGACTTTCTCTCTTGCTAGACCAACTAATACATTTCCAAAGAAGTCTTAAAGTGCTACTAACACACTTCCAAAGACTAGTTTATATATGTGTATTGAGGCTTCTGTTAACTTTCCTAGGCTCTCAATGATCTTCGCAGCAACCTTTCTGAAAAGAGAGGGAATAGCCAAATCAGATGGTGATTTATGTTCCATGAGGTCACAAAGAGGAAGTCTTGATAATGGTGGGAATATTTATATTTCCAGTAGTTCTTTTCCTTCTTATAAATCATCTGTGAGTTTAATCTACTATTCTTAAATGTTTGTAGGCCTAAACGAAGTAGGAAAGTACTGTTATATTCCCTACTAACATTAATTCTAATGAGTAATGCTAAGTAACTCAATTGAAAAGAAACTGGATTTTTTTGAGATTTTGATCTTATTTCAATTTTTATTAAATTTTATTTTTTTCAATTACATGTAGAAACAATTTTTTAGAATTGTTTTCTAACATTCTGAGATTCAAGTTCTCCCACTCCTTCCCTTCCCCTATAACTCCCTGAGGCAGTAAATAGGCTACATCAGTGCTTTCATGCAATACATATTTCCATGTCACAACTGAAGACCTATAAAATAAAAAACTCATGAAAGAAGTAAAATGAAGGATGGCAGCTTTGATCTTCTATCAGATTCCAATTATTCCTTCTTTTGGCTGCAGATAGTGGAATTTTGTTGTTGTTGTTGTTGTTGTCATGAGTCCCTTGAGATTATCTTGGAAACTTGTTCTGCTAGTAATAGTTTAGGCATTCACAGTTGATCATTCTACATTCTGCTATATTCTTGTTACTATATACACTGTTCTCTTGGTTTTGCTCACTTCACTTACATTACTTCACAGAGGTCTTTCCAGCTTTTTTTTAAAATCTCAACCTGTTCACCTCATCTTCTGGCACAATAGTTTTCCATTACAATTATATACTACATCTTGTTCAGCCATTCCTTAACTGATGGATACTCCCTCATTTTCCAAGTCTCTGTCATTAGAAAAAGGGCTGCTAAGAATATTTTTGTACAAAAATGTACTTTTCCCTTATCTCTATGGAATACAGACCCAGTAGTCATATTGTTGGGTCAAAGGTTATATATAGTTTTATGGCCCTTTGGGCATGGTTCCATATTGCTCTCCAGAATAGTTTTACCAATTCATCATTCCACCAACAGAGCATTAGTTTTCCAGTTTCCCACATCCCCTGCAACTTGTTACTTCTTTAAATAAGTTTGGTTTCCTTTTTCTTATTTGAATAAATCAATTTTAGCACCATCCTCAGAATAATAAAAAAAGAAAAAGAAAACATAACAAAAATCTTTCAAAAAACACAAGTGGGCTTAATTTAGTTTGCCTGAAGGAAATACACACACATATTCTTTGTGTGTATGTTTGTGTGTATGTGTATATACACATACATAGACATAAATAAAGATATATGGATGGACATATATTTCAATATCATTATTTCAGAAGTAATTATCTTCTACAATTGCCACCTTTCCTGCCCTCTTTTTACATTATCTACCCCAATGATGAACTATTGACTTAACTATATATATATATATATATATAATTATACATATCACATCTCAGAGCATAGAAAAAGACAGTCAGAAGAGCACTGGTACATTGTTGGGAGGATACATAGGAGTATATTTGTATGAAATACATTGTGAGAGGAACTAGTAACTCTATATCAATGACACAGTAGGTTAGAAAGTAGAAGAGGATAAGTAGAGTCCATTCTAGTGCCTTCACTCTATTATTTCCTATTTATCCTGTATATAGTTGTCTTTGTATATATGTGTTTCCATGCTGTCTACTCCCATAAGATTGTATGCTCTTTGAGGTCAGGGATTACACTTCGTCTCTTTTTGTGCCCCCCCCACACACACTTAGTATAGTACCTACACATTGCTGTTGCTACTAAGTCATTTCCAACTCTTCATGACCTTTTGGATCATAACACTCCAATATGTATGTATATTTCCTACAGATAAACTAAATTAAACCCACTTATGTTTCTTGAAAGATTTTTGTTTCTTTTCTTTTTGTTTTTTGGTGCTAAGAAATGATTTATTCAAATAAAAAAAAGAAAGCCAAACTTATTTAAAGAAGCAACAAGTTGGAGGGGATGTGAGAAACTGGAAAACTAATGCTCATTTGGTAGAACTATGAATTGATACCACTGAGTATTCTGGGCAGTGATACTGGAGTGGTTTTCTATTTCCTTCTCCAGTGGATTAAAGCAAATAGAGGTTAAATGAATTGCCCAGGATTACACAGCTAGTAAGTGTTTGAGGCTTGAACTGTGCTCAGGTTTTTCTAACTCCAGGTCCAGTGCTCTATCCACTGAGCCACCTAACTGGCACATAGTAGCCACTTAATACATTTCATTAATTGTTTGATATATCACAAAGCATGAAATGCCTTTGTTTCCTCTGTTGCCTGCCAGGGGAGTATTTGCAACTGGCTTTCAATGGGTAAATATTGCAAGTTTTAAAAAAAACCAATGACAGTTTTAAAAATTCCAGATGTTTTCCCCACTATTACATGGAGTAAAGTAAGTTATCAAAGAAATATATAACAAAAAGGAATGTGTCCTACACATGCTGTGAGAGTGAGGAAAAACTGATGTACATTCTCTTTGCTCCATTATTATCCTTGTGATGTTAAGAGGAATGCCTCCAGTATATGTGGTACATTCCTTGTAGCAAACTAATGGGATAGCACAAGGAAAAATTATACAAGATGGGCTTTGGATGGTTTGCATGGGTTTGGTTTGGATGGGATGCAATCAGTATCACTGAAGGGACCATACAAGTTGATGAAACCATGGGTCTATTTGATTAGTTAGAACTAATGAAATGGGGAGCAAAAGTCTTCCTGAGATAGAGGGCTCCCCTATAACTCAACTTACGAAACAAAAATTGAATAATCACTTGGCATCAATATTGTAGAGATGATTCCTATTCAGGTACACTTTGGACTTATCTTTTCTCAGGAAGATCTGAGTTCAAGCCTTGCCTATGACACATATTGGCTAGGTAAAGTTAGACTAAGTGAGGTTATAGCTAATTTCTATACTCATAATATTATAGTTATTGATAAATTGTCAAGCTTTCAATAAATATTACATTAAAAAACAACAGGCAGAGGAAAAACAATTACTTTGTAATTGTGTTATATATAATACTGGTTGCTATAAAAAATGGTCAAGTAAAGATTTTTATAAAAGGAACCTTAACTGATACATTGTGTATATATGAATTTTGTAGTATTATTTTCCATAGACTGCAATACAAAGGTCAGTGACACATTTGCTTCACCTTCAAATCAGGAATAAATTACGTGCTCCTTGGTAGTTAACACTTAAATAGGAACACCTGTACTACATTTTGAAAGCAATGGTTTTTATGGGTTCTGTTTTGTTAGCCTGACTTTGTATTATAATCTTTAATTTCAAAGGAATTATTACCATCATTATAACACCCACTTTCAAATGCTTGTGTTAAAAAATGATAAATGTTTCTTTCAAGACTCACATTACAGGCATTTTTGAGGTAAAATTTTACAGTGTGTGCAGAAATATATTCCGGAGAAAGTTGTTAAGGGAAAATCACATCAGTAATTTTATAATTATATTTCAGAGATTTCTTGCCAAAGATTTATGAAAAATTTTCTCAGTAAAATATGTGTTAAAAGAAGTTATATTTTATGTTATCTAAATTAGGTATAATGAAGTTTTTGTCTCAATCATTTACCCAAGATGAATACAGATGTGAGCTGAAGCACAAAGAACATGGGATTTAGATTTAGATGGTGTAGTTCTGTATACTATTTTTGCTACTTGTTATCTATGTGACTGTGAGCAAGTCAGTTAGCCTCGAACCAATTTTCATTTGTGATATGAGAGATATATGAATTAGTCTGTCCTTGCCATCAAGAAAAGCACATTCAAGCAAAATTTGATTAGAGAGAAAAACCTTTGTCAGAAGAAGTAGATGACTTCTCAATATGAACAATTTTAAATGGTGGAATTTCATGTCCCTCTAAGCCTGAGCTTTTCTTTGCTGTAAAAAAAGACTACTCATAAAATTTACCTAATTTTTTTGTGCTTATATTGGAAATTTCCTAAAATTGTGCAGATTATTTTCAAAAATATATTTTAGTGATGATCAAGTACTTATATGAAGCAGTAGTTGCTAATAACTTGATAAATAATAACTAATAATTTGCATCATCTTTTGAAGGAAAAATGAGTATTTCTGGACTTTACAAAATTTTAAGATATAACACTAATCATAGAATTTTAAAGTTTGGAACTGATCTCAGAGTTCATCTAGTCTAACCTAAATCTTTGTGAGTTTTCTCTCTTCCATTCCCAAGAGTTGGCTATCTAGCCTTTGCTTCAGGTATTATGTTCTTAAGTCTTTTGTCCAGACTAAACATACCCAGTTTCTTCCACCAATCACCATATAACATGATTTCAAAGGCCTGTCATCATTCTTTCTGCCCTTTTCTAGATACTCTCTAGATTATCAATGTAATTCCCAATCATTGTCCACTATTGCCTTATCCAAATCGTTGGTTAAAATATTAAACAGCATAGGTCCAAAGGTAGAGAAGTAAACATGAAATTCAAGACATTTTTCCCAGTTGGTATCAAATTATTAATGTATACTCTTTGGCTCTGGTCATTTAACCATCTGTCAAACCAATAGCATTATCATCTAGGAACCATCATTCCATCTATTCTAAAAGAATAACATGAGGTACCTGCTAAACTCCTTTTCCAAAATCTAGATAAACTATGTCTACTTTATTGTCCTGTTCTTTCAGGTTCACAATATTGTCAAAAAAGTGTCTATCTACCATGTCTTTTTCTTGATAAAGCCATAATGGTTCTTTGTGACCATGAAAATTTAAAAATAAATTACCATGATTCTACAGGTATATCTGCCAGTTTTTTTCATTATCTATAATATAATTCATCTTGGTCAATGACCTGAATCAAGGGCAGTTAGATACACTTAATTCTGGTTATCACATCTGCATGAACCACTTGATTCTGACCTTTCTTTACCAATTACAGAAAAAAAAGGGAAGAGTTTAAAAGTTTTGCATTATCTCTGTTATCAGTTACCATTATCCCATCAATCTTTCTTTTATATTCCATTTCCCTTATATACACTGGCCTTTAAAATAAAGCTTTACTTTTATCTATACCTCTCCTCCAGTAGCCTCTTATAATTGAGTTTTAGCACTATTCTTTAAAACAAAACAAAATCTTTACCTTAGAATCAATTCTAAGACAGAAGAGTGGAAAGCTGGACATATGGGGTGACTTGACCACTGTCATACAGCTAGGAAATATCTCAGGCCGTTTAGCACTATTCTTAAAGGAAGATGTCAGCCTTTTATATGTTGCCACCTTCTGTACTTGACCTTTTAAAATCAAATTGTAGAGGAATATGGGAACAATAGATTTAGAATTGAAAGGAATTTTGGAGGTTATCTAATCCTCAAGGACTCTCATTTTATCAATAAAGATACTTGAGGCTCAAAGTGGTAAACTGAAAATGAGTCTCCATGCATTGTCAGTGTCTTTTAACAACTCATCTTTTTCCTCCTCACAAAAATTTGAAAGACTAAGACAATTATTAAAGGTAAGTAGAGCCATTTTTTCTTTGGCAGAAAGAAATCTCTAGCAGATGTTTGAACATTTGAATTTCCCACCATTGGGTTTTGTTTCTAAGACAGTCTTGTGATCTCTTTCCCAAAGTCTTCACTCATTTCCCTTTTCTATCCAGATGCTCTGATATATAGCTCTAGTTAGTGCTTTCATTTTTTATTTGAAAAATGTTGAGCAAATTAGCAAACAATGAGTATTTTTTAAAAACTCTTACCTTCCATCTTAGAACCAATACTATGTATTGGTTCCAAGGCAGAAGAGCAGTAAGGGGTAGGCAGTGGGGGTTATGTGACTTGCCCAGAGTCACATAAATAGGCAGCGTATGAGGTCACATTTGAACTCAATACTTCCCATTTCTAGTCCTGATTCTCAATCCAATAAGCTACCTAGCTGTTCCCACAACACATATTTCTTAAATACTTACTATATATCAGATCCTATATTATCCTGGAGAAAATATAAAAATTGTATACTTCCTAATTTTAAGTAGTTCATATTCTACTAGGAAGATATATAATAAGGAGATTTTAATGAGGAGCCCAGTCCATTTTCTATGATTAAAACTTAGCACAATGACTGGCATGTAGTAGGTCTTAAAATTTTTATCAATTGATTGAAGCAATCCTCAGATGGATTTTGAAGCATGTGAAGACATTCTATAATGGATGCTGGTCGCTTGGAGGAAAAACAGATTTCTGATTGGCTTTTGAGCCAAAACTGGGGTACATTCAAAACTTATTAAGTAGCCAAAGCGCAAGCCTTTCCTGATTAGTTGTGTGTGAGGGAGAAAGAGTTGCTACAAGCTTCTTTTATTTTTTTTTTGAAAATTTTTATTTAATTAATTGATCTAGAATATTTTTCCATGGTTACATGATTCATGTTCTTTCCTTCCCCTCCTCACCTCGAAACCTCCTCCCCCTGCTTGCTGTAAGCTTCTGGTTAGAGAGAAGATGCTGGACCTCCCCAACTAGAGCCAACAGAAAGCCCTCTTCTTTCTTCCTTCCTGCCTTAAGGTGAAGGAGTAGCAGAGAGGACTATGATTTCCTAATCTTCAAAAAACTTGAATAGAGTGTTCTGGGAGCTGACATCCATTCCAGGAATTCTTGGAGGCTGAAAACTGGATGAGTTACAGTGGAAGTGCTGGAGAGTAACTAGTTTAATCTGGCCCTGCAATGACCAAGAGGCAGGTTCAGCCATATAATCTGGTGGGACAAATTCTTCATAGGAATTATTTTAGGTAATAGCCCACTCTCCTCAGGGACTGAGGGATGTGTAGTCCCCAGGTATTGGGGAGATATGTTTGTACTTCTTGCTGATACTTTTCAGCAGTATTTCTTTGTAAAAGTTGCTATCAGTTGGTTAAATGATACTGAGGTACTAATCACAAACTCTTAATATGGAGGAAGGATTAGAGGTTATGAGAGTTTAAGACCAGAGAAAATCATCATAGCCTTCAGGGATAACCTGGGGATAGATACATGGCCAACCTAACTCTGGTAACCTAACTCTGGGAACCTTCCATGTGAACATGGGAAAACAAGTCCAGAGTCACAGTTTGTGGGATTGCATCTGAAATAAAGTTGGGCTTTTTTGCAAGAGTGGATACTCATCACAGGTTCTCCAATTGGGACTTTCCATTTCTGGGTATCATGATTTTGGGGATCCATGAGAAAATTTGGCAAAAAATGTTTCTCTGCTATTTTAAGCTGTAATTTGTACAGTCAGTTTTCTGGTTTGTTTTCATTATAAGTTAAGACCATTTCCTTTTGAGATACCTCCTTTTGGGAGGCAGAACTTTTGCATTTATTGAATGTTTAAATACTGATATTTGCTGCATTACTAAATCCTATATTGATGCTTATATGAGAAGTGTGAATTTTTTATCATTAAAATGCTAATGACTAAGTGATGAATGTTAATATTTGTGTGTGTATATATGTGTGTTTAAACCAGCCTAGACTGCTTGCTTTATTGCGAGATTTTTACACTCTGCAGATCTACTGATTTTCCAGCAATATTTTCTTCCTTAGGTATCTAAACCCTTAGTTTGACAGAAATGTTACCTCTTCCACTTGGCCTATATAAATAATAACTCTACTAATTAATGTTGCTATGAATGGATGATTGTGACAGCATTATTAAAAGTCAAATAGTGACAAATTAAAGTCAAATGCATATTAAAAATTAATTTTCCTCTGAGTCAATTTCTAGAATTTAAAGCAAAAAGGCTTTCTGTGAACATAATAAATATAAGAACCTTTATTAGAGAAAAAGAATCCATCTACTTAATTTTTCTTATCACAGAGTCAAAATGATTCAGTACAACTCAATAGATACATAATTTCAGAATCAGACAGGTTTAGTACAGTTTACTTCTAGCACTTGGGTTTTTTTAGAAATATTAAACTGTCTAAGGATTAATGAAAACGTAAAAAATCAAATTAAGAGCAATTTTCAGAATCATAAGATTATTCTACAGATATTAAAAAGCAACAGAAACAATGAAAAAATATTCTGAATTTTTTTCACTGTTTCTATTTGATAGAGCAGACTAATAATTGTTCTTTCTCCTATTAACTTTTGTCTGGGTCAAAATGGGGCAGGAAATGCTTAAATATATGAAAATGACCAGTATGTCAAAACCTTATTTTAGTCAATAACTCTCAGTGTTTTTAGGTGTTACTTAATTTTACTAAGCCTTTGTTGAGAATAATTAACTGTGAAAATTCAGCCTGTCAAGAGTTCCATTCTCAGAATTTTCCCTGATCAGACTCAGATGGGAACAATGAAAAGAATTTAAATGTATCAAAGAAAAATGGATGAGCACCAGAGGTCAGCAGTGAACTCAAATGCTAATCACTCTGAACAACAATATTGTCAATATGACTGTAGAAAACGTATTCTGTATCTTTAGTTTTGAGGGAATTCTTCAAACTCACTGACACTTATTTTTAACAATGGTTCTATTAAGTATGCCTGTTTTAATCGGATAAAGACAAATCAAGTAATAAAATAAAATGTGTCTGAAAGACAAATCAGTGATCAGACTGAACGCATTTTCAACCAAGCAAATTTTTACGACCTGCTATTTGTTATTTAAATTGCAAAAGAATGAGTTAACTGAAGTTTAAGCTTTATTCCCTTCCCCCTTCTAAAAATTTCCTACTTAATGCAGAATATTTAAATAAGTTCAGTGTGGTTCTAAAGGAAAAAATTGGAATGTATTGCAGTAGAATATTACAATCAAAAGAACTACATGAAAAAAATAATTCCCATTATCTCAAACATACTGAAGAGATCAAATATACATTTAAATTTTTTTCTTTAGGCAAAAAAAGTGATATTTGTTTATATTAATGTATTTTGCCATCCCATTCAGACAAGACCTTTACAATGAAATTTGAAGCAACATTTGAAGAAAATCTACACTAAACTCCTACCCTAATGTTCCGTCCCTGGGGACATGTTTCTAGACTCTCAAAGCTTTTGGTTAAGTAAATTTAACCTGGATTTACTTAACTGTAGCTTGGGGTATGTCCTTCCAAATTTTAAAAGCTTTGAGTGTACAGTTTGTTTGAATTTATTTATTTTTTGTCTGTCCCATTAGATGCTAAGCAACTTGAGTACAGAAACTATCTTTTGCCACACCAACGCTTAGCCTAGTGCCTAGAGCATAGTGAGCGCTGAATTATGGGAATGTTGTCTAATGCATACTTTATATCACAGATGATTCTATTACAGATTATATCACAGATTATTGGCTTCATGGCGATGCATTTTTCAGCTACATCAACTATCAGAAACAACTTAACAATTGTAGTGGAGTTGTAATCTGTGAGGGAGTCCCTGTACTCATGAAGCCACAAATCTCAGAAGCACTGAAATACAAAAGAATTAATAAACAGAAAGAAGTAAGTCATAGCTTTACATATACATATTTCTTTTTGGCAAATGATGCCTCCTCATGGAGGCAAGGAAAGAAGAGAAATATTTGGGAATTTTAATGTAATAAGCACATATATATATATACATAAATATATATATATATTATGAAAAATAAGGAGGTGGAGATGGGGAAGAAGTACTTTCATAATAGAAGGAGATGTACTTTATCTAAAATTTCCATCTCTTTGAGAATCCATCATAGTCACCTGCACATAGTAAGAACTTAATAAATCACATACATGTAGATGTAGATATTATCTGTAAGAATAAATGATGAGGGATAGAGAGAAATTCATAGATTGTCTTTAAGAGGATAGGATGAGAATTTAGATATAAATCTTGGGAGAAGATTCTGGAAGGAGAGGAGGATCTTGGGAGTTGACTGTTTGTAATTGTCACTCCTGATCTAGCTTTACACTGAGCTGGAAGGAGGATCTTTGCTCCGACATTGCCCTTAGAAGAACTATTTTTGTTTGTTTGTTTTAAACATTTATTAATATTCGTTTTTAACATGGTTACATGATTCATGCTCCTACTTTCCCCTTCACCCCCCCGCGTACCCCCACCCATGGCCTACGCACATTTCCACTGGTTTTAACATGTGTCATTGATCAAGACCTATTTCCAAATTGTTGTTAGTTGCATTGGTGTGGTAGTTTTGAGTCTACATCCCCAATCATGTCCACCTCAACCCATGTGTTCAAGCAATTGTTTTTTCTTATATGATTCCTCTCCTACAGTCCTTCCTCTGAATGTGGGTAGCGTTCTTTTCCATAAATCTCTCAGAACTGTCCTGTGTCATTGCATTGCTACTAGAACAGAGGTCCATTATATTCGATTTTACCATAGTATATCAGCCTCTGTGTACAATGTTCTTCTGGCTCTGCTCCTTTTGCTCTGCATCAATTCCTAGAGGTCTTTCCTTATCTGGAATTCCTCCAGTTTATTATTCCTTTCAGCTCAATAGTATTCCATCACCAGCATATACCACAATTTGTTCAGCCATTCCCCAATTGAAGGACATACTCTCCTTTTCCAGTTTTTTGCCACCACAAAAAGTGCAGCTATAAATATTTTCATACAAATCTGTTTATTTATGATCTCTTTGGGGTACAAACCCAACAATGGTATGGCTGGATCAAAGGGCAGGCATTTTTTTATGTCCCTTTGAGCACAGTTCAAATTGCCAGCCAGAGAATTGGATCAGTTCACAACTCTACCAGCAATGCATTAATGCCCCAATTTTGCTACATCCCCTCCAGCATTCATTATTCTCCCCTTCTTTCATTTTAGCCAATCTGCTAGGTGTGAGGTGGTACCTCAGAGTTGTTTTGATTTGCATTTCTCTAATTATTAGAGATTTAGAACATTTTCTCATGTGCTTATTGATACTTTTGATTTCTTTACCTGAAAATTGCCTATTCATGTCTCTTGCCCATTTTTCAATTGGGCAATGGCTTGATTTTTTATACAATTGATTTAACTCCTTGTATATTTGAGTAATTAGATCCCTGTCAGAGTTTTTTGTTATAAATATTTTTGCCAATTTGTTGTTTCCCTTCTGATTTTGACTACATTGTTTTTGTTTGTAAAAAAGCTTTTTACTTTAATATAATCAAAACCATTTAATTTACATTTTGTAATTTTCTCTAACTTTTGATTGGTTTTAAAATCTTTCCTTTCCCAGAGATCTGACAAGTATACTATTCTGTGTTCACTTAACATGTTTATAGTTTCCCTCTTTATATTCTAGTCATTCACCCATTCTGAATTTATCTTGGTGTAGGGTGTGAGATGTTGATCTAAACTTAATCTCTCCCATATTGTTTTACAAATTTCCCAGCAGTTTTTGTCAAATAGTGGATTCATGTCCCAAAAGTTGGGCTCTTTGAGTTTATCATACACTGTCTTGCTGATGTCATTTACCCCAAGTCTATTCCACTGATCCTCCCTTCTGTCTCTTAGCCAGTACCATATTGTTTTGATGACTGCTGCTTTATAGTATAGTTTAAAAACTGGTACTGCTAGGCCCCCTTCCTTCACATTTTTCCATTATTTCCCTTGATATTCTTGATCTTTTGTTCTTCCAAATGAACTTTGATATAGTTTTTTCTAATTCAGTAAAGAAGATTTTGGTAGTTTGATAGGTAAGTTGCTAAATAGGTAAATGAATTTGGGTAGAATGGTCATTTTTATTATGTTATCTCATCCTACCCATGAGCAATCAATGGCTTTCCAAATGTTGAGATCCAGTTTTATTTGTTTGGAAAGCATTTTGTAGTTGTTTTTCGTATAATTCCTGTGTTTGTTTTGGTAGATAGATTCAATTGCCTGGATTAACAGCAGAAGAAATAGAATACCTAAATAATCCCATGTCAGAAAAAGAAATTGAACAAGCCATCAAAGAACTCCCTAAGAAAAAATCGCCAGGGCCTGATGGATTCACAAGTGAATTCTATCAGACATTCAAAGAGCAACTAATCCCAATATTATACAAATTATTTGATATGATAAGCAAAGGAGGAGTCCTACCAAATTCCTTTTATGACACAAATATGGTATTTATTCCAAAGCCAGGGAGATCAAAAACAGCGAAAGAAAACTCAGACCAATCTCCCTAATGAACATAGATGCAAAATTCTTAAATAGAATATTAGCAAAGAGACTCCAGCAAGTAATTAAGAAGATTATCCAACATGATCAGGTGGGATTTATACCTGGAATGCAAGGATGGTTCAACATTAGGAAAACCATCCACATAATTGACCATATCAACAGTCTAACAAACAAAAATCACATGATTATCTCAATAGATGCTGAAAAAGCCTTTGACAAAATACAGCATTCATTCCTATTGAAAACACTCAAAAGTATAGGAATAGAAGGACCTTTCCTAAAAATAATAAACAGTATATA
>NC_058130.1:312933631-312986397 GCF_016433145.1 Gracilinanus agilis | reverse complement strand
GACACATGATAAAACCAGTGGAAATGTGTGTCGGCATGGGTGGGGGGGGCGTGGGGGGTGAAGGGGAAAGTAGGAGCATGAATCATGTAACCATGTTAAAAATGAATATTAATAAATGTTAAAAAAATTTAAAAAATAATATTTCATTTTGCATAGTGCTTTAAAATTTACAAAAAGCTTCCCTTAAGGCAGCCCTATAAGATATATAGTACAAGTATTATTAATATTTTGCCTATAAGAAGAAGGTCTCAGAAGTTTTGTGTTATTTATGGTTACAAAGATATGTGCTAAAGGTTGGATTTGAACCTTCTTCTCCTCCCTGAATCCATGGTTCTTTCCACCACAAATTTTTGGTGTTCATTAATTTTCTGTCCTAACTAATTGGAAAACTCAGGTGAGTGATCATTTTTCTTTAATTAATAGGGCAGGGCTCTCTCAGTTAGAAATTGACTCCTGAGAAATCACATTCAGACCTTCAGACCTATCAGGGCTTAGAATATATGATATTATTTAACTTTTGAGAAGAGAATTGAGGCACAAAACCTAGAATGTGATCTCTCAAGCAGATGTAGTAGGGAGGGCTTCAAGGCAAGGTCTTCTGGTGTCTTTCACTTTTATTGTCATAAAGAGGCTTAGCTTTGATCTTAGCTTCCTCTCCTAATCTTGACCTATTTTCCCACCATATGAACAGGAGGGCAGAAGTTCAGCTCTATTCTTAGCTTTTACCTTTCCCCTGACCTGATAGCCCAAATAAGAGAAATTCTAAGTCTGTTCTCTTTACTCTGTTCCTCTTTCTTTGAGAAAGCCAGAGGGAAAGAACTTTTTTTTTTTCCTGGTTTGCTTCTTCTCCTGACTCCTGCTAAGGGGCAATCAGAAGGCAGATATTAATGGATAGGTTTCTGCTGCCTACTTTTCAGTACATTATTTTTAGGATTCTTATTATATAGGAGTAATATTTTACATAATTGTGTTTATACTAAGTATGATTTCTCCAATGGTCAATTAATCAATAAACATTTTAGGCACCTACTTGGTTCATGTATTCAAGTGACAGATTTTAACATACATTGTGTTGGGAAAGTCACTACTAAGTTCATGTGCTTGGTAGTACTTATGAAACACCTCTCCCTTAGACAAACTGCATCTTTTATAAGTGGGGTTCAGTTTCTTGGCTATTGACCCTGGGTACTTAGGATGTGACAGTGCCGGTGAGATATAGTAGAAGATTTAGGCATAGGATAATTGAATCTCTCTGCCCTTTCTTCTCATTAACAGTTGGTGGGATACTCTATGGGAAATTAAATATGAGAATTGAAAATGTGAATTTTTAAAAACAGGACAGGAAAACGTACTTTGGATGACACTGAAGTAAAGAAATACATCAATTGTGAGCCTTATATACCTTTACAGCTCTAGCACTCTTTATTCTACAGTGTCTAAAATATCATGGATGCTTAATGATCATTAAATAATTTAGTTTTTTTTTTAATTTTGGCATTTTTAGGATCCAGTCCCTATGTTATGCTTGCCATTTCCTTTGATGGCCTGAAGTTTTTAGTATGACCTAGAATCATCCTAACTTTTGTCATTATTAAAAGTATAAAAAAGATATGTAACAACTTAAGTCTTTGTATATGGAATTACCATTACCATTTAGAATTTAGTTTCCTCTCACCAGAATTAGTCCTTAAGGCTCACAATAAGTATTATGAAAAAAATATTTTTCTCTTGAAATCACTTAAACACTGCTTGATGTTAGGAGCTGCCTCTTAACTGCTACAAAGCAAATTAAGCCTCTGTTACTGTCTTGAGTGAGCAGCAGGCATTCTTTCTCAGGCAGTAAGTGTTAAATAATAGAACAGTCTGTGCTGCACACATGATAGAGGCAGATGTTTCTAATCTTTTAATTTTCTAGTTAATTTTGACATTTACAGAAATTTTCTTTTGCTTTATATGGATGCTTATTTTCTTTTAAATGAGTCCTATTTTTCAACTTACCAACCAAAATGAATATCTCAAGGAAAAAGAACAGGAGGTCTAACATAAAGCAATTAAAAGAGCTCTACTGTTATGTTTTACAGGTCATGAATGGCTGAAGGCTACAAAGATGCCACCACCCAAAAAGTAACTAAATTAGACTGTTACATTGATTCTTATGTTTTCCCTCACTTTGCAAAACTCAACCTTCTTCATTTGTTCTAGAGAAAACCTTTTCACTGGTAGGAAGATGATCAGGTTAAAAGTAATGGGCATAATATGAGGAATTGTGAGAAACATGAGAAGATGATATTGAATGGAGTAAGGAGAGGCAGAACTATGATTACAACAATGAAAATAAAAAGTGCTAAAATTAAGCCAATTGACTTAAATGGCCAATCTTGTCATAGAAGAGGCTGTTTGTTACCACAGGTATGATGTATAAAAATATGCCTACTTTAGGAAGGCGTTTACATTAAATGATGTCTAAGTTCCATTTCAAATTTCATTTCTGTAATTCTATGATGATAATTGCCAGTAGAGGCTTAGGTATTTGTTCATCACTTTATTTGATTATATAAAAATGGATGCATACGAGTACAGAGAGTCCCCAGGGCTTCATCAAGAAGAGGTCACATCATGCTTTTCTTTTTTGAGAGTGTTCCTGAACAGATATGTCCAAGAAATGATGCAGATACATACTGCCTAGGATTTGATTATATATATAATCTTTTTTGCCCTTGAAAAATCCTGTAATATAAGAAATGCAAGAATTATGAACTACATTTTGCAAAATTTAAGCAAAGGAAAGTTAAGTGATCTGCTCAAATAGCAGAGTTGGGACAAAGTACTAGTTTTCAAATTCTGAATTTAGGGCCATGTTTCTCCTTTCCAATTGGCTTTTACTAGGCTGAAAATAAATATTTCTGGGTTCTTTCTAAAAAAATCCAGGTAGTTTCATGATTAAAACAAGTGGAAAAGAGAAATAAGTGAGAAGAGAAGGGAAAATGCATATTTAAGAAATCACTCATATTTGCTTACATAAAGGAAAGAGTTAAAGTGGAAATGATAGACAATTCGATTAATGGATGCTTTAGAGATGAATCAGAGCAATAATAAATATATTCTTTGAGAAATACGGTATTTAGAAACCTTATACTGAACAGTTACTATAAGGGACTAGGTTCTATTCTCCCTGGTAATTTATTTTGGGTACCTTTGAGACCTTCAGTATGTCCTTTAGGGATGGAGACTGGACCTGTGACTTCGAGACCTTCCATGAATAAATTCCTTCTATAAATGCAGTTGTGCAATTTCTCATTTGTCAAGAGTTGCTAGAGTACTAAGAGGGCCACACAGCCATTATGTGTTAAAAGGGGGGATTTGAACCTAGATCTTCCTGGCTCCAAGGCTAATTATCCACTATGTCACACTGCTTTTCCAGTCTTTAAAGATATGAAAAATTAACGTATTTTAACTTAATCTATTTATCAGTTATCTTAGATAATGCTGGTACCCAACATCTTTTCTTACAACCTGGGCATTGTATATATGCTAAATTTCAATGTAGCAAATCTATAAAAGTAATCAGAATTGAAATCCTAAATAATATGCAAATGATATTAGAGTAGAAGTCAACTCAAGTAATTCAATGAATCATAGAGTTGGCTAAGCCACTTGTAGTCAATGACTGTCCCCCATTTACAGAAAAAAGTGAGTCATTGTTATCGTAATACATTTTAGTTACCATAGGACCCTCCAACACAATGTACCAGATGCCTCCTCAATACACCCTCAAAACACCCTTATGTTATTTTTTTCCCTTAGTCTGTGACAATGAAGAGGAAATCCAGCAATTTTGGAATTTTTCAAAACTATTTTTGTATTTGTGTGCACTGGAGTCAATGCCAAATGTCCAACTAAGGTAAATCACGAGACAAGTTGCCTTTGTTTTTAAATTAAGATTCATTTATTTGAGTTTATTCACCTGTATTGGCTGTAGTATTTCTGTAGGAAAGCCTTAGCTTTTTGTTTTCTTAGAAAAGATGAAAGAGTAATCTTACTGTAATGATTTCTATTCTTGGAGGCTACAGGATTTCCTAACTGAAAGCACTTAGTCACCACATTCATTTTGGAAAACTCTTCAATGTTAACAAATTTTGTTATTTTAGCCCCAGAGCTCTTTCTTAGTTGGAATTCTTTAATGTGACTGAGGTGAGGGGGAGATTAGAAAAAAATTTACAAGTAAGATGATTTCTTTCTAAGCATTAACACTAGAAATTTCATAACTCTAGTATATACCAGCAGTTCTTAACATGTGTGATAGATGTTTTTGGCAATCTGATGGCAATCTGAAGTACTTTTCATAATAATGTTTTAACTAATTGAAGGAAATAGTAATTTCATTTGGAAGATAGTGAAAATAAAGATGTAGTTTTTCTCATTCTTATTCATGAATACCTGCTACCTATGTAGAGACTCACAAGGAGACCCCAAATTCAGAATCTTCGATTTATAACCTCTCTTGGTAACCTCTTCCTTTCTCATAACTATACTTTCCAGATGTTTGATGGATCTATCTGTTTAAAGACAGCCTCTTCTTCAGGTCTCAGTCCTAGATCACTGACCTGTTATAGACATTTCAAAATGGATATCCCAGAGACATCTTAAATTCAACATGTGTAAAAAAATCAACTCTATCTTTTTCCCTTAAGCCTCTCTTCTTCCAAACTTTGCTACATCTGCCTCTCAGTTTCATAATCTTGGCATTATCTTCAACTCCTCACTCTACCTCACCACATGTATTTAATCCATTGCCATTTTTACCTTCCATCTCCAGCACACAATCCCATTTTTCCACTCATAGCTACCATTTTCATTCAGAATCTCATTATGTGAAATCTAGATTTCTTTCAATTGGTCTCTATGCCTCCAACATTTCACTACTCTAATCCCTTCTACACAGCTGTCAAAGTAATTTTCCTTAAGCTCCAAACTGACCATTTAAACTAAATCCAGTGGATTCCTATTGACTCTAGGATAAAATACATCCTTTTCCTCATTTAGAGTTAAAACCTTTCACAACCTGGTCCCAACCTATCTTTCTAGCTTTTGTGGACATTATTCCCCTTCCTATACCATATAATACAGCTGAACCGGTCATCTCATTGTTCTTTACTTAGGTCAATCCATCTTTCATATCCATGCCTTCACAACCACTGCCCACCCACCATTTCTAGAACATATATTTTTCCTGACCTCCACTTCTCAGAGTCTATTTCTTCCTTTAGGATGAAGCTCATATACCATCTTCTACATGAAGCCTTTTCTTATTTCTTAACCTAGTATTATTCTCCCACTCATATTACCTTGCATTTAAATGTCTGTGTATGTATCTCTGTGTGTGCATGTATATATATATATAAATGAACTTTATATTTATGTCATACATTTTTATATATACTTGTTCTCTCCTCCAATACAATGTAAACTAATTTCAATAGGAATTCTTTCATTCTTTGTATTTGTACCTCTAGTAACTAGAATAGTGCCTGACATACAGTAGACACTTACTAAATGCATATTGATTAACTGATTCCTTATATATCTTGTATATCAGACTTTTACCAGAGACATTTTCTAGAAAACTTTTTTCTCCACAAATGGTAGATTATTTTCTTAATCTAGCTGCATTTATTTTGTTTGTGCAAAAGCTTTTTAGTTTTGTTATTAAAATTATCTATTTCATCTCTTATGATTATCCTTTTCTCTAATTTTCCTTGTCATCATAGTTGTAAAAGTTATCTCCTTTATTTCCCTGTTTTTTAAATGTGACTAGGGTTCAAGTTCTACCTCTGATGCTTACTACATGTATAACCATGGCTGAGTACATAACTATTTTGGACCTCAGTTTTCTTGTAAGTAAAATGAGGCAGATGGACTAGATAACCCCTTAAGTCTCTTCTACCTCTAGATCAGTGATGCTATGATGCATTCTTTGGTTATTTTAAGAAAGCCACAGCTCCCAGGAATAAGGAGGTGACAGTCTCACCCTTTCTATCCTAATCTGTTCACAAATGGAGGGCTGACTTTATTTCAGGGCTCTTTATCTTTGAGAGGATATTGAAAAACTGGATAGCTTCCAGAGGAGGGCCAACAGGATGGTGAAGGACTTAAGGTCACTGTTATATGAAAGCTGACTGAATCCTCAAAGAGAGATTTAGTGGGGATATATCTTAAAGTGAACATGTATAAAGAATACTTTTTTTTGTTTGGCTCAAGAAGGCTGAACTAAAATCATTTTGTGGAAGTTGCAAAGAAACATATATTAAACTTATTTTTTTAATGGGGGGAACTAGGTGGCTCCATGGATTAAAAGCCAGGGCTAGAGAAAAGAGGTCCTGGGTTCAAATTTGACCTCAGACACGTCCTAGCTGTGTGACCCTGGGCAAGTCATTTAACCCTTTTGTGGATAAAATTTGCTCCCCAGGACTCTCTTACCCAGCATCTCATTCGCATGCTGAGTGTGAACACTGTGTACTTATGATAAAGTTTTGGTGTGATTCCACCTCTCTCTCTTTCTTTGAACATGGCTACTGAAGCTGGCTTTCAGTCAGGCAGGAGAATTTACACACATGGTCTTAGTTTAGTTAGAAAATTCTTTTGAGGTAGAAAATGCAGTTTTTATGAATCTCTTTCAGATCAGACAATTGAGACTCAGAGAAGTTATAAAACACTTTTCCTCAAGTTTCTTCAAGTTATTCATAAAAATATTGAAAATTTATATAGATATTTAAGGCTTGCAAAGCATTTAAAATATTTCAACTCATTTGATCCTCAAAATACCCTGTGAGGTAGATGGTATTATTATCCCCTTTTCACAGGCCAGAAAGCAAAGGCTAGAGGGGTTAAATGATTTGTATAAGGTTACAAAGCTAGGGAATATTTCAGGCAGGATTTGAATTCTGGTCTTTGGGATTCCAAATCCTCTGCATTATCCAGTGTATGATGCTAGATATACAACTGGTAAATTGTGGTGATATTTGATTTGTTGAGGATTTTAATTATTTGCTCATTTTGTGTTAGTAAATCAATAGCCATTCTCTGAAATAGATTTGATTCAATCTTTGTGATCAATAGCAAAAGCTCAAATTACTTACTTAATACATCTACTTAATGGATTACTAGTCTCACCATATATTATTTTTCAAGCAATTATAGTTTAATTGTGACTTTAAAGCTCAAGGTAACAGGATAAAATGTGAATGATGTGGTCATCAAGAATCAAACCTAAAACTTCATTATTGTTAACAACAAAAATGACTTCTTTTAGTGGTGGAGAATTAGAAATTGGTTTCCTTCTCTACTACTTGACTTAAAATTAAGGAGGGCAGTGCTGTGAGTTGAAATTCTGGAGAAGGGTGAATGTTGTATATTGCACTAATTCCATACTCTAATCATAAAAATTCTTAGGACCTTTGGTCAGAGGGAAGTAGCTATAAATCTGGTCCATGAAAAACATGCTAAATGCTTCCTGAACCTATCAGTATCTGAGTGGGCTAAGAGCTAAGGCTTTATGGTGTGAGATGGAAGGGAAGAGCTCTAAAATTAGAAATTAAAAGATAATCATGACTAAGGTGAGATGAAGAAATTATGTGATGAGAGTCAATACTACCCAGGTAGAAACCTACCAGGGTTAGGCTTAGACCTAGTCACACATCACCTAAGGCAAGAATCAAACTTTTCTAAAATTATAGAGAAGGCTAAGTTTCTCTCTGAACAGAAGTGACTCAGAAGTAAAAAGCTTTTTGACCTGGACTAAAATAACATTAGGCAGGATTAAAAGAAGGTTTTCTCTACATCTACGTTAACCTGACAATCTTAAATTATAGTCCCTTGTCTTCATATAAGTATGGGTTTTTTTTAGCTGTTCCTTTCAATTCACTAACATAACTCTTAATTTCCAACCATACCTTATACAAATTATAGGAAGAAAGATTTGCTAACCTCCAGCCTAGATAGTCAAGGTGAAGGAAGAGTCACATTTTTGCTAGAGTCTGTTTTGGGAAAACCAGCAGCAGCAAAAGTGAGAACAGAAATAGCTCTTGTATAGAGGCTATAAGTTCAGCTAAAGAAGTTGTTCCCAGTCTCTTTGGGAGTATTTCTTATAGGGTGGGGTCAAAGAAATTAAAGAAGAGTTGGTAGAGCTTCTTCTTCTAAAATTCCTGATCTAAAACCTAGAATTATCAAACTGTGAGCTAACATGTTGTCTGTTTTGCTCTCAATCCCCCTCCCAAAGAGTGACTTTTTTCAGAGGTAACCACAATTATGGTCAGAAGTTAGATAAGGCAATTTTATACCTTAAAAAGGCTTAAAAATTGCAAAATCTTTCCCTTCATTTGATAATGACATCCCCAATATGCCCAGTGGAGGTTTTTAGCCCTTCTTAAAACAAATGTATCTTAACTTGTCTCAAAAAATACTTTAATGCCACCTATTGTTGATATGCATTTACAAAAATGTTAAAAAGTGTTTTCTGTACAACTTATATCCTATTATCTTTTATCTTGGAGAGGGGACAGGGACGAAAAGGAAAGAGAGAGAACACGGATTGCAAAATATAAGAAAAAGACTTAAAAATTGTATTGATGTAATCTGGAAAAATACAAAAATTTACTATCCAAAAAAAAATAAAGATAAAAAGAAAAAAAAGTACCTTCATTGGTTTTCTTTGTACACTGTGCCCAAGAGGCAGCCTATATTACTTAGCCTCCAGTTTTATTCTAGTTATACTATTCTGAGAATTTTGTTTATGTACTACTCATTAGCTTTTAAAACTTGAATTATGCTCAGTTTGCTACTTTAATTCTGAGTTCCTAATGCTCTTTTGAATTTCTTTCTCAAAACAAATCATCTTACTACCAATCACATATTGTAAACATGGTATCACACTGTAGTGATGAGGAAAAACAATTCATTAAAATGTAGTTTGATGTAAAATATTAAAAAAAAGGGAAAGTAGATAGCCAGTTAAAAATGCAGATAGTCATTCTTTTTACTGTCCTTTTTCCAGAATACAACATCACACACTACTTTTCCTAGGGAGGTTGGAATGGATCTTGCATCCCTGCTTCCACAAGCTGTTGCTCAACTCTGCAAGGAACTAGGATGGATGTAAAGATTAGCTCTGTAGAACAAAGGCTGAAATGGTGATACTTGAATATGGCACTGTCTCTCAGAAGAATGAGGAAACCTTGGTGCTTGGCCTCAATGGTCATCTTAAGTACCAGGCATGATCATAGGAAACTTGGTTTTTAGTTATGGCTACCTTTGGCATTTGAACTCTCAACCTCTGGGTTATGTCTCGATCCTCTTACTCCTGATACTTCTGCTGGTTCTATATGGTCTAGAGCAGGGGTTGGCAACGTATGGCTCTCGAGTCATATCTGGCTCTTTTGAGGGCCAGATATGGCTCTTTCTGCAGGAGCCATAAAGTCAATTTTTTTCAGGCACTGTTACAGGAGCATGCACTGTGAGCACTGTAGGGCTCTAAGGAAATTACATTTTAAAAAATGTGGTGTTTATGGCTCTCACGGCCAAAAAGGTTGCTGACCCCTGGCCTAGAGAGTGGGAACTATAATCATCTTCAATTTCCATTTTTCAAAAAAAATCCAAGCACAGGAGTGTTCCCTTATATGGCATGTCCCACATCTTGCCTCCAAGATATGATTTTCAGGATACTTCTACAACATGAGGAGCTGCCTGCCTCAAGTCTTGTGAGGAGAGAGAGAAGTCCTTCACATTAAGTGCAATGAAAAATATGCAAAACCCATTTTATTGTTGGAAAATTAGAGCAATGAAGTGGTATCAAACAATTCCATGACTATCTCTAACAATTAGTGTAGGATTCCCATATCCAACCCTCAATTTTATGCAATGACTATAGGTAGTCATACTTCCCTTATAAGAATGTTCTGTATAAGTAGTAATACTTTAGTTACATAATCTCAACTATCTATAATAATTTCAACTACATTTAGTGTACTTTACCAAAATCCCTCCTCAGCACATCATTTTGAGAAAGGTAACAATGGTATCAGAATTTTTAAATGATATTAATGGAGTACATGCAGGATGCATGGATCTGTACTAGTTCCAATAGATATCTATTATTATAATATTTCCCCAACTTTATACACAGGAAATCTGAAACAAAAGGCAATCCTCATCAGCTGAAAAGCTGGCAATGTAACTCTCAGTCAACTGAAAATCATTAATTAAGTACCTACTATGTGCCAAGCACTGTTAGGTGGTAGGGAAATAAAGACAAAGGTAAACTGTTTCCAGTTTTAAACATTCTATTGGGGGAGACAAAAACAGTGTATGATATACCTTTTATAAAGAGAAATTATGCCAAATTCAGGACACTTGGGACATACATTCAGGATGCTAGAGAAAATAAACACTGTGGCAGAAAGCTGTATTTCATTACTAATGACAACATTCAGTGAAGCCACGCTGTTCTTTCTGAATATAAAGTCATAAATTTCAGTTATATAACAAGATTTATGCCATTCAATTGTGTACCCATGTAGTTATTTATTATAATTATAAAAATGTAATATTCTTCCTCTTACACCCAAAGGGTTTTCCAATAAATATGGAATGAGTTGTACTGTCTTGGAGTCTATACATCCCTCCATTAAAACAAACCTTCTGGGAATCTATATCTGCTATCAACGAGCAGAAAGCAAATCAGAAGCTCTCTGACTAATTTCTTTGCTTGCTATTTAAAAGCCACAAAACCCAAATGCTCTTGTTCATAAAGAATGATTCACTTTCAAGGCAACTTACTCACAGTAACTATTTTGCCACTTATTCTACCTCAATAGGTAATAGATTCATGAAATCAGAGTGCTATGTAGATATTCTTTGTCTCCCCAAACCTAAAGTGCTTTAAGTCCAGATGGAATAAAATTCAAAACTGTGAGAGGAAAATTTCAAACTCTAAGAAGATGTATTTTTCTTTCTTTTTTTCTATCCCTTACCTCCTGTCTCAGAATCTATATTACGTATTGGTTTCAAGGCAGAAGAGCAATCAGGACTAGGCAATTGGGGTTGTGACTTGCCCAGGAACACACAGCTAGGAAGTGTCTGAGGCCACATTTGAACCCAAGACCACTCATCTTCAGGCCTGGCTCATTCTACACTGAACCACTAGTTGCCCCTAGAATATGTATTTTTCAAGAAAGGTTACAAAGGAATTAAAAGTGCAAGCAAGGAGCTTCCTGGTTAAGATGGCGGCAGAGTAAAAAGCAGCACTTAACCTCTCCTAACCGAAACATACAGGACTCCTCAAGCGGACATAAAAACAAATCCAGACAAACGGAGGGACCCCACAACAGGAAGCAGCGTGGAAGGTACGTGGAATTGGGGCATTTCCATGCTATAAAGGGGTGAAACAGCTTTCACTAAATCATGGGCTGAGCAACTCCCCCCTTCTCCCCCCCCCCACACCACCTACAGTGCCAAAGCCAGCTCAAGAGAAATAGAGCAAGTTTGGGGCACCCATTGAGTCATTGGCAGCTCCAGGGCCTGTTCCTGAGAGCAGCAAGACTTAGGACCCCAAAAGGCTAAAGAACGCACACGGACTATGGGAGCAGGCTCGGAGCACAGGTGCGGGTGGAGGAGACACAGACGCCCGCGAGCGAAGGCTCTGAAACCCTGAGGGGGGAACCAGTGCATACGGGTATACGACTGTGGAAGCAGTGCCCTGAGACTTGTAAAGGAGCCTCACTACAGCAGAGGATCAAGCAAGGGGGTACACCAGGGGGCTTGACCTTGAGAAAAACCAGACCTGAGTCAGCGTGAGGATAAAAATGAGAAGGGGCTGGGCTTAAAATGGCAACCCAGAATCAGGAAGGCCAAAAGAGAAAGATTAACAAGAAGAAGAAGAAATCTTTAACACTCGACAACTTTTACACAGAGAAAATCCATACAACCTGAGCAAACAGAAGAGGAGAACAAACAAGCAATCACATCTGGATCCTCCCAAAATAATGAACACTGGCCACAAGCACTTGAAGAGTTCAAATTTGAGATGACGAAAAAGTTGGAAAAGATTTGGCTAGAGAAATGGGAAATAGCTCAAAAGGAAATCAGGCAAGAAAATAACAGTTTAAAAAGCAGAATTTTGCAATTGGAAAGTGAGGCTGAGAAATCAAATGAACTGATAAGCAAATTGAACACCAGAAATGACCAGATTGAAAAGGAAAACCAAAAGATTATAGCCGAAAACCAGTCCCTAAAGGCTAGAATTGAGCAATTAGAAGCCAATGATCTCACAAGACAGCAAGAACAAATAAAACAAAGTCAAAAGACTCATAAAATAGTAGGAAACATGAAATATCTCAATGAGAAAGTGACAGACCAAGAAAATCAGTCTAGAAGAGACAATTTGAGAATCATTGGTCTTCCTGAAAAAGCAGAAATTAATAGAAATTTGGACTCCATACTAAAAGAAATTATTCAGCAAAATTTCCCTGAAGTTGTACAACAAGAGGGCAATATAGACATTGAAAGGATCCATAGATCATCCTCTACACTAGACCCAGAAAGGACAATGCCAAGGACTATAATAGCCAAATTCAAGAGCTTCCAAGTAAAAGAAAAAATCTTACAAGAAGCCAGAAAGAGACAATTCAAATATCAAGGAGCACCAATCAGGATCACACAGGATCTGGCAGCCTCCACACTAAAAGAATGCAAGGCTTGGAATATGATATTCAGAAAGGCAAGAGAGCTGGGACTTCAACCAAGGATCAACTGCCCATCAAAATTGACTATATACTTCCAGGGGAAAGTATGGGCATTCAACAAAATTGAAGATTTCCAAGTATTTGCACAGAAAAGACCAGGACTAAATGGAAAGTTTGATATCCAACCACAAAAATCAAGAGAAACATAAAAAAGGTAAATAAGAAACAGAGGGGAAAGAAAGAAAACACATAATTTTTAAATTTGCCTTTCTAAGGGCCTCAGTAAGATCTAATTATCTGTATTCCTATGCAGAGAAATGCTATGTATAATTCTCTGTAGTGAACTCTATATTCACTATTATAGTATTCACTATTATAGTAATCAGAATAATAATTCATAGGTAGAGGACGGAATACTAAATGGTTTAAGATGACATGGGGGGTAGAAAAGAGAGGGGGAATAGTAGGGGACACCAAGAGAAACTTGAGTGAATAAGAAAAATTGGATATTCTATTACGCAAAAAGAGGGCATGGGAAAGGAAGGGGACAAATACTATTATAAGAAGGAGAGGAAGAGAGCATTAAGAGGTAATATTTAAACCTTACTCTCAGTGTAATCAACCTGGAGAGGGAAGAGTAGCTATATTATCCATTGGGATATAAAACTCTATCTAACCCTACTGAGAAAGTCAGAAGGGATAAACCAAGGGGAGCAGGGAAGTGGGGAGGTTAAAAAAGGGAAGGGAGAAGAAGGGGGAGGGAATTTATTAGACCTTTAAAAATGAAAAGAGGGGAATAATAAGGGAGGGGGTAGAAAGGGAAGTTAATCAAGGGAGGCGATAAGGGATACCAGCATAGAGCAAACCACTGGTTTAAAAGGAAATAGCTTAAGAAGAAGGGGTAGGAATAGGGGAGGATACGAAAATGTCAGTGAATGCACAACTGATAATTATAACTCTGAATGTGAATGGGATGAACTCACTCATAAAACAGAAGGAAATAAGAGAGTGGATTAGAAACCAAAACCCTACCATATCTTGTCTACAAGAAACACATATGAGGTGGGTGGATGTACACAAGTTTAAGGTTAAGGGCTTGAGCAATATTTTTGGGGTGTCAAATGAGAAAAAGAAGGCAGGAGTAGCAATTGTGATTTCTGACAAAGCCAAAGTAAAAATAGATATGATTAAAAAAGACAGGTAAGGTCATTATATCCTGATTAAAGGCAGTATAAACAATGAGGAAATAACACTGCTCAATATGTATGCACCAAGTGGCATAGCATCCAAATTCATAAAGGAGAAACTGGCAGAGCTCAAGAAGGAAATAGATAGTAAAACCATAATAGTGGGAGATCTAAATATTCCTTTTTCAGATCTAGATAAATCAAACCAAAAAAATAAATAAGAAAGAGGTAAGAGAGGTGAATGAAGTCCTAGAAAAATTAGATTTAATTGATATGTGGAGAAAAATAAATAGGGACAAAAAGGAATACACCTTCTTTTCAGCTGCACATGGTACATTCACAAAGATTGACCATGTAATAGGGCATAGAAACATTGCAAACAAATGCAAAAGAGCAGAAATAATAAAAACCTTCTCAGATCATAATGCAATAAAAATAATATTTAGTAAGGGCACCTGGACAGGCAAATCAAAAACCCTATTGGAAATTAAATAATATGATTCTCCAAAACCAGTTAGTCAAAGAAGAAATCATAGAAACAATCAACAATTTCTTTGAAGAGAATGACAATGATGAGACATCCTACCAAACTCTGTGGGATGCAGCCAAGGCAGTCCTCAGGGGGAAATTTATATCCTTGAGTGCATATATTAACAAATTAGGGAGGGCAGAGATTAATGAATTGGTCATGCAATGCAAAAAATTAGAAAGCGAGCAAATTAAAAACCCCCAGATGAAAACTAAATTAGAAATACTAAAAATCAAGGGAGAAATTAATAAAATCAAAAGTAAAAGAACTATTGAATTAATAAATAAGACTAGAAGCTGGTACTTTGAAAAAACAGATAAAATAGACAAAGTACTGGTCAAGCTAATAAAAAAAGAAAGAAGCAAACCAAATTGACATTAACAAAGATGAAAAGGGAGACCTCACCTCTAATGAAGGGGAAATTAAGGCAATCATTAAAAACTATTGACATCAGCAAGGCAGTGTATGATAAACCCAAAGAGCCCAACTTTTGGGACATGAATCCACTATTTGACAAAAACTGCTGGGAAATCTGGAAAACAATATGGGAGAGATTAGGTTTAGATCAACATCTCACACCCTACATCAAGATAAATTTAGAATGGGTGAATGACTTCAATATAAAGAGGGAAACTATAAATAAGTAAACACAGAATAGAATACTTGTCAGATCTCTGGGAAAGGAAATATTTTAAAACCAAGCAAGAGTTAGAGAAAATTACAAAATGTAAATTAAATTGTTTTCATTATATTAAACTAAAAAGCTTTTGTTGAAACAAAAATAATATAGTCAAAACCAGAAGGGAAACAACAAATTGGGAAAAAATTTTGACAACAAAATACTCTGACACGGGTCTAATTACTCAAATATACAAGGAGTTAAATCAATTGTATAAAAAATCAAGCCATTGCCCAATTGATAAATGGGCAAGAGACATGAATAGGCAATTTTCAGGTAAAGATATCAAAAGTATCAATAAGCACATGAGTAAGTGTTCTAAATCTCTAATAATTGGAGAAATGCAAATCAAAACAACTCTGAGGTATCACCTCACACCTAGTACATTGGCTAAAATGATAGAAGGGGAGAGTAATGAATGTTGGAGGGGATTTGGCAAAATTGGGACATTAATGCATTGCTAGTGGAGTTGTGAACTGATCCAACCATTCTGGAGGGCAATTTGGAACTATGTCCAAAGAGCGATAAAAGACTGTCTGCCCTTTGATCCAGCTATAGCATTGCTGGGTTTGTACTCCAAAGAGATCATAGATAAACAGACTTGTATGAAAATATTTATAGCTGTGCTTTTTGTGGTGGCAAAATACTGGAAGACAAAGGGATGCCTTTCAATTGGGGAATGGCTGAACAAATTGTGGTATATGTTGGTGATGGAATACTATTGTGCTCAAAGGAATAATAAACTGGAGGAATTCCATGTGAACTGGAAAGACCTCCAGGAACTGATGCAGAGTGAAATGAGCAGAGAACATTGTACCAGAGACTGATACGCTGTGGTAAAATCAAAGGTAATGGACTTCTGTATTGGCAGGAATGCAATAACCCAGGACAATTCTGAGGGATTTATGGAAAAGAAGGCTACCCACATTCAGAGGAAGAAGTGGAAACACAGAAGACAAACAAACGCTTGAACACATGGTTTGATGAGGGCATGGTTGGGGATATAGACTCGAAATGACCACATCAATGCAACTATCAATAATATGTAAATAAGTCTTGATTGATGACACATGTTAATACCAGTGGAGATGCGAGCTAGATATGGGGGGGGTTATGAAGGGGGGTGAAAGGGAAAATTTTTCTAAAAAAATAAAATATTAAAAAAAAATAAAAGCTACATCAAATGAAGAATTCTAATCAATCTAGTGACCAAACATGACTCCAAAGAACCAATAGTAAAGCATGCTACCGACCTCTTAACTATAAGTAAAGTGATGGACTCAAGACGTAAAATGGAACATGTTTTTTAGACATGGCCAATGAGGAAATTTGTCTCAATTGACAATGCTTACTTGTTGCAACAGCTTTTCTTCCACAATAGGGAAAAATGGAAGAAAGATAAAATAAATTTTGTTAATTTCAAAAAATAAAGTAATTTTTAAAATTAAAAAAATAAAGTGGGACACTATCATTTAAAATGTGCTTTATTCCAAACAACCCCGTGAAGGGAATATTGCATGTATTATATCTTCATATTATAAAAGAGGAAGCTGAAAAGCACAGAGACCTAAATGAAACTGCCCAGATTTAAAGAGTTTAAAAATTATCAGTCATGATTTGAACACAGTTCTGACTCCAAACAATGTATGACAAGATAATAGAATTATAATTGTAAGAGTGTTAGAAGTCATATAGTACAACCCATTGTACAGAAAAGGAAACTTTAGATAGCAGAACTGAGATGTGTGTATAGTTTTTACATATATCATATATCACCAAGTTATCAGTGGCGATGATTATAAATTGTTGTCTTTGTTCGAGATATTCATATGCAGTAATTGATTTTTTTTTTATCCTGGGACTCCATTCTAGGAGCATAGGGCCACAACCTGTAGGCAATGGGACACACAGTCGCTCAGGGTCACCCAGCTGGGAAGTGTCTGAGCCCGGACTTGAACCTAGGACTTTTCGTCTCTAGGCCTGGCTCTCAATCCACTGAGCTAGCCCAGCTGCCCCTACTTTAGGTTGCAGTTTCCTTAGCAGATGTAGTTTTTACAGGGTGGGGTTGCTAGCCCCACGCCTAACCCTCCTCCTTTTTCATCCGGGCTAGGGACCGTCCTTGGCCCAGGAGTGGTAAGGGTGGGCAGTAGGGGTCAAGTGACTTGCCCAAGGTCACACAGCTGGAAGTGTCCGAGGCCGGACTTGAACCTAGGACCTCCAGTCTCTAGGCCTGGCTCTCAATCCACTGAGCCACTCAGCTGCCCCAGTAATTGATTTACCTACCCCTAATCAGTTGATACTCTCCCCTTGAAGAAATGGCAGAAGGGGCAGGCAACAGAGATGAAAGAAATTAATGCTTCTTTACATGAAGTGCAAACTTGGGTAACCCTTTACAAGGTGCATGGAAATTCTCTTTGATGGAATTAGAGGGAAGATAGCCCAAGTTTCAGTCATGTCTATTGGGACCCTTTCAAAAGAGAGATCCCTTTTCTCAAAAGTTAGTTGGTGAGTAAACCAAGAGATCTGAAGAATGGGAGAACCAGCCACAAAGAAGAAACTAGGCTGTGAAGGACTGTCCAAAGCCTTTCTTCCTTTCCACCTCCACTAGAAAGTAACTAGAGATGGTAGAAGGAGAAAGGAAAGGGAAGGAAGGAGGAAATCTTTCTCCCTCTAAACTCCCAATCGGCTATGGCACTTGTCAGTAGAGTTATTCGCCCATGAGAAGACTACTTCCTTCAGTAAGGAGTAAAAAAATAAATAACTGATAAGAGACAGCCTTAAGGATTATGATTTCTGGCACTGAAGGAAAGAGATATCACTGAATTGAAGAGAAATTTAGCCCTGTCACCAGGAAGCCAAGCTGGGAAGAGGAAGAGACCCAAAGACTAGATAAGAGACTTGAAGCCAAGCTGGGGAGAAGAAGAGACCCAGAGAGATGAGAAGAGAGACCTGCCATACCCCAGGGAGATCAGTATAAGAGTACCACAAAAGAAGAAAGACATCAGGACCTTTCAGTGACAGAAATGTAACGCCAAGGATCAGGGCCATCAGAACAAGAAGTGTGAGTCACCTTGATCACATATGTTCCTTATATGTATGCCTCTCTACCAATTTCTCTTTGTATGTGCCTATTCTAAGTGTTGATGGATACTGTATATATTTGTGAGAAGTTATTACTCCATTTTTATGGGGGAATAGCTTACAATTCTTTCTCAGTAAATGCATTTTTTCTGAGCTCACTGTGGCTACTGGCTGACTGTTAGAGGTAAGCATATTGATTGGGACTTGTGAGCTATAATTTTAGGAATATAGATTTTATAGGATACCTGGAAACTGAGGTGGGAAATTGTCCCCTAATGACAAGACTTACAAAGTATGAGTGATGATTTGGGGAGGGAGATCAGAGAATAGTCATATATACATACTGTCTCCCCTAAAGAATGTAAACTCCTTAGGGAGGATTCATTCAATTTTTAAAAAATTTTATTTATTTTTATTTAAATTTTATTTTTATTATCTTTTTATTTTTCTTTTAAAATATATTATTATCTTTTATAATATATAATTATCTTTTATTTTTAATCTTTATTCCCCACGTGATGCCTAGTATATAATAGTTCCTTAGTAAATGCTTGTTGGTTGAATCATATCCCTTGATAAAGACATGACTTTAGGAGTCATCTGGTCTAACTCACTCATTTAATTGAGGCTGAAGGAGATTAAGTGAATCATGCAAGAGCCCCAAAGTAATAAATGTTAGGAGGTAAGATTTGAATCTATGTTATCTGATTCTAGAGCCAGTGATCTTTCCCCTATAAAACTCAATGCTTAACTCTTTAATTTGTGTTCAGTCATTTTTCAGTCATATCCAACTCTTCATGACTTCATTTGGGGTTGGCAAAGATATTGGACTGGCTTGTAATTTCCTTTTCCTGCTCATTTTACAGAATAGGAAACTGAGGCAAACAGGTTTAAATGACTTGCTCAGAGTGACACACCTAGTAAGTGTCTGAGGCCAGGTTTGAAGTCTTTTTTTTAAACCCTTAACTTCTGTGTATTGGCTACTAGTTGGAAGAGTGGTAAGGGTGGGCAATGAGGGTCAAGTGACTTGCCCAGGGTCACACAGCTGGGAAGTATCTGAGGCTGGATTTGAACCTAGGACCTCCCGTCTCTAGGCCTGAGCTACCCAGCTGCCCCAGTTTTGAAGTCTTGAAGATGAGTCTTCCTGATTCCATGCCTGGTACACTAGCCACTGTGCCACCTAGTCATTCTCTAAATACTTAATGTCCTATGTTAATTATTAAATTACCTGAAATTCATTATAAGAAAGCTTTCACAATCTGCTTCAGTTTAGAATAAAAAATGGACTGGGGATAAAGACAACTGGGGTCGAATCCCATCTCATACTAATTGTGTTAAGCCACTTTTACACCTTTGTCTCAGGTTGCCTCATCTTTAAATTTGGTATAGTATTTCTATCATCTCACTTACAACAAGAATCACTGTAGGATAACTGATAAAACGTCAGCATTAGAGTTATAAAATTATGGGTTGTAGACCTGCCTCTAACATATATTTGTGATATTTCTATAGAGCAGTCATTTATTGTTTACCCAGGGAATTCTCAAAGGCTATAAATTCAGAGAAGTTACCAATGTGAATTGTACATGGGATCAACTAATTTGTTGATTGCACAGAAAAAACCATAGTTCAAGACAAATAAATAAATAAAAATTTACCCTAGAGGCTATTGTGAAGAACAATAAGATATCTGTGAATCATTTTGTAAATTGAAGAGTTTTATGTCCTCCATGAGGTCCTAGTTTGATGTTTCATCAAAACAAGATTACTCTAGGTTCTTAAAGGCTATATAGTATTACGCAAACTCTGCAAGTTTATGAATCCACTGTAATACCCTTGTGAGGATATATGAAGGAACCTAAAGACAAATTAGATCCACTGAGGAAAAACAGTCATAAAAGACATACTTATAAGTTTACCTGGAATTCCATGGTAGGGCTGACATCTCAAAATAGCAGCTCAGAAAATATTATCTAGCTATAACCAAAATAAGACTTCTCCTGAAAATCCTTCTTCATAATAATCCTTGAACCTGTTCCTTATTTTGATGACCAAAGAAGCTTCTGTAATGTCATGACCCAAATGACCCAGACTCTCTTTTTTCCTGACTCCCATAAATTCCCAAGTTATTGTCAATATTCTTCAACTGCTTGGGTTTGTAGAAATGTTTTGGGTAAAGTCTTTTTATAAACAAATTTCTGTGAGAAAATTACAACTCTTCATTGATGTAATGCTTAAAACTCTATATTCTACAAAAATCTTGCTCTTTTTCATAATAAATGGTAGACCTAGCCCCAATCTCTGTTGTGTTTACTTGCTCAGGGTCTCTCAGTTATTCAGGTGTTTTGCTACTTCTATTTCTATTTTCGTTCTATCTCTCTTTCATTTTTGCTTGCTTATGAAGAGCTGGTCCCCTTAGTGAGGCAACTCTCTCCAGGGCTACAATGGTTGGTTTTACTCTTGATCACTTGGCCCTCTAATCCAGTCATTGATTCACCTGTCATTTATCATGCCCCATTAAAATAATTAGCTGACATACATACTAGAGGGTAGAATGCTTCAAATGATTCCTACCTTTTATGATTTAGAGGGTTTATTTTAGATGAAAAACATGAGTTCAGTCACAATACTCTGATCCCTCAGTTAGAATATGTAATGTTTATAGAGAGATTTGACTTTCTGCTTAATTTTGCATTTACAGCTATGTCAAGTTAATATCTTGCCTCTTTGTGGTTGAAGAAAATTATTGTTTACTTGAGATATTTGCTGGGTAATTTTACAGTGTATGTGGATTGGTAGGAACCAAGAGAGGAAGACAGAGGAAGAGTTGATTTTTTTTTTTGTATTTCTACTAGCTTTTGTTTAAGATGCCAGTGGAGTCAATGATTCTTTTCCATATCTTTCTTCTCTTCCACTCAATAGTCCTAACTTTGCTTAAATCTGGAATTCTTCCCCATTTTGGCAAATTCAGTGCATTTATTCAGGAGTCAGAAGATGTAACAAAATTTCCAGTCAAATGGAACAATCTTCTTGAACGGCATCATTTCATTTCAGTGTTTTTCAAAGACTTCATATTTAGTCCAAGATTTTTTTGATTGATTGAGATGTCTTCTTATCTAGTTATTGTATTAGTATCTTTACTCTAGAAATAGGTCATTTTCCATTAAGGACTGCAGGCCTGTTATTTGAAACCAACATGGATAAGTTCAAAGAAGATCATAGCCAGGAAGTTTGCCACAAGGCAAGTAAATTTTTTCTGCTAGAGCAACACATGGAGACTTTTAATAAAGGCATCGAAGTTTTGAACTCTGCATTGGTAGAGGCACCTACCAATCAATTCATGAATTTTAGGAGCAGCTACACTGCTTGTGGACTTCTTATACCCCTCTATCATTCCTTCTTCCCCCAGGAAATTTATCATTGGGAAATCCCATTATCCTGCAAGGTTGAATCTGCCTGGTATTCACCTCTCACTAGTATCTGGTGCCCTTCTGATTTGACCCCTTCATGAGCTCCAGTGATAGAGTTGACTCCAGGCAGCCTTATCCCCATTTCCCACCAGCTATAGTACTTTGACTCTTCTTTGGTCCTCTTTCCATCATGCATCTGAATGGAGGATACCTTACAGATCACAGTTTTCTCATACAAAATTAAATTCTGTCTCAGTCACTTAGAGGATAAAAACAATCATTCTTAGTCTTCTCACAGATTACACAGAGATGACAGTTAACTCAGACTTTCTCCTCAGGAAAATTAATCTCATTTATTTATTAATTTATTTGTTTGTTTTTGGCTTAATTAAATTAATTAATTTGGAGTATTTTCCCATGGTTACAAGATTCATGTTCTTTCCCTCCCTTCCCCTATCCCCTCCTGTAGCCAATGCGCAATTCCACTGGGTTTTACATGTGTCATTGATTAGGACCTATTTCCATATTAATGATATTTGCACTAGGGTGATCATTTAGAGTCAATATCCCCAATCATATCCCCATCAACCTATGTGATCAAGCAGTTGTTTTTCTTCTATGTTTCTACTCCCATAGTTCTTCCTCTGAATGTGAATAGTGTTCTTTCTCATAAGTCCCTCAGAGTTGTCCTGGATCATTGCATTGCTGCTAGTAGAAAAGTCCATTACATTCAATTGTGCCACAGTGTACATAGTCTCTGTGTATAAGGTTCTCCTGGTTCTGCTCCTTTTACTCTGCATCAATTCTTGGAAGTCCTTCCAGTTCACATGGAATTCCTCCAGTTCATTATTCCTTATAGCACAATAGTATTCCATCACCAACAGACACCACAATTTGTTCAGCCATTCCCAAATTGAAGGACATCCCTTCATTTTCCAATTTTTTGCCACCACAAAGAACGTAGCTATAAATATTTTTGTGCAAGTCTTTTTTCCTAGGAAAAAATCATTTTAACTTTAGTTCCCTCATAGTACTCATACGGATTCTTTTTGCCTTCACAACAAACTGCGTTTCCCCAAGACTCTTCTACCTTTAAGATTCAGTATCAGCAATTACTATCTCTTAAGAACCAACTCGTGCTATTCAAATAAATGTAACATGACTGAAACAACTCATTATCTTTCTCCCTAACTCCTCCCCTTTTCCAAACTTCCTTATTTCTTTCAAAGCATGATTATCCTATTTTCCTTGGTTTGCAACCTCAGCATTACCAATATACTTTATTCTCACTCACCCAACCAAAACTTGTCACAGTCACCAAAGCTTGTCATTTCTACCTTCACAATATCTCTTACATTCACTCCACAGCCACCACTTTAGTTCAGGCTCTCATTGCTTCTTGCCCAGATTGTGGGAACAGCCTTCTAATTAGTTTATCTTCTATAGATCTTTTTACATTCCAATCCCACCAACACACAGTGCTGCCAAATCAATTTTCTTTAAGGGAAGATCTAATCACATGACATCCCTACTCAACTCCTGTAACATTCTATTATTTCTTGGCTAACACATAACATTATATTAAGCTTTTAAAGTCCTACAAAACCTGGCCCCAACCCATCTTTCCTACCTTACTGGACATTACTCCCCCTTCAACACTTCAATCCAACCAAACTAGCTTCCATCTCATTCATTCCCAGCTGAAGCAGCAAGGGATCATGAGGGAGGGACAGAGGCATTCTGTGCTAGGCAAGTTAAATCACCATTACCACCTAGATTACCATTTCCCCTCAGGCCCTGATAAAGGCATCTCAGAATGCAAAATTCAAAAATCTTGAAAATGGAAATGCTTCCAGTACTGAGCCTGCAGCAATTGTCCTGGGAAGCAGCCCCTGTGGAGATATAGCCTGGCAACTGCTTTGTAAATGCTACAACTGCAGCTAATGAAGACCCAGAAAAGAAGGGTCATGGTACCAAAGTCACTGGCCCTGTCAAAAGGTTCAACATCAGAAAATTATATGATTTTATCAGTGAAAACAATAAAGCAGAAATCAGTTTTGCTGATGCATCCTAAATATCAAGGGATCTTTCCATCTAATTTGCAGCTGAAACCTTCCATATCTGTTTTATCCCCTGTTAGAATTGGACCTCCTTGAGAGCAGAGGCTATCTTTTCCATTAAATCTGCAGCATTTAGCAGAGTGCTTTGCCCATAGTAAGGCCTTATTATATGTTTCATTAATTCATTTGTTTATTCCTCACACAAGACAAGCCAGTTCCCTTCTCTGTGTCTCCAAATAGGGCATTGCCCATTTTTGGAAAGTGCTTCCTTCTTATCTTCTCTTCCTTTAAGATTCAGTTCAAGAAACGTTTTCTGCCTGAAGCTTTCTTGATTCTCTCAACTGCTAATGCCCTCTCTCCAAAATTACCTTGTTTTATTACTTTGTGTATATTAACTTCCTATTTATGCTGTTTGTATTTTATATGTACTTGTTGATTTTCCCATTAGAATGGAACCTCATTAAGAAAAAAGACTGTCACATTCTTTGTACTTGTATTCCCTATACCTAGAACAATATCTGGTATATAAAAGGCAATTAATAAATACTATTATATTTGATTGATAGGCTTGGATTGAATTAGTATAAGGAAAATGAATAAAAGAGATCAAGAAGACTAAAGAGAGGAAGAGGAATAAAATTTAAAAATACAAGAGAAATAACAGAAAAGAAACAGAGGAAAACAAAACTCAAAAATTTGTTTCATAAGGAAACCATATCCCCCAAATAGACAAATAAAGAATGAAAACAGAGGAACAGACTTTCTATGAGTCAGGCTACTCTAAAAAAAAATAATTAATTGTCTCTGAGCCCCAACTCCAATTTAAATAGATCAAGGAAACCACTTTTCCCCAAAGCTTTTATTCTCTCTCTTAATTCAAACCTCCTAGTCTGAAAAGGCTTAAATAATATCAATGTCACGACTGATATTTTATTACATTATCAAAATAAACAATATCAGGATAGATATAGTAGAATTATGTTATGTTTCAAGGCACCATGGACAATTAAACAATATCTAAATATAAATGTATCAAATGGAATAACATCTAAATTACTAAATGAAATGTTAACTAAATTCAATATAATTAACCATATTAATTATTCTATTAGGACACATTAGTACTGTTATATCAAAGCTACTTACATCTAAAGGAAAGAAAAATAAAAAGGAAAGCACAAAACTGAACAGATTGATAGGTGATATTTATAAGATTTTGAAAACTTCTGAATGGTATAGTAAAAAAAAAACCAATATTTCTGAGCATTGCATATTTTTTAAAAAAAGATCACATACTACAGCATAGAGATTATGAATAAATGTGAAAAACAAAATATTATGAAAAATAAGCATGATTAATCATATTTTTAAAAAGCCAAATGATTATATAATATATATACATATATATATGAAAAGCCTTTGGGCAAATATTTAGCATTCATTCATACTTAAAAACTCTAGAAAGCAAAGGCATGAAGGGGCTTTTTTAATATACTCAAAATCATATAGCTAAAAATGAAAAGCTAGTATTATTTGAAATAAAAAACCATTCACTAGAAGCATTCCCAATAAATATAAGGCTAAAATAAAGAAGCTTTTTTTTTCTCTCTGTTAATATTTGAAATAAAAGGAATAGGAATAAGAAAAGAGAAAGAAATTATTATAAATATCAGCAAGGAGGAGAACATATTATTTTTATTTGGAAGTGATAAGATAATTTACTTACATTACTTTAGAATCAACAACCAAAATTATGTAAGGCAGTTATTTGCTTTAGGAAAGTAGCAGGATACAAATAACTTTATGGAAACTGAAGAGAATTTCAGTATAGTAGTAGCAAAAAGCAAGAATAAATAAGAAATCCATGTAACAAAAACATGCAAATGCCCATTCAAATTGCTCTTGTAAGATTAAAATTAATACCCAATAACTCCAAGTATTATATTTTATGAGACTTATTAATAATCACTTGAAGTAGAGGAAATAAAAGTAAAAGTAAAGCCTGAGTAAAGAGAAGTTTTTCCCCACAGTGGCAGTTGGGAAAGAGTTCAAGAGAAATGAGGTTACAGAAACTTTATCTCCAAAATGTAGGGACATAAGGTGAGGATGAAAGTGAGATTCTGGGAAATGAAGTCCTAGGGTACAAAATTCTAATTATACACTCTAAATGTATAAAATATATGGGAGTCAGTGTACCAAAATACAATGAAGACACAGAAATATAGTCATATTTAAAAAAGAAATGTCATAGAAATAAAAGAAGAAATAATTAGAAAGATTAATATTTAATGTTTATATTTGGATCACACCAACATAATACAAATAATACTACTTAAATAAGTTTACAGCTTTAGTGCTATATCATACTACAAAGGGAAGAGACACTTTATAAAACGAGACAAAAATAAATACAAAAATGATGTGAAGGGGAAAAAGATCTAATAACAAGGGAAATAATGGAAATATGGAAATGAAAGAAGAAAAGCACTTTCAGATTTCCCATTTTATTATAAATCAGATATTAAAAGTATTAGCCTAGCTACAGGTTAAAATATAAGAATAAATCAATGGAACACATTAAGTAAGCAAGAATTAGAAGCAATTGAACTCAGTAGCCTACTGTTTGAAAAATTAAAAAAATTAATCATATGGGGAAGAACTCTATTTGATACAAACTACTAGGAAAAACAGAAAACTATAGCAAAAAATAAGTTTAGGGCAGCATGTTATACCAAGTGCCATAATAATTTCTGAATAGTAATATTACATAATTACAAAAGGTTAAAGTTTAAAAAATAGAGAAAAATGGAATAAGACACTTTCACAAGTATGGTTAGAGCAAGAATTCTTAACTAACATGGCAGAGAAGTGATTAAAAAATGTAAAACAAAATTTTGACTGCATAAAAATTAAAAGCTTTCCCCCAAAATTACATTCAGTGCAGTTAGGGTAAGAAGAGAAATTGTCATTTGGCAGAGAGGGAACATTTATGCACCAAATTGTTTTGATTAAGTTCTGATATACAATATATAAGGAGTTAGTGGCAGCAGCTAGAATTTTTGAGGTGTTTTAAGTTTTGTGAAATATTTTGCATATCTTCTGCCAGTTGATCTTATCTACTAACATAAATGTAAAAGATAAAGAATCATTCCTGAATAGATAAATGATCAGATATAAATAAATTGCTTTTAAAAGAAATATCAAGTATTAAAAACTACATGAAAAAGGCAAACACATTAAAATAACTAGGGCTCATAGTTAGTAAATTGGCAAAGATGACAAAAGAGAGAAACAATCAGTGTTGGAGAAACTATGAGAAGAAGGAATATTAATAAATACATTATTTGAGTAGAGCAATGATGTTGATGTAGTTATGAATTATTCTAACAGTTAAGGCAAACAATTTGGAAATAGGTGAAGAAAAAATAATTAATCTATCCACATCTTTTAATCTAGAGATCCCACTGCTATGCTTATATACTTATGTCTAAAAGATTTCAATATTATGAAAATATTGATAACAATACTTCTTATAGCAGAGGATTAGAAACCAAATAGACACTGATTGAATGGAAAACAGCTGAAAAAATTGTAGTATTGGAATAATATTGTATACAAGAATTATTTAATGAGGAATTCAGAGAAATACAATAAGAATTATATAAACTGATATAGAGCAGGGTAAAGTAAGCTAAAAGAGGAAAACAGCATACGTGAATAACTAAAATAATACTGTTTTTGTCACATGGTAGTTTTCCCAAGAGATTTAATAAATTCAAAACTTCAGATGGAATTTCTAGATCATCTTCTCTTGAGTGGCATGTGAATTAGGCAATATGAAGCGAGAATAGTGTGGGTTGGAAAAGGAGAGGAATAATGAGAATGGGTAGAGAATAGTCATAATGTAGCTTGTTTTTGTATGCAGGTGAAATTTATGTGGTGTGTGGAAGAACAAGCTGAGATATGTTCACATGTATTCACTTATGGATTGAAACTCTCAGTGTGGAGTGAACAGTTCCAATTATTGTATGTCAAGTCATTTGGTAAATGTTATTGTTGTTTTTTAATTCTATTTTGCCAAGTGTTTTGTTCTTTTTAGATGCTGATATACATATAGTCACAACATGCCTTGCAAGTCTGTCAGTGATCAGAATTTTTTTGTCATATATTCAACGAACTACAAATCTCAGAGATAAAACAATCCATTTACTTAAAAGGGCATCTACTCGGGTTGGTGAAGTGGGGAGGTGCAGATGATCAGAACAACAACAACAACAACAAAACATTTAACATATTGCTATTTTTTTAAAACCCTTGTACTTCGGTGTATTGTCTCATAGGTGGAAGATTGGTAAGGGTGGGCAATGGGGGTCAAGTGACCTGCCCAGGGTCACACAGCTGGGAAGTGGCTGAGGCCGGGTTTGAACCTAGGACCTCCTGTCTCTAGGCCTGACTCTCACTCCACTGAGCTACCCAGCTGCCCCCCATATTGCTTTTTTTGCTTAACAAATATACCGGGGATTATCTCCAAACATACTGTACAATATCTGATTCTAACACTAGCTCTTAGAACTGTTTTACAGAGTGCACAACTGCCTATTTTAAAACTTGCAATTTGGATGAAAAGGATGCAATTCATGTTGCAAGATAAGCCTGAACTCAAAATAAGAGTTGCAAAGTGGTAATTCCCTCACTTGAAGTAATTTTTCCTTACTCAGATACTCATACCTAAATAACTTATTGCCCTGACCTTACCTGAAACTGAAATCAAACTTTTTTTTTTTTGTTATAAACCCTTGTACTTCGGTGTATTGTCTCATAGGTGGAAGATTGGTAAGGGTGGGCAATGGGGGTCAAGTGACCTGCCCAGGGTCACACAGCTGGGAAGTGGCTGAGACCGGGTTTGAACCTAGGACCTCCTGTCTCTAGGCCTGACTCTCACTCCACTGAGCTACCCAGCTGCCCTGAAATCAAACTTTAAGGCTTCTAGACTAAAAGACTGACACCTTCTGCAAGAAGGCTCCCAAAAAAGGCTCAGAACATGAAGTTTTTTAAAGAAGCATCAAGTATGAAAAGTATTCTTTGCCTTTCTGAAAGTGACTGTTGTTTTTTACCAAGATTACAAGTTGTGCCTACCAAATACTGGTGCTTTATTTGTGAATAGGAAAAGAGCAGGATAGGAGAAAAGGCAGGAAAGAGGGACAGAAAGGGTGTCAGTGAGGGAGGGAGAGGGAATAAAAGAGAAAGGAAGGAGAGACTGAGACTCAAAAAAAAAGGAGAAAGAGAAAGAAGGAAAGAGAAGGACAATAGATGGAAAAGGGAAAGGGAGGGAGAAAGAGACAAAAAGAGCTACTACATTAAAGTAAAAACAATAGCCTCAAAAGAACTTGTTAATTCCAGGAAAGAAAAATGTGATAAACCAACCACTAGTTAGTTCTGACAGTGTTTTTCCATTTGACACATGTTAAACTTATTTCCATGAAAATTTCTGTCAAGGTGATTTATTAGAATAGTGTGGGGAAAACAAATTCACAAAAATAAGTGAGTTTAAAATCAAAGGAGATATTTGCGGGTTCTCAAAGTGATAAAAGACAAATATTTTTAAGCTGAATGAGATGAATAGAAATCATTGTAGAACGTGATAAAAAACTTTTGGGAAACCAGAAAGCAGGAAGTTTCTAAGAAATTGTCAATGATGTTCTTAAAGCCTAACCATATAACATTTCACTTGAGATCCATTTCTTGGATTCATATTTGGATTTCTTCCCAGAAAACCTGGGTGCTTTCAGTGATAAATGTTGGAAAGAATTCCATCAAGAAATCTCCACAATAAAAAAAGCAAAACTAAGATCCAAACATTTTGTCTGACCACTGTTGAATACTGAGCAAGCATATTTCACAGAAAAAATAAAATAGCAAATCACCAAAAGCTACAACTGAGATGAATTATGTGAACAAAATTGTGTGAAGTAAAAATTATATTTTCAAAGAGATAGCTATTATTCCTGTGACTGCTATGGATAATAGACAAAATCCAAAAATATATTTGAAATCAGCATACAAAATAACATAAGGTCATCTATTTTTTATGGCTATATCAGAAAATAACAGGATTTTTTTGTAAGTATAATATGAACAAAAACTGCTATAAAATAAAGACACACCATATATAATTATAATTCCCAAACCTGGACCCAAAGGACCTCTGAGGAAATGCATCATTTTCTTTTCCTTGGAAAGGTGGAGGATTATGGGTAAGGAAAAGTGCTTATACTGTCAGGTCTAGTTACTGTATCCATTTTTACTTAGCTGATTTTCTTTGTAACTAAAGAAGGCTCAATGAATGGTTATTTATTAAAAAAATAAAAAATAAAAATTACTGCCTTGTAAAATTAAATGGCATCAATAAAACTTAAAACATAAAAGATTAAAATTTCATATGTAAAACAATACATAATAAAGCAGAAAAGAGGAATCAAATTATTAAAAGAAAATAAATAAAAACACAAGTAAATCTTCTGACACCTTGTTAATTTTTCCACTCCCCTCTTCAGGGAGCCAGGATATCATCCCTACCACTTGGCATTTTGTGTCATGTTTCATTGCATGATCTCAGTTTATTCCACAACAATCACCCTGTGAAGTATGAAGAAATTGAAGCTAAGGGACTTGCCCAAAGTCATAACAGAGAAAATAAAAGATCCAAAACTACAACAAAGGTCTGCTTCTTACAACTCTGTTCTTTCTGCTTTCAGTACTCGTCAGAGAAAGAAAAGGTTGAGAATCTGCCAACTCTAACTCCTCCCAACTAATTCATAAAATAAGCTTTCATTGGCGACAAAGCTACTCTTTTTGGGGGTTGGCTGGAGGACCAAAGAGCTAAATTTAAGTCAAAGCCTAAGGCAATCTCATAGATAGCAGTATAGCAGCATATTTAACATCATAAACAAAATTTCTTTAGGAAAAGTGATTGTCAAAGGTGTTTCCCAAAAAGCTAAAGTCCTGAGCAGTAGAAAATACTTCCTTTTTCCTTACATGATAGCCAACAACACTTCTCTACACTTTTCATTTCAATGAAGATCATATATTTGGAGCTGGATGGGACATTAGAGGCAATATGCTCAATAAATTAATTCATTCATTTTAAAGTTGAAAATGAGTCCCAGAGAAATTAAATTACTTGTTTGAGGCCACAGAATAAAAGAGAAAACTAAAATGAGAACCTATGTCTTTTTATTTCAAATCTAGTATTTTGATATAAGGCTGAAATTATATGCTGCATAAATTAAAAGCATGTCACATATAGAAAAAAGATAAGAACTTGTGAACTAATATTATTGATAGTTACAGAAATTATTTTTAAAGTTAAGTAGTCAACATTTTGATTAGGAGCAAAATTTAAAGAAGAGATGAAATTCATAAATCTTTCTGCCAATGCCCATAAAAGCTGCCAAAATCTATTTTTAGTTATCCTTACTCTTAGTGGACAGTATTAAGCTCCTTAACTGAAATTCTCAGGTAGTCAGTTCCTCAGCCTCTTACAAATCATTAGTTTTGACTATCCTTAAAAAAAAACCAGTTTTATGAAAGATACCATGAAATGATATTATTTGTGACATTGGGAGTTTCTCCTTTTTTTGTTCCCACCCATCCTCCAATGGAAGTGTTATGTCAATTAAGCAGCCAACAAGGATGTAGCAGAGAAGTGGAGATATTTCCTGGGTAATCTAGACATGTCCTGAATAAATGAAGAACCATAGAGTTTGAAGGGCACTTGAGGATAGACTGGAAATATTCCAAAGACATCTGAAGAAAGATTCTCCACCATTATCAGCCAATATTGCCACAATGAAAATGGATGTTCCTCACAAGTGCTCTGAGGAACTGAAAGGTCTCTGCCTAACCTCACCCAAGGGTATGGATCATATGTTTTATATTAATCCTAGTGTGCATTTTGTTGCTAGAACATAAAAAAGAATTGGGATATATTGGAAAATTGGTATTTCAAAAAAGGTATATTGATCAACCAGAATAACCCATCATCTGATTAAACTCTAGAATAGAATCTGCTATCTAACCTAGCAATAATTATTTTTCTAACTGTATCATATCATCCCAAAGTATGAGTTATAATAAAATCTTTAGGGACATATATTACATGATTCAAGAAAATTTCCTCTTTTTTTTCATTTTCAACTATATAGTACTACTTGGATCTTAGTGTGTTAAAATCAGTCATTTAACTAAAAGTCATTCCCTCTGAAAGATTCCCTGTTGAGGTGTTGATTTGGGTTTGAATTTATTTTATTTCCCAACACAAAGAAAAGGGACTCTAACTACATGTTCCCTATTAAATCTGTAGGGCCCCCTACTGCAAAAACATTGCTTCCATAACAAAATATATCTAATTTGATGTAATTCCTATGCTGTAATTATAACTCAGTAATTGTATAATGAGTATAATTTTGGATAAAAATGATACAGCCCCTAAGCATGACTGTGAATCAATTAGGAACTGAAAAAATTGAAATAGTGATCAGCATTAGACATTTATAAAACTCCTCAAATATATTAATGCTTTAAGAATTCATTATTATGGATCTAGATGTTAATCTGATGAGCTATAGTTTCAAACTAGACTAACAACCATTTTCAGGGGAATTCAAAGATACAAAAAGCACACACATTTTTACATTTGTAATCACTTGACAATATATACTTTACTCATGATTCTGTGATAAAATTCTACTCTAATTTACAAGAATGGGCCTGAGAGTTAAAATGTAACAGGAATTATAAGAACTTGGAAAACAAATAAGGAAGCTAGTTCATCCACAGTTTTCCCCACAGAATTTGTATACAAATATACACAACAGCAAGTGAAAAAGTGGGCTGGTGATAAAGAATCTTAAACATATTTTAAAACAAACAGATCAATTAGTGGTTTATAAATAAACCAGCTTTTCCCTTGAATAGAAATTAAAAATGAAAAGGGAGAGTGGGCTTTCACCATTATTCCACTGCAAACCTCCTACTACTTAGTACTTTTTTCTATGACTAGAACCAAGATATATTTGCAAAGATGAGAAACATGATCTGGGAGATAAGCATGCATGTTTCTTCCTTATTCAAGATGTTGAACAAGAAGTTAAAGTCAATTTATAATTTAAGTAACTGATCCTACTTCCTTCCCAAAGGTAACTTAAAATATTTGAGCATGCGCATTTAACATATGTACATATATGAATACATACAGACAGATATATATCTTACATATGTGTGCAAACATAACAGATGTGTATGCATATACGTATCTGTGTATAATTCAACAATATTTGTTTTTCTCAAGTTCCATCCCATCACAAGAAATATTAAAATAGTATCATTCTATCAAACAAAGAATCTTACAAAAATACTAAGGCTCTAGTTAGAAAATGACTTCTATTGTAGAAATCAAAATAAGAATGTTTTGATTACTTCTGTGAAAAGAGAAAAACAGCATTTTGAGGAATATAGTAAAGCAAACAATACATTTAAGATGATTAGAATATAATGATTTTAAAGGAAAAAATAAAGTTCTTACCTTACTGTAAGTAAATGGTAAACTGCATGTACTTTTTAACTTGCAGCTATCTAGCATAGTGGAAGAGAAATGAGCAAAACATATTTTGCTGCAATGAAAGAGGAGCACTTCCAAACTTAGCCTTCTCTGTCTACTCACAAGTGTGACAGTTCTTTTCCAACTAATCAAGCGACAGCCCCTTCGCAGATATCACTTGCTGCTCTGAGCTGCAGCTCCTCAGAATGAAAGTAAGAGGAAAGCGTGATGTTTGAATCCCATGGTTTCACGGATTCACAGGATATGACTCAACTCTTCTAAGCAGAGAGGGCAGAATTTTCTCTTTCTAAACTGCTAATATAGATTACATACTAGACAAATTACTTGCCTTATAGTGGTTACAAATTACCAAATCATGGCATTTTTACCTATCGAGCCACACATATGTTTTTTTAAAAGTCTCTTCCTCACACCTCACTGCACAAATGTGCAAATGAGAATCACACCACCACACAGGTCTGTCTGCCTATTCACTGGAGACTACGTGTCTAATGTTTCTACACCACACAATGTCAATTCACCAATATGACTAAGAGAGAAACCTAAAAAAGAAGCAAATTGAAGACACTAAACTTTCATGTTAGTGAATAAAATTCTAAAAGAACAGTACTTCACAGAATATGAAGTGGCAGAAATCCTTCACTTACTGCAAAATGATAATAGACCTTGGTCCTTTATTATTTTTCCCTACAGCAATCCAATCCCACCTTGTCATCATCTCATGGTGGTGACTGGCTGGCTGTGCCCACTTCTCCATTTAGAACTCTCTCTACTTTGTGAACATTTCTGAAGGAGCTTGATTAATGACATAACGAGTGGTAGATATGACATTTTCAGTACTTCTTTTTTTAAAAAAAAACCTTAACACTGAAACTATTTTAAGCTTGATCACATATTGAATGCAGTAGCATTACATTAAGACACAAGGAGATAAATGTTCATGTAGATAGATGGAGGGAGAGGAAGGTACTTTATAAATCCAGTACACCAGTTTCGGGGTGCAAGATACTCAAAAGAAACATGAAAATAATGTCAAACAGGAGACAAAAAGCCTTCAAATGGCAAGGAAATATGGAGAGAGGAGTTATACATTCTAAGAAAGGCTTCTGGACCTAGAGAGCACTAAATTCCTCTGGCAATAAAAGGTGATACGCCTTGTTGATATGGAAAATCAATTTTCCTAGGGAATTAGTCATTCTCAACTAGTACTTTTTTTTTTTTACTTACGAAACAAATTATAAACATCTAAATTTGGTACAGCAATACTGCCATTACTATGTTTTTTATTTCAAATCCTTTTGAAGTTGTTTGTGAAAAATGAGAAAAAGGCAGTAGAATCAGATCACAATCTATGAGACTTTTTTAGTCAAGTTTGCTCTGGAGCTAGGATCAATCAATCAATCAACAAGTATATATCTTAAAGCACCTGCTTGGTGCGAGGCATTGGAGATACAGTGATATAAAGAAATAGTTGCAGCCCTCACAGAGTTTAGATTCTAATAGGGGAATCAGGTTACATACTTGAAATATATGAAAAATAAGCATGCAAAATTGGATTATTTTGGGGGCTCATTAGGTATTGCAGCAGATTGAGTATTGGGCCTGAAGTCAGGAAGACTCATTTTCCTGAATTCAAATCTGGCCCCAGATACTTCATAGCTATGTGACCCTGGGAAAGTTAGTTAACATTGTTTGCCTGGGTTTCTTCATGTAGGAAATAAGCTGGAGAAAGAAATGGCAAATTACTCTTTGCCTTAGAAGTCCCAAATGGGATCATGAAGAGTCAGACTCTTCTGAAAAGACTGAACAAAAAGGGGAGCCAGGTACATATATGAAGTAAGCATATAAAAATAACTAAAAGAATTATCTTTTTCTGATAGGGATAGTGGTACTCAAAACTGGAGGCATCATAAAAGGATTCATCTGGGATTTGATATTTAATCTAAGCTTTGAGAAACTTTTTATTCAAAGAGAAAGTGACATGAGGGAAGAAGAAAATATTCTTTTTAAGTCTACTGTGCCTATAATAACATATACACCTATATGAATGAAGACATTTATACAAAAATAAAATATCATTCTCTATTACTCATTTTTTCTTAAAAAAAAGAATATGAGGATATGGATGCTTACTGAACAGACATGGTAGATGAAGTCCTTAAAACTTAAATCTGAGTGGGGGAACAGGTCTGAGATTTCTACAATGGTAGGGCAGCAAGGATGCTGAGACTGGTTGAGTGACTTCTGAGCTGCAATAGGATTAAAACTGATTCGTATACACTGTGACTAGCAATAATACAGAGAGCATTCTGATCCAGAGAGTGAGGGGGCACTAGACTACCTAATGGCCAGTGTCTGACAATTCTAGCCTAGGCAAAGAAGGGAAATCAAAGTTCTAAATGAAGAATGAATCAATGTCATGGGAGAGACTAATTTTTGAATATCAAAATTAGAAGAAAAGGACCCTATTCTCCCAGTTTGAAGATTTTATGAATTTATTTTATTTCAAATAATGTTTTTAAAAAGATTCAACATAAAGCCATCTAAATTCACAATTCAGTTCAAGAAGAGCCTGAGGTTATATAAATGAAGTAGGACATGCTTTTGAGAATGTACTTTTGTCTGGGGAACAGAGAATAAGTGTACATCAGTAAATGTGAAGTAATTAGAAAAGGTGAAGAGAGACTAAGATAGAAAGAAATCAGGATTATATTAAAAATGCTAGCTATAGCAATAACACAAGAAAAATAATTTGAAAGACTAGAAATAGGCAATAAAGAGACAAAACTATTACTCTGCAGATGTTAGGAAAACCCTAGAGAATCAACTAAAAATATAGTTGAAACAATAACTTTGGCAAAGTTGCAGGACATAAAATAAACCCACATAAATCATCAGGATTTCTATATATTACTCATAAACCCCAAGAGAAAGCAATAGAAAGAGAAATCCCATTTAAAATAACTGCTGTCATAAAGTACTAGGGAGTTGACATGTCAATACAAAACTTACAAAATAGTTTTCACACAAATAAAGACAGATCCAAACAATTGAAGAAATATTAATTGCCTAGCCAATATAAATGACAATTCTAATTAATTTACTTATTCAGATGCATATTGATCAAACTGTCAAACAATTACTTCAAATAGTTAGAATAAATCAAAACAAAATTCATCTAGAAGAACAAAAGGCCAAGAATATCAAGGGAATTGATGAAAAAATAGAAGAGAATGTGGCCTAGCAGTATTAGATTTCAAACTATATTACAGACCAGTAAGCAATTTACACTCTGGTATTGATTATGAAAAAGAGTGGTAATTAGTGGAATAGATTAGGTATACAGTACACAGTAGTAGGTGGTCATCATAATATAGCCTTTGATAAACATAAGATCAAAGCTTTTGGGGTAAGAAATTATTTGAAACAAATTACTAGGAAAACTGGAAAGCAGTTTGGCAGAAAGTAGGTATAGATCAAAATCTCATAATATACCAAGATAAGGTCAAAATGCTTACATAATTTAGACATAAAAATAACTTAAATAAATTAGGAAGACATGGAAAATTTTGCCTATCAAATTTATGAATATGAAAGAGTTTATGACAAAACAAGAATGAAAGGATTTTGATAAACAAAACAGATAATTTTGGTTATGAGAAATTAAAAAGGTTTGACAGAAACAAAACTAAAACAGCCAAAATTAGAAGAAAAGCAAATGACAGAAGCAAAAAATAACAAAGTTTCTCTAATAAAGACCACATTTCTTAAATATATAGAGAATTGAGCCAAATTTATAAAATGAAATCCATTCCACATTTGATAACTGGTCAAAGAATATGAACAGTTTTCAAAAGAAATAAAAATATCAGTAATCATACAAAAATAATCTAAATCATTATTTTAATTCTACTATTTATTTATTTCTTACATTAAAGTTCCCAGGTATGTCCCTTCCTCCCCTGCCTGCATTAGAGAAGGAATCACTTAACAAAAAAGTATAAAAAAGGTGAATTAATTACTAACAAACACGAAATCAGAACAATAATTAGGAGATATTTTGCTCAGTTTTATGCCAACAAATTTAAGTGAAATGGAAGAATACTTACAAAAATATAAATTGTCTAGACTAAGAGAGGAAGAAATAAACTGTCTAAATAAATCTATTTGAGAAAAATAAATTGAATGAACCATAAATGAACTTCCTAAGAAAAAAGCATCAGAACCAGATGGATTTACAAGTGAATTTTTTCAAACATTTAAAGATCCTCTAATTCCAATATTAAATAAATTATTTAGAATGATTGGTAAAGAAGGAGTCCTGCCAAAGTCCTTTTATGAAACAAGTAATATACTGATACCTAAGCCAGGAAGAACAAAAACAGAGAAAGAAAATTATAGGCTAATTTCATTTATAAATATATATGCAAAAATCCCAACTAAAACATTAACCAGGAGGCTACAATAATATATCACATTATAATCAAACAGGATTTATACTAGGGATGTAGGGATGGTTTAATATATGGAAAACTATTAACATAATTGATTACATTAACAACAAAAGTGACAAAAATAATATAATTATTTAAATAAAGCAGAAAAAACTTTTTTTAAAAATTTTAAACCCTTAACTTCTGTGTATATAGGTGGAAGATTGGTAAGGGTAGGCAATGGGGGTCAAGTGACTTGCCCAGGGTCACACAGCTGGGAAGCGTCTGCGGCCGGATTTGAACCTAGGACCTCCTGTCTCTAGGCCTGGCTCTCAATCCACTGAGCTACCCAGCTGCCCCCTGCAGAAAAAAACTTTTGACGAAATACAATACTTATTCCTATTAAAGACATTTGAAAGAATAAATGTAAATAGTAAATGGTTTTTCCTTAGAATGACAAGAAGCAAATACCTAAAAGTGTCAGCAAACATTATCTGTAATGGGGATAAGTTAGAAGCCTTCCCTATAAGATTAGGAATGAAACAAGGATGCCCATTATTACCAATATTATTTAATATTGTATTAGAAATGCTAGCAATAGCAATAAAAAAGAAAACAAAATTGAAGGAATCAGACTAGGCAGAGACATAATAAAACTATCTCTTTTTACAGATGATATGATGGTATATATAGAAAATCCTAAATATTCAACTAGAAAAATAATTGAAACAATAAAAAATTAGCAAAGTAGCAGGATATAAAGCAAACCCACATAAATCATTAGCCTTTTTATATGTTACCAACAAAGTGCTAGAATAAGAGATAATAAGAGATAACCCAATTAAAATAACGATTGTCAGAATAAATTACCTGGGAGCATACCTGCCAAAATAAATTCAGGAATTACATAAATTTAATTATGAAATATTTTTAAACAAATAAAATCAGATTTTAAAAATTGGAGAAATATTCATTGTTCACAGATGGGCATAGCCAATATAATTAAAATGACAGTTCTACCTAAACTAATATTCTTTTTAATCACTCTTAATTAGAGAAAGGCAAATTAAAATAACTCATACCTATTAGATTGGCTAATATGACAGAGAAGGAAATGATAAATATTGGAGGGGAATTGTAAAAAATAGGTACGCTAATGCAATGTTGGTGAAGTTGTGAATTGGCCCAATCATTCTGGAGAACAATTTGGAATTACATCCAAAGGACTACTGAATTGTGCACATCCTTTAACCCAGAAATATAACTACTAGGTTTATATCCTTAAGAGATCAAAGAAAAGGGGAAAAAAGGACTTACATAGAAAAATATTTATATAAAACTTTCCAGTTTTGTGGTGGCAAAAATAGGAAATCAAGGAGATGCCCATTAATGAGGAATGGCTAAATAAATTGTAGTATATGAATGTTATAGAATATTATTGTGTAATCAGAAATGATGAGCAGAATGGTTTCAGATAAACCTGAGAAGACTCATATGAATTGATGCAGAGCCAAGTGAGCAGAAACAGATCAATGTATACAGTATCACAATACTGTAATGATCAGTGGTGCAAGATTTAGCTACTCTGATAATCCTAGGACAACTCCAAAGGACTCAGAGAGAGAACTGATGAACTCTTGAATGCAGATTGAAGAATACCCTTTTCACCAGTGATTTCCAAAGTGGGCACTACTGCCCCCTGGTGGGTGCTGCAGTGATCCAGGGAAGCGGTGATGTCTATAGGTGCATTTATCTTTCCTATTAATTCCTATTAAAATTTTTTAAAAAATTAATCTCCAGGGGGCTAATTAATATTTTTTTCTGGAAAGGGGGCGGTAGGCCAAAAAAGTTTGGGAACCACTGCTTTTCACTATATATCTCCTCCTTTTTCTTGTTTTTCTTTTTTCCTCAGCATGGCTAATATGAAAATGTTTTTCATAACCCCACATGTATAATTGGTATCATAATGCTTGCTTCTCAATGAGTAGGGCTAGAAGAAAAGGGAGGGGTCAAAAATTTGGAATTTAATTTTTTTAATGAATGCAAAAAACAAAGAGGGAAACAAGATATAAGGAAAGAAACAAAGGAAGGGAGAGAAGGAGGAAGGGAAGAAGGAAATAAAGGAAGAAAAAAAGGAGGATGCAAAGAAAAAAGAAAGACAAAGGAAGAAAGAAAAATTAGGAAAAGTTTAATATTAAGACCTTTAAAGTGAGAACTCTATTAGACCTACAATTACTCCCTAATGTAGTTGTGTTATAATTCTATACTTTCTTATATCAGAATCACTTAGACTATGCTTGTAGCCTTGCTCCTTCCTTCCTTGCTAGTCTGGCTCATGAAGCAAATAAAATACAGGAAACTATTCTTAATCATAGTTGCAAAAATTAGCAATGTAGAAATCTCTAATGTGTCTCTTTACAACTGATACTGTAACCTTAACACAAGTTGTATGTATTTTTAAGGCTTTTCATACATTCCATGAATGTTTAAATATACTGAATCTGTTCAACAATTAATTAATGAGTCAAACTGCAATAAAAAGAATATACATATGTATAAGCTAAAATATTATAACAATATAATTGAACTAACCTGAAACCAACTCTCTAAAAACCAAGATAGTTTTATTACATCTCTGAAGTCCAGCAATCTGATCTAGACCCAGCAAATATTTTCCTAATTAACTAATAGATAAAATTTATATCATATCTTTGTAGCACAAATTAAGTCAGACAGTTAGACTATTTCTCTGAATTCATGAAATCATAGAATTTTTAGGTTGAATGAGACATTACTAGGCATCTAATACAAACTATCCATTTTACAGTTGAGAAAAACTGAGGATCACTCATCAAATAACTTCTCTAAGATCACTATGTTTATTTGTAGAAAATCCAGTATTCTGTTTTTTTCCTGACAATTGTTCTAGTGTTCTTTCTATTGAATGGCCCTGGGGAAGTCACTTAACTACACTAGGCTTGGTTTTCTCACTTTTAAATTGAAGAGCTGAAGATTCTACCTGTTTGACAAGGGATAAGTCAGAGAATCCCTTTGGGTCTCAGTTCTTCATGTGTGAAATGAGAGGGCTGGACAAGATGACCTCTAAAGTCCCTTTCATCTTGAAAACAACATGGTTTATGAACTATACTGAGTCAAGAGAGCTTAATCCTAAGTGCTCCTTAGATCTCAGAGTAAAAGATCCTTTATGAGAAAATAAGTCAAACAATATGGGTCTTTTGATTTTAGCCTGATAACAGAATTTTTATTTATAGGATAGTTCTATCCTGTTACCCCCTTAAGGTTTCCTACTTTCTCATTTTTCTTTTACTGCAAAATTTCCAAAAAGGATTGTCTAAACTCAAAGAGTTTGATTTCTTCCCTTACTCCTCAGATCTGCTACAGTTTCTTGGAATTCTTTAGGGACCTCCCAATCCCAAATTCAGGGTGTATCCTTCTCTGATTCTTCTTTCTGGGTGACACAGTATATTAAGTAGTGATTTGTCAAATCTTGTCTCAAGCACTTACTAGCTGTGGGACCCTAGTAAATTCACTTAGCTCTCTCAGACTGTTTCCTCATCTATAACATGGAGAAAATATTAGCACCTAAACATTACACAGGATTGCTATGAGGAATCATTTAACAATCCATAAAATGTCATAAAAATGTTAGCTCTTATTCTTATTAATTTTCTTATTAAATAAGACAAAAACAGACTTCTTCCAGTAAAGTATATAGCGTCACCCAGGGAGAAGAAGAGCCTCTGAGATTAGAATGAGTGAAGTGTTAAGATTGTCATAAATAATTTAAGGATCTTTTACCACAATTCTGTCACTTAATAGAAGCTATGGGTTTACTGTTGAGATCAGACATTTTTGTTGCTTTCACAGAGCTTAAAAGTTACCTTAAAAAGTTTCCATGATATATTCTATGAAGTACTTTTTCTGAAGTGCTATATAAAGTTCTTGTGAAGAGGCTATTAAAGTCTCTCTCAACATCAAAATAAAAGATAGATAGTCCAATTTCAAACAAAATCAAAGACCAAAGACTAATAGTATGTCCAAAATATAACTTTTGTTTTTAGTTCTTTTGAATTAAATAAAATCTCCTAGTTCAAAGAATTTTTGAGTTGAAAGGGAATTTTGGGATTATCAATTCTTATTAATTCATGTGAAATGAAATTGGCAAGAATGGCTTCAATGCTGCCTCCAACACCTGTTAAGGGACACAGAGCACCTAAGAATATACTTCTCATCTTTGTTTCCTATTCTTCATTTCTTCTCCCCTTCATTTGCCTACTTCTGTTTCTTTTCCTCTTCTCCTTCCTCTTCAAAGCCAAAAGGAATAAGGGTTTTTATGTGTGTATGAAAAAATTTCAGTCAACCTTTCCCTGACCCTGCCCCACTTCAGAAGATATGAGTTCCTTTTAGCAAAACAATGAGCCATCAAAGGGGGGGAAGGCTAAAAACAAACTACATCAGACCAAAAGTTTGTTTTTTTCCTTAACTTAGAAGGTTCAACATAATTCATCAAGTATTGCAATAAAGATATCACCAGTTTGTATAGTGCCTTCTTTTTACTACTAATATAAATCCAAATTCTTACTTCTCCAACAAACTTTCTCTTTCAGATCTTGAGTACACAAAGGTATAGTTGCTTACAGTATTTTCTGTCATCTCTAGTTCACCACTCTGCCTTTAAGAGATGTCTCAGCATCCTTAAGAGTAGCTTACATCTATCTACATGGCCAAGAAACTGTATTTTGAAAAAACTGGACAAGACTAGTTAAATGCCATGCTTTTAGAAAGGCTAGGCATTGAAAAAAATTTAGATTATCTTTGACAAGAGTTATAATTTATGCATTCATTATTTCTCCTTCTTAGTAGTTTCTGCTACTAAGGAGATGAGAATGACACTCAGGTTGGATTTCTGAATCTTCTGTGAGTCTTAGATATTAATGACAAGAACTAAAGACAAAATCAATGGAAACTTGTAACTTGTAACTAAGTAACAGATTAATTCCCAAATTGGTTTTTTTTTGACATTAACATTTGGACTTCTGAACAACAGCTTAATATGTAGGAACGACAGATTCCTGATGAGGGGTGGAGGGCATCTAACAAAGGCTAATTTATTTTTAAGGCCTAATGAATTCCATCCGCCTTCTTCTCCCCTCCCTTTTTTGACATCCCCACTCCCCCGCTCCCCTTGGTTTATCCCTTCTGACTTTCTCAGTAGGGTTAGATAGATTCTATATCCCAAAGCTACTCTTCCCTCTCAGGGTTAATTCCACTGAGGGTAAGGTTTAAATACTACCTCTTAATGTTCTCTTCCTCTCCTTCTTATAATAGTATTCATCCCCTCCCCTTCCCATGCCCTCTTTGTGTGTAATAGAATATCCTATTTTTCTTATTCATTCAAGTTTCTCTTGGTGCCATCTACTATTCACCCTCCTCTTTCCCACATACCCACATATCATCTTAGACCATTTAGTGCTCCAATCTTTCCCTGTGAATAATTCTTCTAATTACTATAATAGTTGATACTATAATAGTGAATAGAGTTCACTACAGAAAACTACACATAGCATTTCTCCATATATTAGATAATTAGATCTTATTGAAGCCTTTAAAGAGGCAAATTTAAAAATAAGAGTTTTCTTTTTTTCCCTTCTGTTTCTTATTTACCTTTTCATATTTCTCTTGATTTTTGTGGTTGGATATCGAACTTTCCATTTAGTCCTGTTATTTTCTGTGCAAATACTTGGAAATCTTCTATCTTATTGAATGCCCATACTTTCTCCTGGAAGTATATAGTCATTTTTGATGGGTAGACCCAGTCCCTTGGTTGTAGACCCAGCTCTCTTGCCTTTCTGAATATCATATTCCAAGCCTTGAGGTCTTTTAGCGTGGAGGCTGCCAGATCCTGTGTGATCCTGATTGGTGCTCCTTGATATCTGAATTGTCTCTTTCTGGCTTCTTGTAAATTTTTTTCTTTTACTTGGAAGCTCTTGAATTTGGCTATTATATTCCTGGAGGTTGTCTTTTCAGGGTCTAGTGTAGAGGGTGATCTATGGATCCTTTAAATGTCTATATTGCCCTCTTGTACAACTTCAGAGCAGTTTTGCTGAAAAATTTATTTTAGTATGTAGTCCAAATTTCTATTAATTTCTGCTTTTTCAGGAATACCAATGATTCTCAAATTGTCTCTTCTAGACCTGTTTTCTTGATCTGTAAATTTCTCAGTGAGATATTTCATGTTTCCTTCTATTTTATCAGTTTTTTGAATTTGCTTTCTTTGTTCTTGCTGTCTTGAGAGATCATTGGCTTCTACTTGCCCAATGCTTGTCTTTAGAGACTGTTTTTCTACTATAAACTTTTGATTTCCCTTTTTGATTTGGTCCATCCTGTTTTCTAGTTGTTTAATTTTGGTCTCCAATTTGCTTATCAATTCTTTTGATTTGGCAGCACCTTTTTCAAATTGCCCAATTCTACCCTTTAGAGACTGGTTTTCAGCTATAATCTTTTGGTTTTCCTTTTCAATCTGGTCTGTTTGTTTCTTCGAGGCTTCCAGCTCATCATTTCTGGTCTTCAATTTGCTTATCAATTCATTTGATTTCTGAGCCTCACTTTCCAATTGCGAAATTCTGCCTTTTTAAACTGTTATTTTCTTGCCAAATCCCTTCCATCTTTCTCATAATCTCAGATTTGAACTCTTCAATAGATTATGGCCAGTTTTCATTATTTTGGGAAGGTTTGGATGTGATTACTTGTTTGTTCTCCTCTGCTGTTTGCTCTGTTGTCTGGATTTTTTCTGTGTAAAAGTTGTCGAGTGTTAAAGATTTCTTCTTGATCTTTTTCTTCTGGGGTTCTTGTGTCTGGCTTGCCATTGCTAGCCCAGAGCCCTCTCAGCTTTATCCTCATGCCCAGGGTCTGTCTGCACTCTTTAGGCTCCTGAGGTCTTAGGTCTAGTTGTTGTCAGGGTCAAGCCTCCTGGTGGGCCCCTTTACCCGAAGCTCTTTTAACAGTCTCAGGGCACTGCTTCCATAGTCATGCACCCCCCTGCACTGGGTCCCCACCCAAGGTCTGTGCCTGTGCTCAGGATACTGCGTCCACGCCTGTACTCAAGGTCTGTGTTCAAAGTCCATGCATTCTTTAGTCTCTTGCGGTCTTAAGTCTTGCTGCTCTCAGGAGCAGGCCCTGGTGATCCCAGGTAGCTGCCAAGGACTTAATGGATGCCCCAAACTTGCTTTAACTCTTGTGAGCTGGCTTTGGCCCTGTAGGTGGTGTGTGGGGAGTGGGGGGGGGAGGGGAATGCTCAGCTCGCATTTTAGTGAGAGCTATTTCACCCCCTTATAGCATGGAAATGCCCCGATCCCATGTACCTTCAATGCTGAGCCCTTTTGTGGGATCCCTTTGTTTGTCTGGATTTGTTTTTATGTCCTCTTGAAGAGTCCTATATGTGTGCATTAGGAGAGGTTAAGAAGCTGCTTTTTACTCTGCCATCTTAACCTGGAACCTCTTCTAGATCTAACAAAGGGTTATTTAATCAAACTAAGCTTTAAATTCAAAAGGTTAGGAGAAGGAAACAATCTATGTATATCCACCAAACTAGAGATTAAAGAGTGTAGCTATAATGAAGGAAGAAAAAGTGTTGCTGAGAAATCAAAAGTTATCAAAAGAGACAAAATACAAAAAAAAAGGAGTCAGTAGTAAAACTCCAAAAGTCAAAGTGTTTACACAGAACTGCCTACATTTTAGTCAAGAGAAAACAAACATCTTAAAGGATACTCAGGAGGTAAAGCTTAGCTCAAAGGCATTATTGTGTCTTGGTACATTCTGTGACAGAAATGGTGGTCTGGATGAGTATACTTTATTTTTTCTTTCTTAATAAGAACTTTATTAAAACTATGTTTTGAAATAGATTTGAGGGATCCTAAGAAAGAGTACAGAGATATAATAATGTAATGCTACAATCAAGGAAGCTTTACAGAGAAGACATACTCACAAATGAGTAATGGCAAACTCTTCAAAATTTTAGATGCTACTTTATGGACCCCAAGATGGAGGCAATTTCTCCAGGGGAAATCCAACACTCACAATTACTGGGCAATTTATCTGGATCTCCAGATGACCTAACTAGGACATAAGTAGCAAAAACTCAATCCCAGAGTTACCTGGTGTTTTTAAGTATCAGGTTCATAAAGCTGACCTTGGCATTATCCTGGGTACTTTGATCACTGAGGGGACTCTTCACATCAAAAAATATAAATATTTCAATACATAAAAAGAGTGGCTTGTATATGAAACTATGAAATTCTACTATATTTTGTACATATAGATCTTTTCCCTCTTCTTTTCTATATTAAAATCCAATTTTATCTATTAAAATAAAATGTTAGAATCCATTTTGGAGTACCAGGAAATATATTTCCATGGTTTCCATACCAATTAAATCACAAATCTTCTGGAGTACCTACTAAGGTTGAAATGTAGTGCTAAATTTGTTGTGATACATGGTGCCCTTTGCCTTACTTTCTGTTTGGCTAGTTACTAAAGCCTCTTTCTAAGTCCTGTACATGAAAAGGGTCCTCTTTCAGTTCTTGCCTTAGATCCATCTTTGTCCAGGTTTATTTCATCTCCATTTCTTCTTGTGTATTATAACACTAACAAAGATACCATAGAAACAGTTCAGAAGTTGCTAATTAAAAACAAAAGGAAGAATGTCTGTACCATGAATGTCTTCTATCCAGATAAGTGAACTCTGGCAAATCTCTTAGTAATTTGGGCTTCATTTTCCATATATATATATGTATATATAAACTACTCCTTCATAGAATGTATGCAATAATAATATATTATTCTATAACTCCAAAGGAGTGTTATCTTTTTTATATGTTCCTCTGTTCATATCCTAACCCTAGGGAGTCATAATTAATAGAGATAGCATTGAATAGTGGATAGAAAGGTAGGTTTGGAGTTAGAAAGATTTGGGTTCAAATTCTACCTCTGATACTCACTGGCAATGTAACCCTAAATAAGTCACATAACTTTCTTGTAAATTAACCAATTCTATAGGATTTAATTATTGTCTTAAGTGGACTACAGTCTCTGTGAGTGAAGGAGGTTTCCAGACACGAGACTCCTCCATTCAGAGACAAATTCACAAATCATTTGAGTAATTACTTATTAATTTATTCCTTTTCATTGCCCCCAATAAATTGTTTAGTTCTACAAGACTTTTCCTTCATATAACTTTCCCTCATGCCTAGCATCTTTACCTTCCTTCTCTCCAATTTCTCTCTTTTATTTATCCTCTTTGGATTCCTCATCTGCTTCCCTTCCTCTCTCCTTATTCAACTTCCTCTCCCTTATTTAATACATCTTTATATCACAAAGGAATATTTTTCAGATATATTAAGAGGTGCTCTATAATCTAATCTACAATGTACATCAATATGAAACATTCATATTTGAAACCAGTGGATACATTTTCATTTTTAGAACTCATTTGTCTATTTTTTTGTTAAGCCATCATTATTGAAAAGTATGTGGTAACACAACCTATGCAACAGAAAATAATTGGAATAGGTAATGTCTAAGGTAATGCCAATTCTAAGTTAAATAATTCAAGTTACAAGCGAAATTCATGAAATGAATGTGTTTCATATATATATGTATATGTATATATGTATTTATATATTTATATTTAGACATGTAGCTATATACTTAAAGTACTTGCCAAAATACTGAGTATTAAATATTATATTTCTAGGACTCTATGTTCTTAGAAACCCTAAGTGATTAAAAACTATGAAACCTCTTGGACAGAGTCAATAATAACCCATAAACATGAAAAACTACTAAATTATTCAGAGGGGCAATGAAAAATAACATTTTTACTACCATAGGAAAACTTATTTAGAGCTAGAATGAGTTTTAGAGGTTTTCAAATCTAGCATCCTCATTTTAAAGAGGAGGAAAATGAGGCAAAGATAGTTTAAGTTCCTTACTCATGGTTACACAGCTAGTAAGTTTCAGACAGGATTTGAATTCAAATCTAAGTATAGTCAGTACTGCTATAATCATGTTTCAAAAATGCAAATTTATTCCAATGCAACTGATAAGTTAGAGAATATGTTGAGCACAACTCAAATTTTGAGTTTTCTTTTGCTCAATTTCTTCCAAGGGAAACAACAAGAATGCAAAAAACTGTGCTACTTCACAATAATTCACAATATACTACTTCCACAAGCAAACTTTAAGTCTTTGTCAAGGTGGATGTGGTCACTATTTATTGTTGCAACCATTTATTATGTATAAAATCATGTTATCATTTTTAGTAGGCTTCTTTTTCTTTTATGTGTCATTGATGAAGTTTTTGCATGGTGCCCCTATCCCCCACTTTCCACCATAAACTTTGTGGTTTTAATTTCATGATTAGGCAACTGAGTGGCATTGTGAATAGACAGAGTGTTGGACTTGAGTCAGGAAGATCTGTGTTCAAATCTCACCTCAGACACTTACTAGCTTTATGATCCTTGGGGCAGGTTACTTAATGTCTGTCTGCCTCAATTTCTTCATCTATAAAATCAGGGTAATACCTACCTCCCAGGGATATTGTGAGGATTAAATGAAATAACATTTGTAAAGTGCTTATCACAGGACCCAGAACATGTTATTTCTAAATAAATGCTAACTCGCTATTATTGTTTTTGCATAGCTCAGTGCTCTTATGGAATATCTATGTTCTGTTATTGGAGAACTGACTTTACAGTGCCTTGTCCACTACTATAAATTTTTAATAATTTTATTATGATATATCAAGTACCCATTATTTCATTTTCATAAGGATCTCTTTCTACAAACAAGAATATATCGGGATAAGTAAGGTATAAGAAGCCTGGAAATCTAGGAAGAACCCAAATTGTGACTCTAGATAGATTAATTAACAACTAAACCAAGAGACTGACTATAGTTCCATTTCACTTAGTGATCTCATCAGTTCCCATGGGTCCAATTACCATCTCTCTATGCAGATTCTATATAGTCATCACTAATATCCTAGTTACCCCCATAACATCCCATATAATCATTTGATTTTTAGATAACTTGAATTGGATATTCCACAAGCATCTCAAAAGCAACATATCTAAAACAGAATTCATCATCTTTCCTCCTAAACATTCTATTTTGAAATGTGCTCTTGCTTTCAAGGACACTATAATCTCCCAGTAAACCAGGCTCACAATTTCAGTGTCATCTTTGACTCCTTACATCACATATCCAATCTGTCACTACATCATCATTTCTACTTTTTTAACATATCCATTATTCATCTTTTTCTTCCATTCACAGCCACCACCCTGGCATATAAGGTGAGAGGCAAGGAGATAGAGAAAGGAAGAGAGAGAAAAGAGAAGGAAAGAATGGTAAAAAAAAAGAAGGCAGGAGAGCTGAGGAGAGGAAAAGAAAAAAGGAAGGCAAAGAAAAGAAGAAAAGGCAAAGAATGAATCAAAAAAGTAAAGGAGAGAAAATAGGAAAGAAGCAATAAAGAAGTGAAGGTGAGAAAGAGGGAAAAAGCTGATTGTGTTTTATAATGAGGCATAGAAACTGTGCCATAGATTTCCCACAAATGCAAGAAGCAGTAAAATCGTTAGTAAGATGAATTGCAAAAAGCTTTTAACATTATACTAAGTTACATGATATAATCAGGACCATAGTTTCAGGAATGAAGGCCAAAAACTTTAAAAGCCTATAAACACATTTCATTAGAAACGGCAGAAGCTCATTTTCATAGTGTTTTGGAGAAATGGTTATTAACAGAAGGAAGAGAATAAGCTGAAGTCCATCATTAACTATGTTGTTTTAAAGTATCCTGAAAAGAGTCCCCTTAATTCAAGAAAAGCAAACATACCAAGATATATGATTAAGATAAAATTGTAAGATTCCACTAAGATTTTTTTATTAAAACTCATTTCATTTATATAGTGTTAAATTAAATGGAAAGCATCAGGTACCACCTATTCATAGTAGGAATCAGTAAAATTTGAAAAATAGAATTACAAATTTGAAAAAAAAAACTTAGAGACATGGTACCTAAACTAGGAAAAGATAAAGGAGGAAGACTATAGACCAATATAATTTGTGACTAATAATGTTAACAACTACAGTCAAAAGATTATTCATTGTGACAAGGTTGATTTTACGTGAGGAATTTATAGCTAAGAAACATAATAGACTATATTAATGACAAAGACAATAAGAATCAAACAATAACGTCAATAAATATAGAAAAAACCCTTTAATCACACATAGCACTCATTACTGTTAAAGATTCTAAATACCACAGGAACAAGTGACTCTTTTATTAAATATGATAATGTTATGTCTTTAAAACAAAGAGCAAGGATTATTTATAATGAAAAATATCAGAAGTCTTTATAGTAAAATTCCAGGCAAAATAAGGATCTCTCCTACTATTATTTGATAACAGACATGATAGGTATAGTGATACAAGAAGAAAAGAAAATATCTATGGATTGGTGTAAGTAGAGACAGAGTAAAATAATATATTCACTGTTAATAGGATTGGTTTTGCTTAGAGAATCCTAAAGTTTAAATTAAAAATAAAAACAATTAATATTGTAACTTCAGGTAATTAGCAATATATAAAATAAACCTATGAAAATATTGGGCAGCCAGGTGGCCCAGTGAACAGAGCACTCAATCTGGAGGCAGGAAAACCCAAGTTCAAATATGGCTCCAGAAATTCAACAGCTCTGTGACCTTGGTCATTTAATCCTGTTTGCCTCAGTTTCCTCATCAGTAAGATGAACTGGTGAAGGAAATGGCAAATTATTCTAGTACCCTTGCCAAGAAAACCCCAAATGGGGTGATGAAGAATCAGAATTGATTGAAATCACAAAATAATGAAAATATCACTTTTTTATATTAGTAACAAAACCTGAGAGGATGGAAAAGGATATTATTCAAAATATAACAAAGTACATAAACATTTGGATATTTACCTAATCAGGTGATAATTAACTACAAAGCACTCTTTCTAGAAACAAAGCATGATTTAAATTACTGGGAAGGGTATTAACTGCTCATGGTTGGACCATACCAAGCTAGGCTTAGTGATTAATCTCTTGAATATGAAAGCAGTAATTGAAAAAGCTGGCTTTTGTAATACCGTTTTGAAAAGTCGTATACAACAAAAATGTTGTAAAATGTTATATTTCAAGACTTCCATACAGCAATATATATGGTGGCTGTTGCCATAATAAAAGCCATAGTATGAAAGATGGAACTATAAAGGAGCACTAAAAAGAAAAGGCATTCTATACCATCATGGCAGAAGCACTTTGTAAGCTTGGTGAACTGCCAAAATGCCCTGAAATATTACAATATCAATTTATCAGTATAGTTGAGATACATACAATTCACCAACTGTTTTTCTTCTTTTTTCATTAGATTTTCTTTTTTTGAATTATATGTAGAAACAATTTTTGACCAATATTTTTGACACTTTGTGATTCAGATTCTCTCCATCCCTTCCTCTCCCCTTTCCCCAGGGCAGTAATCACTCTGATATAAGTTGTTACACTAGTATTTTCATGCAGTAATTCATTAGCTTTAATAGAGTTTTGGGAAGTACAAGAGGACAAAGAACAGAATGCAAACAATGATTGGTTGCAATGTCTAAAGTATCAAAGATGATGGAAAACAATGATTGAATGACAATATGGAATCCAGGGCTAGCAAAAAGCCCTCCTTCCATTGTGTTGCTAGAGAAAGTTCATTGGCTGTGTTCATCTGCATGGATAACAGTCAGGACTTTCTGGAAGGACAGACAGCACTGCAGAGATAAAAGACTTTCTGGAGCTGATTTGCATCTTACAAGTCTGACTAGCAAGATAACAGTTCTCCCACAATCTTACATGGACATTAAGATGTGTAGAGACAATACGTTTCTTTGAATTGAGGTGATTTATGGAATAACTTAGTTCAGCAAGAAAAGCTGAACTTCTGAGTTTAAAAGACAAAGAAACATGGCTTAGGCAATTTTACAATATATTGTATATAATACAGAATAAAATCAATGACAAAATTGAATCAGAATCAATGTGATTTTCTCAGTAGGATTATGTGTTGGGAGGAAGATTAATAAATTATTATTTAGGAGGCTTAGCAAGCAGAGCTGAAGGATTCTAAATGGAATGGGGAAGCAGGAAGTGTTGCTTCTCTCTCTGAGAGGGACTCCATGTTGGCTGGGGATAAGTTGTAACTGACCCCCTGGGAGACCTCAGAGGAAGTGGAGTTTGTATCCTAATATCCTGGGATCCAGAAGGAAGACAGTCATCTGCTTGTTTTGGTTGAGACTATAAAACCCACCCTGAGTTGCTGGTTAACTTGGGCAGGTTTAGTACCCTGACTTACCCACCTGAAGGAGTACAAATAGTGGTCCTGGAAGAGCTGCAACATCGCTGGAGTGTGACAGGACTCAGCAGTGAGGATCCCACTTCATTCCTGTTATTCTTTGGGCACTGTCTTGCTTTAATTCTTAGTTCAGTGTAGATAAGTCCATTCTCTGACCCTGAGGATTGTCCATAGACTGAGCATAGAACCACTATTCCCATCCTTTAGACCACTGGTTCCCAAACTTTTTTGGCCTACCACCCCCTTTCCAGAAAAAATATTATTTAGCCCCCTGGAAATTAATTTTTTAAAAATTTTAATTGCAAATAATAGAAAAGATAAATGCATCTGTGGCCATCACCTCTCTCCTGGATCACTGCAGCACCCACCAGGGGGCAGTAGAGCCCACTTTGGGAATCACTGCTTTAGACTATAGTTTTCTTTAATTAAACCATTGTTTATAAACCCTCTTGTCCTTATCATTCACTTGCTAGTTTCTCAGATTCCCTGGCTAGGTGGACTGGTGATGGCAGTTAGGCTTTCTAATTGCCAAAACCCCTTCTAATTGTTTCCTGAACCTGTTAAGCTAATATATATATATATATATATATAT